>NC_028640.1:17261501-17583328 GCF_001406875.1 Solanum pennellii
TATATGTATGTATGTATGTATGTATATCTATACACATCTTGCATGTGATTTAAACTACTTTACTTGTATATCATTTTAGTTAAGTATAATCTTTGAACTGAGTAGTGCCAAGGTAATTTAATATAATCCCTTCAAGATTTACTCATTGTTTAGCTCTCCAACTCGCATACTCGTACATTCAATGTACTGATGCCAGTTGGCCTTCATCGTTTCATGATGCAGACGCAGGTACCCAGGAGCAGCACGCAGTGCTTCCTTGATCAAGATTAAGCTTCAGAGTTTGTGGTGTGCCTCCTTGCATTCTTGAGACATCCTTTTCAGTTCTATATTAGCTTTGTTTTTAGGATGTTTTGAGGTCAAACCCGACATCCTTCTCTAGAGAGTTTATAGTCTTTATAGACTATAATATTTCAGTTTGGAGTTGTTTTCAGTTATTAAGAATCAATTCTCTTTTTGCCTATTGCTGATTTTAGTATCAGTCCAAGGGTTCACTTGAGGCCCAACAATGATCTTCGAGTGGCGGTCCAGCCTAGGGGATTGGCTTGGGGCATGACAAACTTGGAATAAAGCACAGAGTTCAAGAGTCCTAGGGAGTCTATGAAGTCATGTCATTAGATTCTTAATCATCGGTGTTAAGCGCGCCATATCTATCATTAGGAGGTTGCGACATTTACGAATTCGTGCTTACACGTATTTTCACATCATCATGCCTCCAATAATATTATTAAGAGTTTGTCTACTTAGAAATGTTGAGGAATAAGAGGTTCTAAATGAACCGGAGGCACAACCTCAATTAGAAGTCACCATTGCTGAATTACGAGAAACTATCCGAATATTGAGTCAGGTTATGAACAACCATGTAGGGAAGAAGAGAGGAGCTCGACAGGAAGGGGCGGATACATCGAGAATTCATGAATTCCTTTTGATAAATTCCTTTTGTTTCACAGAATAAAAACACAATTGAAGATCCGGAGAACTGTATAGAGTAGTTGAAGAGGTGTATGAGGTAATGCATGTGGTCGATGCAGAGAGGGTTGAGTTGGCTTCATACCAACTGAAAAGTGCGGCCATAACATGGTTCGATCAACGGAAGGATGGTAAGGCTAAGGATGCACCACATCAGAGTCGGCTTGCTTCGAGGATGCCTTCTTGCGGAGGTTCTTTGCTCGTAAATTGAAGGAAGCCAAGGTGAGGGAGTTCCTTACTCTAAAATAGGAATCCATGAGTGTTCATGAATATGGGTTGAAGTTCACCTAACTATCTCACTATGCTCCGGAGATGGTTAAAGACATAAGGAGCCGAATGAATCTAGTTGTTGGAGGGTTGGGTCATGCTTCAAACAAGGAAGGTAGGGCTGCCATGGTTATAGATGACATGGATATATCTAGGATAATAGTATACGTTCAAAAAGTAGAAGAAAAAACATTAAGGATAGAGAAGAGTACCGAAATAAGAAGGCAAATACTGGGAATTAGTTTGGCCAACATAAAGGTAGTTCGAGCCGATCGCATTTCCACAAATCAAAGGGACATGCACTATCATCTGCTAGTGTACTTGTTCCCACAAATAGAGGTGAGTATAGTAGTCGTAACTCGCAGCACTCCAATGGTAGACCGACCTAATCTCAAGGTAGTGTGGCATAAAGGGGTAATGGGAGATCTGTGTATTGTAAATGTGGTATAATCAACCCTGGAAAGTATCGTGAGGGCCAGACAGGTTGTTTCAAGTGGTTCAATAGGGTCACTTCATGAGAGAATGTCCTAATATAAGAAAGGTGGTCAAAATCTGGGAAATAGAGCCCATTCTTCATGATTTTCTCCACCAAATAGGGTTGCACCCAGAGGAGATACTTCTAGTACCGGCAGAGGGGCAAATCACCTCTATGCAATCAATAGGCACCTAAAGCAAAAGATCTCTCCAAATATTGTCACGGGTATGATCAAAATCTTTACTTTTGATATCTATGATTTATAGACCCAAGAGAAAGTTTATCCATTATAACTTCTTATGTTGCAAATAAGTTTGAAATTCTTTCTGGAAAGCTTTGTGAACCTTCTGTGTTTCTACACCTGTTAGGGAGTCTATTCTAGCAGTAAGAGTCCATCATTATTGTCCTATATTCATCAATCACAAAAAGAAGGGTTTATTAAATAGAGTTAGACATGTTGGTTTTTGATGTCTTTCTAGGTATGGATTTGTTTCGTTCCTCTTTTGCATCATTGATTGCAAAACTCGAGTTTCCAAATTCAAGTGAGTCAGTCATAGGGTGGACTGGTAGGTAAATAGTGCCTAAAGGTCGCTTCATTTCGTTCTTTAAGGCGAGGTAGTTAAATTTAGTTTCTAATGGATGTATCTACCACTTAATCTGAGTTAATGACTCAAGTGTTGAGGTACCTTCCCTTCAGTAAGTTCCTATAGTTAATGAGTTTCAAGAAGTCTTTCAGGATGATCTACCTAGAGTCCCTCTTAAAAGAGAGATAGACTTTAGCATAGATGTCATCCCTGATACTCGTCCTATATCTATTTCTCCATTCATAATAGCACCAGCAGAATTAAAAGAACTAAAAGAACAACTAAAATATCTGTTAGATAAAGGCTTCATCCGACCAAGTGTCTCACCTTGGGGCGCTCCTGTCTTTTTTGTTACGAAGAAGGATGGGTCCCTTAGGATGTGTATAGATTACTGTTAGTTAAAAAAGGTGACCATAAAGAATAAATATCCTCTACCAAGGATACATGATTTCTTCCATCAACTTCAGGGTGCTTCTTGCTTTTCCAAGATTGACCTCAGATCAAGCTACCATCAGTTGAAGGTTAGGGAATGTGATATTCCCAAGAAAACTTTCAGAACAAGTTATGGGCATTATGAATTTCTGGTTATGTCCTTTGGTTTGACAAATGCACCTGCAACATTCATACATCTGATGAAGAAAGTTCTCAAACCTTATCTAGATTCTTTTGTCATCGTCTTCATTTACATACTAATTTATTCAAGGAGTGAAGAAGATCATGCAAGTTACCTAAGTGTTGTTCTTCAGACTTCGAGATATAATGAGTTATATGCCAAGTTCTCCAAGTGCGAGTTTTGGCTTAAGTCTGTGGCGTTCTTAGGCCACATTATTTCTGGTAAAGGTATTAAAGTTGACACTCAGAAGCTAGAAGCAGTTCCGAGTTGTCCTAGAGACACAACTCCGACATATATAAGGAGTTTCTTGGGCTTAGCTGGGTATTATAGGAGATTTGTTGAAGGATACTCATCTATCTCTTCTCCTTTGACAAAGTTAACTTAGAAGAAACTCAAGTTTCAATGGTCTGAAGCTTGTGAGAAAATCTTTCAGGAGTTGAAAAAGATATTCACTACCACTCCGATTTTGACCTTACCAAAGGGTACTCAAAGCTTTGTGGTGTATTGCGATGCATTAAGATTTGTCTTGTGTTGTGTGTTAATGCTAAATGTCAAGGCATAGCTTATGATTCCAGAAAGTTAAAAGTTTAGGAGAAGAATTATCCAACTCATATCATAAAATTAGCTAAATTACTGTTTTCATTGAAGATATGACGTCCTTTATATGGTGTTCATGTGAATATATTCACTGATCACAAGATTCTCCAATATGTGTTTATTCAGAAAGAGATCAATCTAATACAGAGATACTCAAGGATTATAACATGAGTATTCTTTACCACCCAGGTAGGGCTCATGTTGTTGTTGATGCCTTTAGTACGTTGTCCATATGAATTACTTCCCATGTCGAAGAACAAAAGTGGGTGTTAGCCAAAGATGTGCATAGACTTGCACTTTTTGAAGTCAGATTTATGGACTCAACTGAATGAGGCATGGTAGTAACCAATGGGGCTGAATCATCTTTGGTGTCAGAAATGAAAGAGAAGCAAGACCAAGACTCTATCCTATTTGATTTGAAGGCAAGTGTCCATAGCCAGAGAGTATTGGCTTTCGGACAAGGGGGAGATGGTGTGCTGAAATATCAAGGAAGACTATGTGTACCTAAGGTGGATGGACTTCAAGAGGGGATCTTGGAGGAGGCTCATAGCTCAATATATTCCGTTCATCCGAGTTCCACTAGCATGTACCGTGATTTGAGAGAGATATATTGGTTGGAAGGCATGAATAAAGATATTGCCTAATTTGTTTCCAAGTGTTCAAATTGTCAGCAAGTGAAGGTAGAACACAAAAGAAATGGAGGTTTAGATCAGAATATAGAACTTCAGAAATGGAAGTGGGAGATAATTAATATGGACTTCATCACAGGCTTGCCAAGATAGCGGAGGCAACATGATTCTATTTGGGTGATTGTCGATAAAATAACAAAGCCAGCCCATTTTTTGCAAGTCAAGACTAGCTATTCGGCTAAGGATTATGCTAGGTTGTACCTTCAGGAAGTTGTATGACTTCGTGGAGTCCCGATCTCCATTATTTCAGACAAGGGTGCATAATTTACTATGCAACTCTGGAAATCTTTTCAAAAAGGTTTGGGTTGCAAGGTGAATTCAAGGACTGCTTTTCATCCTTAGACAGATGGATAAGTAGACCGCACTATCAAGACCTTAGAAGATATGTTGTGAGCTTATGTGATCGACTTCAAGGTAAATTGGGATGATCACCTACCTCTCATCGAGTTCACTTACAATAATAGTTATCATTCAAGCATCTAAATGGCTCCATATGAAGCTATTTACGGGAGAATATGCAGATATCCTATTGGGTAGTTCGAGGGCGAAGCAGGGTTGATAGACCGTATTTAGTTAACCAAGCTATGGAGAAGGTGAAAGTGATTCAAGAAAGGTTGAAGACTGCACAAAATAGCCAAAAGTCCTAAACATATGTTAGAATAAGGGCATTAGGGTTTGAGGTAGATGATTGTGTGTGCCTTAAGGTGTCACCTATGAAAGGAGTTACGAGGTTTGGTAAGAAGGGGAAACTTAGTCCCCGGTATATTGGACCTTATAGAATCTTCAAAAGAGTTGGAAACCTGGCATATGAGTTGGATCTACCCAAAGAGTTAGAAGCGGTTCATCCAGTATTTTATATTTCAATCGTGAAAAAGTTTTTGGTCGATCCTTCATTGATAGTACCAACAGATAATGTGGGGATTAAGGATAACTTATCCAATGAAGAAGTTCTGGTTCAGATCTTGGATCTGCAAGTTTGCACGTTGAGGAAAAAAGAAGTTGCTTCAGTCAGTGTCCTTTGGAGGAACCATTTGTTAAAGAAGCGACTTGGGATGTAGAGGAGGGTATGAAGAAGATATACCCACATATCTTTGAATATGGAGAGGAGGCAAATCAAGGTACTAAATTTTCTTCTTAACACTTGATGAGGTTATGTGTAAGCAGGTAATACTTGCTTGTGTTATTTATTGCCGAAATGAAATTAATACCCTTAGCTTAGAGAAAAAATTATCATTCAATGACGAATGTTCCCTAAGTGGGAGATATTGTAACATCTCGTATTCTATACAAACAAAAATTAAGCAAAGAAAAGCAAGGAGAAACAAATTCAGAAAAAAAAGGGAAAATCTGGAAAATTTCAAGATATCAAAAGTGTGTTTTTGCCATTTTTCAAACAACCATAACTTCAAGCTCAAAATAATATTGGATGATTTCTTTAAATGGATGGAAATATCGTTTAAATATTTTTCCAACAATACCACATTTACAAATTTCCGAGGTCGTATGAGTGAAAAATGACCTTCATAAGATGGGTTGTTGAGCAGGAAAAGTTCCAAAACTGGATTTAGTAAGTGTATTTTGGTCTTATCCTTAATTAAATTAATTATTTCTTTTTGGAGTAATATGTTGGGGTCTAAACTGATCTTATTTAGTTTACGCACTAAGATAAAATAGACTAGGGTTTTGAAAGCAAGAAGAACAGAGGAAAAGGAAGAAGAAGACACGAGAACACCAAGTTTTGCTTCGTGGGTGATCCCTAAGAAGGTATGTGGGATCTTTTGTGTATGGTTAATTCACCCACACACCAATTTCATTCAAATCAATCAAATTCATGAATTAACTCATGTTAGAGGTTGGAATTTTGAAAGAAAGTTTGATGTTCTTGTTGATTTGATTGTTGTTGATCTCTATCAGTTGTAATCCATATTTTTGGACTTTTTTCGGGCCTAAATCCTTGGGTAATAAGTTAATTAGGGATCCAATGTTTTTGGGGTTGGATCCATGGGAGTTTGGGAAGGTTTAGAGATTAAAAATAAAGAACAAAGTCGAAATAACCTGTTAAGGGGATGCTGGGGCGCCGCGCCTCAAAAGCCCCTAAGGATAGTGTCTGTCCCTCCGGATCTGGAATGCCACGCCTCTCAGAGCGCCTGAGGACAGCTTCTCTCCTTCAGTCTATGGCGCTCTTCACCTCTCAGAGTGCCAGGATCCCCTAAAGACCCCGTTCTTTTCCTATCTTTTCATACTAGTTCGTATGTGATTTACCCCTTATAATAGTTGTTTCCAACACTTTAAGGTACATTTGAACATCATGAAATCATCCATCAACATGAGATCATTATCCTTTAATCAATAATTCAACTAAAGGAAAGTATGATCAGAGTCGAATTAGTTAAGAGCCATGTCTAGAAATTAAGAAGCAAGGCAAGGTAAAGTTTTCTAATGTCTGTGACAAATGTTTTCACTTTGTTTTAAAGAGTTAAAGTTAAAGTTAAGTAAAGAGTTTAAGTTCATTTCACAAAAAATATAAGGAAACTATGTATTCTGTAACAGTTAAAGTTTCAAGTTATGTTATGTAATGAGTTGAGTTCATATCTCAAAATCTATAAGGGTACTAAGTATTGCCTAAGAGTTAACGTTTCATGTTAAGTAAATAGCTAGAGTTTAGTTCAATTCTCAAAAAAAATATAAGGGAACTAAGTTTTCCCTAGAGTTTTACAAATATTTTACATTTGAGTAAATAGGGGAACTAGAAGTTCCAAAAGACTTTTGAAATAAAAGGGAAACATTGATTTCCAAAAAGGAGATTTGTAAAGCTATTGAGTTAAGTAAATTATATCAACCGAAAGGAAGGAAGTTTTATTAAAAGTAAGAGCTAAAGTAGATTTTTGGGAGCACTATTGAGCATCGATGTGGAGATCAGAGTTCATATAACTCAAGTCTTCATGTAAACCATGTAGTCAACATGGGAATTGAAGTGTCATACTTTTTAGATGATCACGTTAGGAGAACTAGTGGATCAACTAAGTTTAGTAAGTTCCTATACCGATGGCAAGGTGTAGGTTGGTCCTCTTGTAACATGAGGTGACATGTTGTATAATTACTTAGGCTTATAGTAATTGTTGTCGTTTAGAGAAACTCTCACAGTGGCGATATTACTTTCTTATATACGTAAAGTTGAGTTTATTATTGCATTTCCTTTAAAAAACTAAGTTTCATTCACTATTTTATGAGCTTTATATATATATATATATATATATATATATATAATCTTGAGTTGAACATAGACAAGGTAAGTTCATCTAATCCCTTCAGCCTTAAGTCGTTTTTTATCTCTCCAACTCGTAAACTCGTCCATTCAATGCACTGATTCTAGTTGTCCTACATCGTTCCATGATTTAAAAGTAGGTACCCAGGATCAGCACGAAACGGTTCGTTGATCAAGATTGAGCTTCAGAGTTTGTGGTTAGCCTCCTTGCATTCTGGACGACATCCTTTTCATTTCTTGTAACAACCTTAAAATTACTACACGAAATAATTCCTAAACGTACCTAGAATGCCTAGATCAGACCGGGTTCACACGGTTTGATGCGCGTGGAACCACACCTCAGAACTTATGCAACATCCAAGACAACTAACTTGATGAGTTAGTTGATCTATGCAGGGTTGTTTCATTTAAGTTTGATACCCAAATACTAGGATTCACCCGGGTGAGTCTAAATCGGACTTAGAGGGTTAGTCCTAGGTTTTAAGGGTTCTAGGGGTATAAAGGTAATTTCAGGGCTAGGGATAGTAGGGTAATTACCCTAGGCTGATATTTAATTAATTAAATAAGGGATTAATAAGTCAAAATGGGTCAAATCTCGGTGGTCCAACACGAGTTTGACCGGACCTCCACAACTCGGGTCTGAGCCGAGTTGGAAGCAAAATGAGGCACGAATTAAAGAATTAAAAATTAGAGATAATAAGGAGGGGCATTATAATAACTTAATATATAATAATAATTTGGTTTTTACGATTCAAATTGGGTTGAATAAGTCAATAACAATTCCCACAAAAAGGGGCGCACAACTCCAACTAGGAGTGTGCTTTTTGCCCACTCTTAATTCTTTAATTTACTCCTAAAAACGTTTTCAACTTTATAACACAAATCAAAACATAATATAAACATAAATTCACTATCCTAATAATGTTCTTCGCTGCATCAATCAAAAAACAAAAGGAAGAATTCGTACGCCTAAGTGTTTTATGTAAAGAACTTCTCTTGAAAACAACAATCAAAGCTTGGAAGAAAGGCTTGTGTGTGGGCTGGGGCGTGTTGTTTTGGATGGTTTGGAAGTCCAAAAAGGTCTGGGTTTTCTTCATCTTGGTCCCTTTCCCAAGAGACCCCTAGGATTCAATCGACTTTAGTTTCGAAAACTAGAAATTTTCCCCGTTGCATGTCCCTATAACTAGCTCCCATCGATTGTTGTAGGTTGGGTATGTTTGGCTGAAATTTTTAATTTTTTTTGGTAAGATGTGAGGTCATTAGGGATTGAACACAAGACCTCACCATGTTCAATCTATTAAAAATTAAAAAATAAAAATGAGGTATGTGGGATTCGAAATGGGTTAAGGCTCAAGTGAAGGAATAAAAGAGGACAAGAATTAAAAAAAAATGACGTGTGTGGGGATTGAAACCACAACCTCTTGGATAAGTGAGGGAGATAGGAGAACATGAAGGAAAAATAAAATGAGGGTTGTGGGAATCGAACCCACAACCTCTCAGATAAGTGAGGAAGTTAGGAGAAAAATTAAAGAAAAATAAAATGAGGTTGTGTGGGATCGATCCCATATCCTCTTAGTCTCCATCAAAAAAGAGAGGAAACAAAAAAAAAAGGAAAAAGAAGAGAAGGTGTTGGGATTCCTCCTCATGTTTTCAAGCTGAAAAATATAAATCAAAAAATTAATATGAGACTAAGTGTTTCTCAAGGGATTCGAAACCGGGTTCCCTTGTCCAATTCCGTATTGATACATAAGTCTTACGTGAATAAATATTTAATGAATGCTGCCATAGGAACCGAACTCAAGACCTTGACATACACACAAGATCCATAAGTTTTGTACCACATAATCTTGGGTAACTATGAGTCACTTAGACGAATTATGAATGAAGCCTCATGGCTTGTACATATGGATTCATATGTCAAGCGTACGTTCAAAAGTAAGTGAACCTTAGATGTATAGAATAAATTTATGTGACTTAAGGGTGGTTAAGTAAGAGTGTGAAATACACTAAAGGCGAAGTGCATTGGCATATGACGAAATGAACATTCATGTAATTTGGTGAGTAATTATGAAGAGATAATATTTTAAAGCTAATTAAAATAGTGACAACATGATAAGATGCTAAGATGAATGGTGAGGAATATGCCAACCAAGCCTAGGAAAATGCAACCAAATGTACTCACCTATGGGTGTGTAGAATGATGTAGAGTCAAATCTCAAGCATACTCAAAAAGAAAGTGATAAGAATGAATTCATAATAAGAAAAGAAAGAGTTACTAAATGTCTATAGGTTAGTGAAAGTGAGACAAGATGCATCTACGCCTAAAAATCAATGTCATTAAATGAAATTTCTAATTGATTATATTTATGCTAAACGATGAATAAGCAAAGAAAGAGTGGCTACATGAGGATAGGTTGGTACAAGTGAAACAAGTTTTATCTACGCCTAGAATCAATGTCCCTCAATATAAATTCCAAGAGAAAATATGTATGTTATACGATGAGTAAATAATGAAAGCTGAGTAGAGATGAAATAAAAAGATGTTAAAAAAGAACAGGGTGGCACCACAATATGAGGCTAGTGCAAGTGAGACAAGTTGTACCTACGCTAATATGAGGTCACCAAAAAGTACTCACCTATGACAGTGTTCATTATAAGGAGACAAGTCTCAATCACACTCTATATGTGAGTGTAAGGACAATTCACACTTAATATGTAAAGAAGAGATTATAAATCATCTAATGAGATACGACTACCTCATGCTAGAAGCAAGATTCGATGATATATGAGTTAAATGTAAGTTGGAACTTTAATAACGTAGCACCGATAGGCCAGCTATGAGTGGTGATGCCTTTTTTGGGGGAAGGATGGAAATTCACATCATTGTCATGAGATGATAATGTCCACCAAGGTGGGTATGGGTCTCGCAAAATCTCCTGGTCTTTCAAATATGTTCCCTACATAGGGAACGAGCTAGTGGTTTCCACTTAAGAGAGCTAGGGATGTTTTGGTTTCACCTTGTCCTGTGACACCACCTCTCTTCGGTCTGGGGAAGACACCAAATTGCATGATGATCACAGGATCTATGTCGGTTAAAGTTGAAGTTCCTCAAAGTATGAATGAATGATACCAATGGTGTTTGGATAGGATAATCAAGAGGTGAACTAGACTCAAGTAATGACACTAGGTCATACTTGTCATTGCACAGTGAACCCAATGAGAGTATTAAACAACATCCTACGTATAGCTGGTGTTCACACCAGCCTACGAACGAATAAAAGTGAAGTATGTATGTATGAATGAAGCAAACTATGTGTTTTCTAAAGAAGGCTCCCTAGTTGAGGTCCAATATGTTAAGCCCAGATTTGTGGAAGTCCTAATGTTAAGTCCGTCAATCAAGCGTCTCACGGCATATGAACGAATGATATCTAATATATTTACGTGCTATGTGAAATATGTTATGTGTTGTGTGCAATATGAAGAGAATGATGATGTATCTTACTCTTATTGCATGACTTTCCTAATCTTATTTGTCAAGTCCAGTTGACTTGGCTTTCCATAAATCATATCGTTAGAAGAGAGCTCTTCTTAATCATTTATGTTCTTGGTGTGTACTTGCATACACACATACTTAGTACAAGTGTGTATTAATCCCATACATTATACTAGTCTAGGTGCAGGTTTAGAAGTGTGTTGAAGACATTCATTACAGCTGTTCGGACATAAAAGATTTTCATCCGGACTTGGGAGGTCCTGATGCATTCGAGGATGCCTGTCATTCTATTTCGAGTTTAGTAATTGGTTTAGGCTAGTGGAGTATGTTCCACTCGTATTTCGTTCCTATTTTATTCAGACTTATGTAATGGTGCTATTTTTACAATTGTTACAGATGCTATAGTACTATTTATTTCAAGATTGAATGATTCTATATTAGATGGTTGATACACATGAGTAATCAACTTCTTTATGCGTGTAAGCATGTTACAACTATGAAGTCTATGTACACTTCAAACAAAACAAAAAGTGTCAAATTTTCCAAAAAAATTAACCTAATGAAAGTAATGACGACGTAAGTAGGCTTGTCTGTGACCTCTTAGAGGTAAACAACGCCGGTTTCAGCTAGAGTCCAGACCTCAATCCTGACATTTCTATGTTAGCTTCGATTTTAGAATTTTTAGAGGTATTTCCCGACATCCCTCTCTAGAAAGTTTAGAGGCTTCATAGACTATAGTATTTCAGTTTGGAGTTGTTTTGGGTTATATTGACAAGTTCCATTTTGGCCAAAGTTATGGCATGACGTATTTACTATTTTTATGTTTTACTCATTTCAAAGTTGAGGTTTGTCTTCCACTAATTTAATAGTAAGGCCAAGGGTTCGCTTGAGGGCCAGCAATGGTCTTCGACTGTATCTCCCACCCAGGGGTAGGCTCGGGGCCTGACAAGGGAGTGTTGAGAAGTGATTCAAAGATACTTGACAAAGTCTTAGTTTCGTTTATATTAGTAAGCTTAGATATTGTTCTAGACTAATAGCTAATCATCATGTATTTATATAAAAGAGAACCCTAGGCCCGCTTACATGGCGCCACCACAAGCAAGAATTTCATTTTAAATTTGCTTATTTCCAAAACTATCATTTCTCATTCATGTAGAGATGTGACTTTTATGAAAAGTTGTGACTTTGATAAAAAGTTGTGAAATTTGTGAAAAGGTGTGACTTTAATTAAGAGTTACGACTTTTATGAAAAGTTGTGACTTTTACAAAAAAGATGGTACTTTCAATGAAGAGTTGCGAATATATGAAAAGTAGTGACTTTTATAAAAGGTTGTGAATTTTTTGAAAGGTTGCAATTTTACTAAATAATTGTAACCTTTCCAAAAAGGCACAATAAATAGTTCTTCCTACTACCCTTTCTTGTCTATAAATATATGGATTTCCTCTCATTTTAAAACAAAAAAGTTCTAATCTGCATCTTCTACTACCGCAAAATAAAATAATTGTGTACTTTTCTCCGGTTGAGTTGCTTAGTGACACCATTATTTATTATCAATAAGTTGGTGAATAAAATCATTTCATCGTGAGAGGATGTAATACTTTAAATCTTTGGTATTAGAGGGGAATCTTTTTTTTAAAAGACATTGTGCATTCAATGGAGTCAAGCTTTTCCTTTCTATTTCATTCTATTTTACATATCCTGCTATGCTTTTGTACACTCATAATTTATGCTGATTATGAATATTAAATGTTTTTTTTTAGTACATGTTTTAACTTTTTTTATGTTTCTGCAATGTTAGTGTCTCGGATTATATTGAACATATACGTATATAGTATATATTTCATTGTATAGCAATTTGTTTTTGCAGTTTATCCCTTAGGTGTGATGTATAAATAGTAGGGCATTCATTTTAACTCGATGAAGGAAAAGGCAAGAAATATTACAAGATCGTGAAAATATCATAAGTTTCTGAGTGTCGTACGAAGAGTATAGTTGAAGTCTAAGTCCATGACATCCTTCTGTATATCAGTTGAAACAATTCAATATACATTCTATGCTAATTGGAGTAAATAGGTCAACTTACCAACTCTCCAAGCTATGATCATCATGGATCAATTCCCGACAATTAAATATAAATTTACATAGAAAACATTAGGAATAAGAAATACACTATAATTAAATCATAATTGGATCATCATCTACTCAAGATCACAAGACCGACATTAAAAGCTAATTTGAAGGATTTAGGAGATCATGGGTTCTTCATGGATTTGATTGAAAATCATGTTAAAATTCATTTATTAATCATAAATATATCATTAGAATGACACTGAAATAAATTTGAAAATGAACCCATGGCTAGATAGAAAGATAGGATTTTTGACTTTAGATTCATATTGAAAAACCTTTGAAAGAACTCCTTAGTTGGAAGATTTACTAAGGATGAATGGTTACCATACAATACTACATGAGAAGCCATGTGTTTTTCTTAAGCTTGGTCTCTAATGGAGGTTTTGGGGGTTTTATATTTAGGAGGAAGGTTTGAATTTGAAGAGTAAAATTCTAAATTGGACTTTAGGCTTATAAAGTGACTTACAATAGTTAAATACACCTAAACTAGCCACCCATATTTTAATTAGGAGGTGGGTTGAATTTTCCAATTCACCCCTAGCATGGCAGCGTGCAGCAAAGAGAACTCAAGGTTCAACCTACGGATGGCAGCAACAGACCGTTGGTTGAACGATGGCTCCATCCTGCACATCCATCGTGTGGAACTGAGGGTCATTTCTTGGGGCTGAGATCCCACGTCTAAATGTGGAGCAACACCCCCAATCAACGGGGCGTAGGTGAGAGTATGGGGCGTCGATTGCAAGTCGTCGTTTGGACAATGCCAAGGCAGTACTGTAAGATCTTGGATCCTCTTCAAGTACTCTTTGGGTGATTTTTTGGGAGTCGTCCCAGACAATTCGACCCTAATTATTATCATTTACATGTTAGGGACCTCTCATATAAATTTGAACACAAAAAACCACGTATAACATGCAAAGGCACACTAGAACACACTAGCACGTCTATATGCTAACTTTGGAACATCTTGGACGTTCTTAGGCGTTTGACCTACGAACCACTTCAAATAAACTATACAAGATCCATAACACTTTATTAAAATATTATTAACATTTTAAGGCACATGAGAGGCTCTACATAAGTTAGTTCATTTTGACGGTCTTGATATTGCGAATCCTAATAAGGAACTTGTAAATACATCGAGGAATAATTGCTAAAAATTGACAAAGATGTTAATTATCTAAGGAAAAAAGTGACACATATTGAGTTTAACAAACATGGAAGAAAATAGCAGAACAAGGCCTCATCAGAAAAAAGTACAATTTAGGAAAATACAATTAATGGGATTGAGGATGACTTCAATGTCGTAATTGAGCATCTCATTGCCCAATATGATTATTTAGTTTTCATACAATTATTTTGTAACTGAAATAAGTTTGAATTAATGCATCCACATTAATGTTTATGCTTCCAAAATCATATCTTAGTGTAACATCTTGCAACAATAAAGAACTATAAAGGAGTTTAAAATCTGAAAATACATATTTTTTGAAAGTATAAGGAAATCTGGAAAATTTTAAGTAAATTAAAGTGAGTGTTGGTAAATTTCAAACGACCATAACTCCTAACTCAAGATGTGTTAGGTATAGTTTTAACTATGTTTTAAAAGATCTTTTTAACACCACCGAGTTCACTCGATTCCGAGTTTGAATGAGTAATTAATGACCATTGGAAGTTGGGCTGTTAGAAAAAGGAAAGTCTAAATCCAGATTTTTAAGTGGTAGTTTGGTCTTCTCCCTTCCCTATTAATTTATTTCATATTTGGTAATTAAGTTAGGGGTCTAACATGACCTAGAGGTGTTAGCACTTTTTCCAAAAGATTGAGGATTTTGAGAGAAGAGGAGAATGTGCCAAGCATGTTTGATTCAGCGTAATCTAGTTGTAAAACGATTAGATTTTGAAAGTTCTTGTTGGTTGTTCTACAATTGCATTCATGCTTGAACATGAGTTGAAGTTATGAAATTATTTGGGTAAAAACTGTTGTTTCTTGAGTTCATAGGATTATATCCTTGTATATTTGATGTGGGTACATATATCAAAAGTGAAATTAAGAATAAAAATCAAACTAGAACGATTTCAGGTCAGAAAACATGAAGAGTTTTTAATCAAGCGTCACCTAGGAAGATTAAGTGTGGGGTGCCCCATCTGCGCCAGAAGGCTTAGGGTGGCGCACCTGCAGTGCTCCCAAATGGTGTCTCTTAACATTAGGGCAGGCGCGGCGGGAACCGGATGCACATGAATTGGCTTTTTTCACTAAGCATTCGTAATTTTGTCCGTTTAAGACTTATAAAATGTTTTAACACTTCCTAATAATTCTAACTACTCTTAATGACAACTAAACAAATATAAATAATCCAAAAACATGAATTTCAACCTTGAATCCATAACTTCAAATTCAAGAAAAGTTAAGAGACAAGTCTAGGAAGTTCTTGGAGTCAAGCCTTTACAAATGCTTTTAACATTTTACTAAGTATTAAAGATCAAGTATACCAAAGAGTAAATATAAGGACAAGAAATTCATTTCAAGTTTCATAAGACTTTACAAACGTTGTTAAGAAAAAATTAGGACTTAAGTTTAACTTCAGTTACGAGTAAATTGATGTCTTTTCTTCAAAGAGTTATGTGGAAACTAAATATTCCCAAAGAAGTATAAAATGTTTTCATATTTAAATAAAAACAGAAACTAAGATTTCCAAAGATCCTGCGATCTAGCTTTCAAAAAAGAGTAATAGCTTTCTAAATGAAACAGGTAGAGAAATTAAGAATTCCATGATAGCCTTCGAGGTACGTTTTGATCAATAATCTCAAATCCCAGAATTAAGTATATCTTAAAAACATACAAGGTAATATAATAACATTTTTGGGAGCAGTACTGAGCACTGATATGTGGGAGATTTCAGATAACTCAGAGCCCCCATAAAACTTGTATCCACAATGAGTAGAAAAGGGTCATGCTTTTAGATGATTTCTTTAGTGCTTTTTAGAATAGACTAGTGGATCCACTTAGTAGTTCAGGTTCTATAATAAAGGCAATGTATAGAAAGGCCCTAGCAGCGTGAGGCAAAATGTTGTATCATCATATAACTGTTAAGTCATGGTTGTCGCTTAGAGAAACTCCTACAAAAGTTAAATATATTTGATATGCAGACTTATTTGTATTTTTACATATATCTCAGAGTTATATTGTATCTTTACATACACACAAAGTGGACATCATGTTTTCAATAGTTTTTCTTTATACTGCACTTATTTTAAATCGCTATATATTAAAATGAGTTAAGTCTTGTTTAGTTTAGTTGAGCCAGTTAAGTTCTTTATATTCTCATTTCAAGCCTATGTTAGTATTATTTAGCATTAAAAATCATGCAATTTATTGATGCTAATTGACGTGCATCATATTATGTTGCAGACATTAGTTATGAGGATCGACATGCCGATCACCGTAGATGTAGTTGAGCACTCTAGAGTAAGTTGGTGATCATCCTTATATTCTTGAGGACTCCTTTTATTTCTTTTATTATTTTTCCTTATGAGGATTTTGTGAGGGTTTTCCTAACATGAATCACAGTTTTTGTAGAGGCTTCATAGATAGTCAGAAAATCAGATATGATTCTTTTAGCTTTGTATTTCATATGTTTTTGTATGAGACTTTAGTAGGTATTTTGCGTAGTTGAAATCTACCTTTTAAGACATTATCAGTTTATTTCACAAGTTCTTTATATAGAATATTCTTGTGTTTTAAGTCATCCGCTAAGTAAGTATGTCAGGACAAGTGTTCGCTTGGATCCAGCAATGGTCTTTGAGTGGCATCCATGCCCATGGTGTAGGAAGGGGCGTGACAAATTTGGTATCAGATAGTACAGTTTACGAGTCCTAGGTAGTCTATAAAGTTGTTTGTAGGGTCCTAATTATCGGTGTGAAGAACACCACATCTATAATTAAGAGGCTACAATATTTTGGAAAAATCTCAATTCTATACTGACATAGTGCATTAGAGTTTATCTCTAAAAGTTTTAATTCGAACTTGTTCTTACAAATAACCATTTGTGAGTTGCATTATTTTACGAGTGCTTTCATAGGGTGTTTCAAGAAAATTATTGTTGATATAAGGAGTATAATGAATTTTTTGTACCTGGGTTTTATCCTCTATCGAGTAAGGTAAGTAAGGATGCGATGTTAATAGATGACATTTGCATAGCAAGGCTGATGATCCCTGTGCAATACGTTGTGAAGGAAAAGACTAAGGATAGAGAAGAGTTCAAGAACAAGCAACCTTAGACATGAGGGAATTTGTGGGGGTAGTAAAAGAATAATGTGAACCTCTCTTTTCTCCTACAGAAGCATAAAGGTCCTACTTCATCATCTGCTAGTGCATCTGCACCGAGGAACCAAATATGCAAATAAGAGTCAGAATTCTGATAACTTCAGAGCTAGACATGCGTATTACCAAGAATGTATGGTACAAGAGAGTACTAAGAGTCCTGCATGTTCCATGTGTGGTATGAGACAATCAAGGGTGTGTCATGATAGCTTCAATGATTGCTTGAAGTGTGGCCAGAACGATCATTTTATAAGAGAGTGTTCTAAGAACATACAAAGTAATAGATTCACTAGAGGTTGTCACTGGTATGATCCAAGTCCTCTGTCTTGATGTTTGTTAACAACAAAATCTGGAACCCTTATGTTTTTGTACACATGTTGGTGAGTCTATTCTAAATGAGAGAGTCTTTCATGATTAACTAGTTTCCGTCAATCAGAAGAAAACAATGGCTGATCTAATTTACTTAGACATGGTAGAGTTTGATGTCATTCTAGGTATGTACTAGTTTCGTGCCTTTTATGAATCAATAGATTTTAGATTTTGAGTAGTAGAGTTCCATTCTCCGAATGAACCAATCTTAGAGTGGGAAAACAATTCAGCAATGCCTAAGGGTCATCTCATTTCGTAAATTAAGAGAAGGAAGTTAATTTCAAAGGAGCATGTCTATAACATAGTCCGAGTTATTGACTTTGGTGTTGTGATACCTCCTATTTCAGTTAGTTCCAGTAGTAATAAAGTTTCTAGAAGCTTTTCTAGATGATATTCCCGAAGTCCTTCCAAACAGAGAGAGATTTTGGTATAGATGTTCTCCCAGATACACGTCCTATATCTATTCTGCCATAAAGAATGAGACCACCAAAGTTGAAAGAGCTTAAGGACAAATTGAAAGACCTCATAGACAAGGGATTTATTAGAAAAAGTGTCCCACCTTGGGGTGCTCTAGTCTTATTTCTATTGAATAATGATGGTTCCCTTAGGATGTGTATAGATTATTGTTAGTTTAACAAGGTTACAATAAGAAATAAGTACCCTCTTTTAAACAGTGATTATTTATTCAATCAACTTGAGGGTGGCACCTGTTTTTCTAGAATAGACCTCTGCTCTGGCTACCATCAATTAAGAGTGATGGAGTGTGACATTCAAAGACATCTTTTATAACTCGATATGGTCATTATGATTTTTGGGTCATGTCAATTTGTTTGACAAATTCACCTGTAGACTTTATGGATCTTATTGATAGAATATTCAAACCTTATTTAGATATGTTTTTTATCGTCCTCATTGATGACATACTAATCTATTCAATGAATGTAGAAGATCATGCTATTCATCTCATAATATTCCTTTAGACTTTGAAATGTAGAGAGTTGTCTTCCAAGTTCTCTAAATGTGGGATTTGGCTTGAGACTGTGACGTTCTTGAGCCACATAGTTTTCGGTTATGGAATTAGATTTTATACCCAAAGATAAAAGAAGTTCAAAGTTGGCACAGACCCACGTCTGAAAATGATATTACGAATTTCTATGGTTTGACTGGCTACTATAGAAGGTTCTTGAAGGGTTTTTGCCAATTTAATCTCATTTGGCAAAGTTGACTCATAAGAGAGTTAAGTTTCGATTGTCTGACACTTCTGAGAAAAGCTTTCAGGAATGAAAAAGAGGTTGACTACTGCATAATGTACTTAAGGTTTTGTGGTATATCGTGATGAATCTTGCGTGGGTTCGGTTGTGTGCTAATGTAGAATGGTTAAGTTATAGCTTATGCCTCCAAATCGTACAATGTTTATTAGAAGAACAACCTAATGCATGACTTAGAGTTTGTTCTTGTGGTATCATCCTTTAAAATATGGTGTCACTATTTATCTGTTGTTCATGTTGATGTATTAATTGGCCCAAGAGCCTACAATATGTGTTCACTCAGAGAGTTAATCTCAGAAAAATAAGGTGGTTATAATTACTACAGTATTATGACATGAGCATTCTTTACCACTCAAGTAAGGCAAATGTAGTTACTAGTACCTTAAAAAGGTTCTCTATTGGTAGTACCGGCCATCTTGAAGAAGAGAAGAAAGAACTATGAAAACATATTCATATACTTGCACGCTTAGGCAAAAGACTCATGGATTCCACAAAAGGAGGAATAGTGTGACAAATGGGGCCGAATCATCATTAGTGTCACAAGTGAAAGAGAAGCAAGACAAAGATACCTATTTACTTGAATTGAAGGCAAATGCTCATAAGCAAAAGGTATTAGCTTTTGAATAGGGGAAGATGGGGCATTGAGATATCAAGGTAGAGTTTGTATACTAATGGTGGATTGACTCCAATAGAGAATCACCGAGGAAGACCATTGCTCGTAATATTCCATTAATTCGGGCTCCACAAAAATGTATTGTCATTTGGGAGAAGTATATTGGTGGGATGACATGAAAAAGAGCATTGCCGAATTCGTTGTTAAGTGTCCAAATTACCAAAAAGTTAAAATAGAGAACTAAAGGCTTGGTGGTGTCTTCGAATATAAAACTTTTGGAATAGAAGTTGGAGATGATTAATACATATTTCATCAAAGGTTTACCAATGTATCAAAGGCAGCATGATTCAATTTGGGTGATTGTCGATAGAATAACAAAATCAACCCACTTTTTGCTGGTAAACACTAACTATCAGGCATAAGATTATGTTAGATTGTATATTAAATAGGTGGTAATACATCATGGAGTTCCCGTTTCCGTTATTTGAGATCATGGTGCACAATTTACTACACAATTCTGGAAATCTTTTGAGAAAGGTTTGGGTTCAAATGTGAAGTTAAGTACTTCTTTTAGTCCTCAAACATATGGGCAAGCAGAGCATACAATTCATATATTAGAAGATATGTCGAGGGCTTTCTTAATTGATTTCAAAGGTAATTGGGATGATCACCTACCTCTAATTGAGTTTGCCTACAACAATACCTATCACTCTAGCATCCAAATGGCTCCACATGAAGCTCTTTATGGGAGAAGATGCACATCCCATATTGGATGGTTTGAAGCTGGTGAAGAGGGATTGATAAGACCACATCTAGTTAATCAACCTATTGATAAAGTGAAGGTAATTCAAGAGAGGTTGAAAATGACATAGAGTATTGAGAAATCCTACCTTGATATTAGGAGAAGAGAGCTAGAGTTTGAAGTAGATGATTGGGTTTATTTGAAAGTTTTGCCAATGAAGGGTGTTATAAGGTTGGATAAGAAAGGCAAGCTAAGTCCCGGGTATATTGTATCTTATAGAATATCCCAGAGAATTTGCAATGTATCTTATGAGTTGGAACTACCGCAATAGTTAGCAACAGTTCATCCAGTATTTCATGCCTCCATGTTGAAGAAGGGCATAGGTGATCCTTCTTCAATTGAAAACATTGGATCAAAGATAACTTGCCTTGTGAGGAGATTCCTGTGCAAATTCTAGATCTTCAAGTTCAAAAATTGAGCACAAAGGAAGTTGCATAAGTCAAAATCCTTCAGAGGAACTAATTTTTTGAATTGCAACATTTTGAAAATCCAGAACTTGTCGTAGAACCTAACATAGGAGTATTGACGTCTAGAAAATGTTTTTTTAATAATAATTAATATAAGTCAATTAGGAGGTTTAGGAACCAAAACATCCAAGAACATCCATTATGTTTGAAAAATAGTTCTAAGGTGTACTAGCGTGCCTTAGCCTATTTGACTAGCTTTTAGGAGTCAGAAATTCATGAAATTAGGTGGAAGGGTGTATAACATGTGTTTAAGTTGATTTGGTTTTGAAACATCTGGGTACGAATCCCCAAGGACCAACCAAGGGCCCTTGAGAAGGAACCTAGCACGTAGAAGGCAACACTACATGGGCAATGTACAACCACTAGAGGCCATCAACGACTCTTGTATGGATCGACGGGGCATCAAAGGTAACCTTTATCACACCCTTATCCAAAATTTGGGAAGCCCTAATATGCATAGTCTCTAAACTCAACGACGGTTGTGCACCACGGAAGGCACAGTGCCGTCGTCTCACAGACGGAACGTCGGCGGGGTTCCGTCGTGAGGGTCCATTTTTCTGCACAATTTAAGTTAAGTCCGATTAAAATAATTAAGGGTTTTAGGGGTTATTTAGGGATTATATGAATATTAATTAGATAATTTAACCCCCATATAAAGACCCCAACCCTCATTATCCTAAAGACAACTCACAAAAACAAACTCTCTTCCTTCTCTCTTCTTTCTCTCTCTATTGGAATAGACCATTTTAGACAAGCTAGGGGGAGATTATGAGGCTATAAAGGGACAATTTCACCATCAAATCTTCATCAAACATTAAGGTATGGGATCTAATTTACCTTTGATACTTCTTTGCTCAAAGGGCTCATTCGAAGTATTTCTAAAAGTTGGGTTTTCAAGTGCGTTTCATTGAATTACTAATTTGATGTTATGAACTGAGTTGTTTATAGTTTATTAGTGTATAATTGATACATTAACATGTATTTTAACTTTATTGTGATAGTTTGTGATGGGTTGGTCTAAATTGAAGATCATGATCGTTAACTCTTAACTCTAGGTTTGATCTTGTAGTGAATTGGGTTGTGATTAATTCAATTGACTTGATTATTTTCTTAGTCACTATAAGATGAAGTTGTTACACTAATTATGAAAAAATTAATATTATTTGTAGTCTTTCACACTAGTTCTTCAAAAGTGATCTAGGTTATGATATTTGACCGAAGTATCTTGTCTTAAGCTTGGATTTAGTATTTAATTATGGTGTAGTGACTCTTATAGTCTTGTTATTATTTTGATTATTGAAATATGATGTGGAATATCTAAATTGGATTAAATTTAGGGTATATGGTATGGCGTTGATGATGTACTATAAAGGAGACTTGCTAAGTCTTATGATCTCTATCATCACTTCCTTTTATGATTAATTGTGGTTAAGTCATGATGTTATATTGCAGTATGCCATGTATTAATATTGATAGGATGGTTTGATGTTGAATATAAATGTCTTATCTACGTTTTAAGGTTTATTAAGATGTATGTGTTATAAGGATGGTTATGACTATCAATGTGCATTATAATGATTTGAAATGCTAATGTGTTAACTTCACGTATATGAATTGTAATGTAAGGTCTTACTCATACGATTATTATTGATCTATTGATGATGATGATTATTCAAGGGGTAGACCCTATGACCTAAACTAAGCCATAATCGATAATAAAGGCTTAATGATATTTCAAAAAGGGACTATAGCTTAAACACCGAGTGAACTAGATTTAGGAGTGCCCCTTCCTACATAGGGATTCTAGGAGAACTAAAGTACTCTTGAGATTTGAGACTACAATGCATGGAGCATAATGAGGGTCCCAACTATATCTCCTATTTGTTGAACTAAGTTTCCCCCATAGGAATACAAACTAGTGGATCCACGTAGTTGCTATGTTTTATGTTTTGGTACTACCTTGGCAAGTAGTCTGCCTTCTTTCGGTGTAGGTTTTATGATACTTGATTTCCACTAGCTTATGTTGTCTATGTCGGTCAGAGCAAGATATTCCCAAAAGGTAAAATGAATTAAAGGATTGAACTCTAAATAGGATAACCTAAGGGGTCTAGCTTAGTCTAGGTAGGGGTATGGGACTCTACCTAAGAATCGCACTAGTTAGTGCTTAGGGGAGTCTTAGGAAAATGTTCTTATGTATGTTTATATCTATGATGATTTACGTTAGGTATATGAAGGAATTTCACATTATTAATATTATATGTTAACTAGTTCAGTTATGAGTACCTGTTGGTTTATATTGTTAAAGAAAGATGAAATGTATAACTAAATGTCATGCTATGTGAAATAGGGTGTTAGTCATATTCTTGTTGGGTTACTTGATTGAGTAGGGTTATGGGGCTTTACTTGGTCATTGCACTTGCTGACTCAATAGGGGTTCTTGGGTAATTGTCTTGCTTTGTTATAATGAAATGTACTTGTTCATGCTTATTGTTTAATATTACTCGGATGTAGAGTTACTTAAATATGTATCTACTTGTATAGTGGGAGTGTTTGGTTGGATTAGACTTGATGTTGTGGTCTTGTAATGATCATGCCTATGACTTAATAAAAGTGTAATATTGTTTGGTGTGGTATTGTTTAATATGCAAATAAGTTTTAAAAAAAATGCACACTTATAGAAATGTCCTTGTCTTATAATGTTTAATAAATATATGCGCATATGGTCTCATACTTAGTACGAGTGGTGTACGAACTCCTTTATTTCTTTTTCCCAAACATTTTAGGTTCCGGTCGTTGAAGGATCATTCAAGATGACTTGAAGAAAACTTGGATATTCTCTACTATCCAAGTGGGTAGGTCCTCACTTTCCGAAGGCGATGCCCTTATCTTGCATATGAAGTTGTTTTATTTTTCCAAGACTTTTATGTTCGTTCCACATTCATTTGACTATGATTTGTATAAGCCTATATGTGGCTTCTTTACATAGAAATAGGGCTGTGCCCAAATTTCTATGATCTTTAGATTGTATGAGATGAGACAATCCTTAATACTATGTTCGATCTTATCCATATATTTTGTGCAATAAAGATAGAAGGCTATATAACCTTCCTATACGAAAGGTCTATGTATACTCAATATATCTATATGATGTGTACGTAGAGGTCGATGTAAACCTCCAAGTAGAAGCAATACAAGTTTTAAATTTTCCGCTAAATTCAACTTATGAATGTGATGATGTAAGCTAAGAGCCTAGTCTTTGTCCTTAAAGAGGGCGACAACGACGGTTACGTCTATGGGGTAAAACTGGGTGTGAAAAACTTGGTATCACAACATCTAGTTGAATTATATTAGAGTCTATGTCTGTCTCTTCCACGTCTATGTAAGTTCTTGTTAATTATTATGAAGCACACCACACTTATGGATAGGAAACTACATGATGTCTAGGAAACTCTCATTATCTTGGATATCTTATATTATGACAGTAGAGTATATTTATGGTGTCCTTTTTAATCTAATACTATTATTGTTTTTATAGGAAGAATGAAGACTAGAAGGAATGACGCACAAAGACTTGAAGAGGAAATCGCCAATGCGGGAGCTCCTCCCCGTGGTGAACAAGTTCCTCCATTTGAAGAAGATGCTAATATGGAACAAGCTCCGGTCCATCCACCACCCTTGACAGATGGAGGTATAAGGGTTGCCCTCATTTAATTGGCTCAAGCCTCCACTGTTTAATCCAAAGCTATGACGTCCCAAGCCAACCAGGAGCATGTACCCCGTCCTCATCAACAAGTAACTACTATGGCTTCCCTTTTAAGGTACTTCACTCGAATGAACCCTCCTACCTCCTACATGTCTAAGGTTGAGGAAGACCCCCATGAATTCATCAATGAAGTCTATAAGATACTTTTTGCTATGGGTTTGTCCACAAGTGAGAAGGCCAAGTTGGTCACTTATTAACTTAAAGACGTGGCTCAAGCATGGTTTCTTCAATGGAGCGATAATAGTCCATTAAGGGGTGGTCCTTTGACTTGGAAGATTTTAAAAAAGGATTTTCTAGATCGGTTCTTTCCTAGAAAGATGAGGGAGGCTAAAGTGGTGGAGTTCATAAATCTTTGCCAAAGAGGTATGAGTGTTCATGAATACTCATTGAAATTCACTAAAATTTCTAAATATGCTCCTTATTTGGTTTCCGATCCTAGAGATGAAATGACTCATTTTGTGACGGGCGTGTCAAATGATTCGCAAGAGGAATGTCATTCAGCTAAGCTACACGACAACATGAACATTTATCGTCTTATGGTGCATGCCAAGCATGTGGAAGAGTCAAGGTCTAGGAGAAAGAGTAGAGATGCTAATTGAGTTTGTCTACAACAATACCTATCACTCTAGCATGCATATGGCTCCATATGAAACTCTTTATGGGAGAAGATGCAAATCCCCTATTGGATGGTTTCAAGTTGGTGAAGCGGGAGGGATAGGACCACATCTAGTTAATCAACCTATGGAGAAAGTGAAGGTAATTCAAGAGAGGTTTAAAACAACACTGAGTAGTGACAAATCCTACCTTATTGTTAGGAGAAGAGAGCTAGAGTTTGAAGTATATGATTGGGTTTACTTGAAAGTTTAACCCATGAAGGGTGTTATGAGGTTGGGTAACAAAGGGAAGTTAAGTCCCCGATATATTAGACCTTATTGAATATCCAAGAGAATTGGAAATGTCGCTTATGAGTTGGAACAACCGCAAGAGTTAGCAACAGTTCATCCGGTATTTCATGTCTCCTATTTCGAAAAACTGCATAGGCAATCCTTCTTCAACTGAAAACATTGGATTAAATATAACTTAATTTTTGTGGATAAAACTATGCAAATTCTTGATCGTCATGTTCAGAAGTTGAGGATAAAGGAAGTTGCATAAGTCAAAGTCCTTCAGGGGAACTAATTTTTTGAATTGTAATATTTCGAAAATCCAAGACTTGTCGTAGAACCTAACGTAGGTGTATTGAGGTCTATACACTGTTTTTAAGACTATAATAATTAAAATTAGTCAATTAGGAGGTTTAGAAACCAAAACGTCCAAGAACATCCACGATGTACGGAAACTAATTCTAAGTGGTACTAGCGTGCCTTAGCCTATTTGACTAGCTTTTAGGAGTTAAAAATTCAAGAAATTAGGTGGAAGGGTGTATAACATGTGCTTATGGTGAGCTATCGTAGAAACATATGGTACGACTCCCCAAGGACAAACCAAGGACCCTTGAGAAGGACCCTAGCACGTAGGAGGCAACACTGCCTAGGATGTGTGCAACTACAAGAGGCCATCAATGGCTCTTGTGTGGATCGACGGGACGTCGATGCCAACCTTCGTCCCAAACTTAGACAAAATATTGTAGGCCCTCAAATTCACAGTCTCTAAACTCAATGACAGTTGTGCAGCACGGAAGGCACAGTGTCCGTCGACTCATAGACAGACCGTCGATGGGGTTCTGCCTGTGAGGGTCAATTTTTCTGCACAATTTAAGTTAAGTCAAATAAAAATAATTAATGGGTTTACGGATTATTTAGGGATTAAAGGAATATTAATTAACTAATTTAACCTCCATATAAAGACCCCAACCCCCATTAGCCTAAACACAACTCAAAAAAATAAACTCTTTTCCTTCTCTCTTCTTTCTCTCTCTATTGGATGACACCATTGAAGACACGCTAGGGAGAGGTTTTGGGGCCGTAAGGGGATTATTTCACAATAAAATCTAAATAAAACCTAAGGTATGGGATGTAATTCACCTTTGAGACTTCTTTCCTCAAAGGGCTCCTTTAAAGTATTTCTAAAAGTTGTGTTTTCAAGTGGGTTTCATTCAATTACGAATTTAATATTATGAACAGAGTTTTTTATTGTTTCTTTAGGATATAATGGATAGATTAACATGCATTTTAACTTTATTGTGATAATTTATGATGTTTTGGTCTAAATTGAAGAGCATAATCCTTAATCCTTAACCCTAGGTTTGATCTTGATGTGAATTGTGTTGTGATTGATTCAATCGACTTTATTATTGGATAAATCAATATTAGATGAATTTTTTACACTAATCATGAAAAAAATATGATTTTTAGTCTGTCATACTAGTTCTTGAGAACTGATCTAGGTTATGAGAATTGACCTTTGTATTTTATGTTAATCTTTGATTTATTATTATATGATAGTATTGTGATTCTTCTATTATTGTTATTATGTTGATTATTTATTTATGATGTGGAACATATAAATTGGATTGAATTGAGGGCTTATGGTACGGCTTTGATGATGTACTATAAAGGACACTTGGTAAGTCTTATGATCTCTAGCTTTACTTCTAATTGTCATTAATTGTGATAATGTCATGATGTTATATTTGAGTATGTCATGTATTAGGATTCATAGAATGGTATGATGTTGAATTGAAATGCCTTGGCTATTTTGTGAGGTTATTTAAGGTGTATGTGATATAAGGATAGAGATGACTATTAATGTCATTATTATGATATGAAATGTTAATGTTCTAACCTCACTTATATGACCTAACTAAGCTATGATTGATAATTAAAGGCTTAAAGATATTTGAAAAAGGGACTCTAGCTTAGCATCGAGTGAACTAAATTGAGGAGTGTCCCTTACAACACAGGGAAGGTAGGGGAACTAAAGTACTCTTGAGATTAGAGACTAGAATTCATAGAGCATAAAGAGGGTTTTAATTATATCTCCTAGTTATTGAACTATGTTTCCCCCATAGGAATACTAGCTAGTGGATCCACGTAGTTCTTATGTTTTATGTTTTTGTACTACCTTGGAAAGTAGTCCGCCTTCTTTCGTTGTAAGATTATATGACATCTGATCCCACACTAGTTAGCCTGTAGGAGAGTTTTAAGAGGATGTTATTATGTATGGTTATGTCTATGATGATTTATGATATGTATATGAAGGACTGGCACATTATGAATGCTATATGTTGACTAGTTCACTTATGAGTACGTGTTGGTTTATATTGTAAATGTAAGATGAAATACATATCTACATGTCATGTTATGTGAAGTAGGGTGTTAGTCATGATTCTTGTTGGGTTTCTTGATTAAGTAGGGTTATGGAGATTTACTTGGTCATTGCACTTGTTAACTTAATAGGGGTTCATGGGCAATTGTTTTGCTTTGTTATAATGAAATGTACTCATATTCATGCTTATTATTTAATATGACTTTGATTTAGAGTTACTTGAATATGTATCTACTTGTATAGTGGGAATGTTTTGTTTGACTACATGTGATGATGTGGTATTGTGATGGTCATGCCTATGACTTAATAAATGTGAAATATTGTTTGGTGTGGTATTGTTGAATATGCATATAAGTTTTAAAGAAAAATGCAAACTTATAGAAATGTCCTTGTCTTAGGATGTTTTATAAATATATGTGCATATGGTCTCATTCTTAGTACTAGTGGCGTACTAACTACATTTCTTCCTTTTTCCCAAACATTTTATGTTCCGGTTGTTGAAATATCATTCAAGACGACATGAAGAAAACTTGGATATCCTCTACCATCGAAGTGGGTAGGTCCTCACTTTCGAGGGCAATTAAATTATCTTACTTATGAAGCTTCTTTGTTTTTCTACAAAATTTTATATTCATTCCACTTTCATTTGAGTACAATTTCTATAAGCCTATATGTGGCTTCTTTACAATTATATAGGGCTATGCCCAAATTGCTATAATCTTTCGATGTTATGAGATGAGACAATCCTTAAGTCTATGTTCTATCTTATGTATATATTTATGTGCAATAAAGGTAGAAGACCATGTAACCTTCCTACACGAAGGGTCTATGTATTCTCGATATATCTATTATATGTGTACGTATAGGTCTGTGTAAACATCCAAGTAGAAGTAATAAAAGTTTTAAATTTTCCACTAAATTCGTCCTATGATTATGATGAAGTAAGCTAAGAGGCTATTCTTATTCCTCAAAGAGGGAGACGTCGCCTGTTACGTCTATGGGATAAATCTGAATGTGACAAATTTGGTATTAGAGCATCAGGTTGAATTATATAAGAGTCTATGTCTCTCTCTACAACGTTTATTTAAGTTCGCATTCATAATTATGAAGCGCGCCATACTTATGGATAGGAACCTACATGATGCCTAGGAAACACTCATTTTCTTGGAAAACTTATATTGTGATATTAAAGTATACTTATATTATACTTTTGCACCTCATACTATTATTGTTCTTATCGGAAGAAAGAACACTCGAAGGAATGGGACACGAACACTTGAAGGGAATATTTCCAATGCGGGAGCTCCTCCCCGTGGTGAACAAGTTCCTCCACTTGAAGAAGATGGAAATATGGAACAAGCTCCAGTCCATCATCTACCCTTGACGGATGGAGATATTAGGGCTTCCCTCATTCAATTGGATCAAGCCGCCACTGTTCAAGCCGAAGCTATGACCTTCCCAAGCCAACTGGGAGATTGTTCCCCGTCCTCATCAATAAGTCACTACTATTGCTTCCCGTACAAGGTACTTCAATCAAATGAACCCTCCTACCTTATAAGGGTCTAAGGTTGATGAACTACCCTAAGAATTTATCAATGAAGTCTAGAAGATACTTTTGGCTATGGGTTTGTCCACAAGTAAGAAGGCCGAGTTGGCAACTTATCAACTTAAAGATGTGGCTCAATCATCATTTGTGAAATGGAGAGATAATAGGCAATTGAGGGGTGGTCCTTTGACTTTGAAGATTTTCAAGAAGGCTTTTCTAGATCGGTTATTTCCTAGAGAGATGAGGGAGGACAAAGTGGTGGAGTTCATCCACCTTCTCTAAGGAGGTATGAGTGTTCATGAATACTCTTTGAAATTCACTAAATATTCGAAATATGATCCTTCTTTGGTTTTCGATCCTAGAGATGAAATGAGTCATTTTGTGATGGGGGTGTCGAATGATTTGTAAGAGGAATGTCATTCAGCTATGCTACACAATAGAATGAACATTTCTCATCTTATGGAGCATGACAAGCATGTGGAATAAGTGAGTTTCATGTCAATTCCCTTCCAAGTTCCCAAAGGCTAGTGTGGCAGAAGCATTATGCTTATTGCTTTAAGGGGACAGATAATTGCTTTTGTTCTGGCAAGAGCGGGCACAAGGTTTGGGATTGACCTAATGTGAGGAATCAATACAAGGGTAGTGGTTAATCTCAAGCAAGTGTTCTAATGAGGCTCCAAAGAAGAACCACTTCTATGCTCTCCCCTCTAGGGGTGAGCAAGAGACTTCTCCTGATGTTGTGACGGTATGTTGAAAGTATTCTCTATTTATGTAAATGCCTTACTTGATCCAAGTGCTATTTTATCATTTGTTACTCTTATGGTAGCCAAAAAGTTTGACGTTTTACCCGATATATTGCATGAACCTTTTATAGTGTCTTCTCCATTGGGTGAGTCGGTTCTTGCAAAAAGAGTGTAGATAAATTGTCCTATAATGTTGCCTAATATAGTTTATTATGTTTAAATAGTAGAAATCGATATGCTTGGTTTTGATGTTATATTGGGTATCGATTGGTTCCATGCTTGCTTTGCTTCTATTGATTGTAGGACAAGGGTGGTGAAGTTTAACTTTCCAAATGACCCTGTTGTAGAGTGGAAGGAGGAAACTCTATTCCTAGAGGGTGTATATCATCTCTTGTCTAACAAAATGCAAAATTATCTTTAAAGGATGTCTATACCATATTGTAAGATTCCAGGATCTAAACTCTGAAATTCCTCCCATTGAGTCAGTCCCCGTAGTAAGTGAATTTTCAAAGGTTTTTCCTAATGACCTTCCCGGTATACCTCCCGAATAGGAAATTGATTTTGGTATCGATTTGCAACTGGATACGAATCAAATTTCAATTCCTTCTTATCAGATGGCTTCGGCCGAATTGAAAGAATTGAAGGCTCCACTCAAAGATTTACTAGAGAAAGGCTTCATTAGGCCTAGCATTTCTCCATACAGTGCTCAAAATTTTTTTTGTGAAGACAAAGGATTGTCCTTAAGAATGTGTATTGATTGCCGCCAACTCAATAGTGTCACAATCAAGAACAAGTATCCTCTACCTCGGATTGACGACTTGTTTGATCAACTCCAAGGGGCAAGTTCCTTTTCTAAAATTAACTTAAGGTCGGGGTATCAACAACTTAGGGTGAGACGTGAGGATATGCCAAAGACGTCATTCCGGACTAGATATGGTCATTATGAGTTCTTAGTAATGTCTTTTGGTGTCAATAATGCTCTGGCGGTGTTTATGGACCTAATGAATATAGTGTTTAAAAATTACCAAGATTCATTGACATCTTGGTATGTTGGAAAAATTAGGGTGATCATATGAACCATTTGACGGTAATGTTACAAACCCTTAAAGAACATCAACTGTCTGCCAAGCGTAGAAAATTTGAGCTTTGGTTGAGGTCAGTGACATTTCTTGTTCATATCATCTCTACTGAAGAAGTTGAGGTTGATCCTATAAAAATGGAGGCGGTGAAAAATTGGCCTAGACCTTTGAGTCGAACCGATATTAGGATTTTGTTTGGTTTAGCAGGTTATTATCGGTGGTTCGTGGATGTTTTTGACCCAGAAGTGTAAGAAGTTTGAGTGGTCAGAGGCATGTGAGAGAAGTTTTCAAATGTAGAAAGATAGCCTTACCTCTGCTCTAGTGTTGACCTTCCCGAAGGGTACAAAGGGGTTTGTTGTGTATTGCGACGCATCCTAGACGGTTTGGGGTGTGTGCTTATGCACCATGGGAAGGTGATAGTCTATGCTTCGAGGCAACTTAAGGTACATGAGAGACACTATCCAACTCATGACCTTGAGTTAGCGGCCATGGTTTTTGCCTTGAAAATATGGAGGCATTACTTATGTGGTATTCAGGTTGATGTCTTTACCAACCATAAGATTCTCCGATATGTGTTTACCCAAAAGGAGTTGAGTCTCCAACAAAGAAGGTGGTTAGAATTGTTGAAAGATTATGACATGTGTGTCCTCTATTATCCCCGCAATGCTAATATGGTTGCGGATGCCCTAAGTCATATGACTACGGGTAGCGTATCCCACATTGATGAAGCCAAGAAAGACCTAGTGATGGATGTTCATAGGTTGGCTAGGTTGGTTATTAGATTAGAAGATTCTTCTGATGGTGGTTTGATGGTTGATAATAACTCCTAGTCATCATTAGTAGTTGAGGTGAAGCTCAAGCAACACCTTGACAAATCATCGATGGAGTTTGAGCAAACGGTCCTCTACAAGCTAAATGAGTTATTTTCCCTTAGAGGGACGGTATTATAAGGGGCCAAGGGAGATTATGTGTTCCCAAGGTAGATGGGTTGAGGGACCGGATTCTTGACGAAGCCCATGGGTCCCACTAATCTATTCTTCCTTGTTCGACAAAAATATACCATGACCTTAGGTAAGTATATTGGTGCGAAAGAATAATGAAGGACATAGCCGAAGTTGTCGCTAAGTGTCAAAATCCCAACAAGTAAAAGTCGAACATCAAAAAGTCGGGTGGCTCACTGCAAGAAATCCAATTTCCTACTTGGAAGTGAAAAGACATCAAAATGGATTTTGTAGTAAGTTTGCATCAGATTCAAAGGCAATATGACTCTATATGGGTTGTTGTTGATAGGTTGACAAAGTCCTCTCACTTTTTTCCCGTCAAATCTACTTATTCGGCGAAAGATTATGCTAGGATCTTCGTAGATGAGATTGTGTGTCGCCATGGTATTTAGTTAACCATCATATCGGATCGGGGTGCACAATTCACATCTAGGTTGTGGAGGTCCTTTCAAAAAGGTTTGGGTACTAAGGTGAATTTGAGTACCGCTTTTCATCCCCAAAAGGATGGTCAAGAAAAGTGTACTATTGAAACCCTTGAAGATATGCTTAGGTCTTGTATTATTGATTTCAAAGTAAATTGGGATAAGTATTTTCCTTTGGTGGAGTTTGCTTATAATAATAGTTTTCATTCATCCATTTCCAAAGCTCCCTATGAAGCCTTGTATGGTAGGAGATGTAGATCTCCTTATGGATGGTTTGAAGTAGGTAAGCCTTCGCTTATTGGTCCCAATTTTATTTATAAAACTTTGGAGAAAGTCATATCACAAGAAACCGGTTGCAAATGGCCTATAGTCGGCAAAGTCTTCTGCCGATCATAGGAGAAGGGATTTGGAGTTTGAAGATGGTGATAAGGTGTATTTAAAAATTTCAATAATGAAAGGGTTGTTTAGATTTGGCAAGAAAGGAAAGTTGAGTCCTCGTTATGCGGGTCCCCATGAATTCTTGCAAAGGGTTGTAAGGTTGGCTATTAATTGAAACTTCCTAGTGAATTGGATTCAGTTCATCCGATTTTCCTTGTTTGCCTTCTTAAAAAGTGTATTGGTGATCCCGAGTCTATTCTTCCAATTGAGGGTCTTGGTGTCAAGGATAACCTCTCTTATGAGGAAGTTACGGTTCAAATTCTGATAGGTAAGTCAAGAATTTAAGGAATAATGAGGTGGTGTCCTTAAAAGTGTTATGGAAAAATCACCTAGTAAAGGGTGAAACATGGGAGGCCGAGGCCGACATGAAGTCCCGTCACCCTAATCTTTGTTATTATTAAGGTTAGGCATTCTTTTTAATAATATAAATATGACTAGGAATTGAAGTTTCATTATTTTTGGTTAAGTCTTGCAAAAATGTTCATTTTTGAATCACAATACAATGAGTTATAGTGAATTTGATGCATAAAACTCGAAATTTTGCCATTTAGCTTGTTTGAGTTATGTTGTGCATTTTGATATGGTGAGTCTTTACAAAATAATATATAGCATGTTGATAAGTTGAACTTTGTGCTAATTGACTCATGTAATATATGTTGAGCTCATTTGTGTTGTGAAAAGGAGACGCCTCATGATGATGTGTTTGAGCCTTATGCATGGTAATTTAAGTTTTGAAATTGACTTTTAGAAATCATATGATTTATGTTGTTTTCATATTGTTTATTGGTTGAGCTTCTAGTCTTGAGGCTATTACTTCCTTCAAAAGAATTTTAGTGTCATTCGGGGAAGAATGTTCCTAAGTTGGGGATAATTTAATATCTCGAAAATCAAGACATTTTGTAGAACCTAACATTGGTGTCTTGTAGTATAGACACTGTTTTTAGGACTTTATAATGAATATAAGTCATTTAGGAGGTTTAGGAGAAAAAACGTCCAAGAACGTCCACGACATTTGAAAACTAGTTCTAAGGGGTACTAGTGTGCCTTAGCCTATTTGACAAGCTTTTAGGAGTGGGAAATTCATGAAATTAGGTGGAAGGGTGTATAACATGTGTTTAAGGTGATTTTTGGTTGAAACATCCGGGTACTAATCCTCAAGGATCAACCAAGTGCCCTTGAGGAGGACCCAAGCACATAGGAGACATTGCCTGGGCAGTGTGCAACCACGAGAGGCCATCAACGGCTCGTATGTGGATCGAAGGGGCGTCGATGCCAACCGTCGTCCCACACTTAGACAAAATGTTGGAGTCCCTCATATGGACAGTCTCTGAACTCAACGACGGTTGTGAAGAACGAAAGGCACAGTGCCAGTCGACTCTAAGACGGACCGTCGACGGGGTTCCGTCTGTGCAGGTCCTTTTTTCTGCACAATTTAAGTTAAGTCCAATTAACATAATTAAGGGGTTAAGTGTTTATTTAGTTATTAAAGGAATATTAATTAATTAATTTAACCCCCATATAGAGGCCCCAACCCTCAGTAACCTAAACACACCTCACAAAAATAAACTCTCTTGCTTCTCTCTTCTTTCTATCTCTATTGGAATACACCATCGAAGACAAGCTAGGGGGATGTTTTGGGGGATGAAAAGGGATGATTTAACCATCAAATCTTCATCAAACGTTACGTTATGTGATCTAATTCACCTTTGAGATTTCATTCCTCAAAGGGCTCCTTCAAAGTATTTCTAAAAGTTTGGTTTTCAAGTAGGTTTCATTCAATTACAAATTTGATGTTATGAACTGAGTTTTTTATGGTTCATTTAGTATATCATGGATATATTAACATGTATGTAAACTTGATTATGATAATTTCTGATGGATTCGTCTAAATTGAAGAACATGATCCTTAACCCTTCGCCCTAGGTTTGGTCTTTATATGAATTGTGTTATGATTGATTCAATTGAATTTATTATTGGTTAAATAACTATTAGGTGATGTTTTTACACTAATCATGAAGAAATTAATATGATTTGTAGTCTTTCATACTAGTTCTTGAGAAGTGATCTAGGTTATGAGAATTGACCTAAGTATATTGTCTTAATCTTTGATTTACTATTGAATTATGGTGTAGTGGCTCTTTTAGTCTTCTTGTTATATTGATTATTTAATTATGATGTTGAAATATAAATTGGAGTGAATTGAGTATTTATGGTAAGGCTTTGATGATTTACTCTGAAGGATACTTGATAAGTCTTATGATCTCTATTTTAAAATCCAATTGCGATTCATTGTGGTTAAGTCATGATGTTATATTGGAGTATGTATTGTATTAGGATTGATTGAATGGTATGATGTTGAAATGAAATGTCTTGACTATATTGTGAGGTTGATTAAGGTGTATGTGTTATAAGGATGGTGATGACTATCAATGAGTATTATCATAATAGGAAATGCTAATGTGTTCACCTCACTTATATGAATTGTATTGAAAGGACTTATACTCATACAATTGTTATTGATCTACTGATGATGATTGTTATACAAGGGGTGGACCCTATGAGCTAAAATAAGCTATGATTGATAATAAAAGCTTAAAACATTTCAAAAAAGGGACTATAGCTTAACACCGCGTGAACTAGATTGAGGAGTGCCCGTTCCCACATAAGGAAGGTAGGAGCACTAAAGTACTCTTGAGATTGGAGACTACAATCATGGAGCATAATAAGGGTCCCAACTATATCTCCTAGTTCTTGAACTATGTTTCCTCCATATGAATACTAGCTAGTGGAACCACGTAGTTGCTATGTTTTATGTTTTGGTAGTACCTTGGCACGTAGTCTGCCTTCTTTTAGTGTAGAGTTTTATGACACCTGATTCCACACTAGCTGATGTGGTCTATGTCGGTTAGAGCAAGATGTTCCCAAAAAATTAAAACGAGTTAAAGGATTGAACTCTAACAAGGATAACCTAAGGGGTCTAGCTTAGTCTAGGTAGGGTTATGGGACTCTACCTAAGATTTGCACTAGTTAGCCTTGATGGGAGTCTTAGGAGGATGTTCTTATGTATGTGTATATCTATGATGATTTATTATATGTATATGAAGGACATGCACATTATTAATACTATATGTTGACTAGTTCACTTATGAGTACGTGTCAGTTTATATTGTTAAAGTAAGATGAAATGTATATCTAAATGTCATGTTATGTAAAGTAGGGTTTTAGTCATGATTCTTGTTGGATTACTTGATTGAGTAGGGTTATGGGTCTTACTTTGTCAGTGCACTTGTTGACCTAATAGAGCTTCATGGGTAATTGTCTTTCTTTGTGATAATGAAATGTACTCTTATTCATGCTTATTGATTAATATGAATTGGATGTAGAGTAACTTGAATATATATCTACTTGTATATTGGGAATGTTTGGTTGGCCTAGATTTGATGTTGTGGTATTGTATTGATCATGCCTATAACTTAATAAATGTGTATTATTGTTTGGTGTGGTATTGTTTAATATGCATATATGTTTTAAAGAAAAATACATACTTATAGAAATGTCCTTTTCTTATCATGTTTTATAAATATATGTGCATATGGTCTCATACTTAGTACAAGTGGCGTACTAACCCATTTCTTTCTTTTTCCCAAACATTTTAGGTTCTGGTCATTGAAGGCTCATTCAAGACTACTTGAAGAAGTCTTGGATATTCTCTACCATCCAGGTGGGTAGGTCCTCACTTTCCGAGGGCGATGCCAATATCTTGCTTATGAAGTTGCTTTGTTTTTTTTAAGACTTTTATGTTCATTCCACTTTTATTTGAGCACGATTTGTATAAGCCTATATGTGGCTTATTTACATTTATGTAGGGCTATGTCCAAATTGCTATGATCTTTAGATGGTATGAAATGAGACAATCCTTAAGACTTTGTTCTATCTTATGTATATATTTGTGTGAAATAACGGTAGAAGTTTATGTAACCTTTCTATACGAAGGGTCTATGTCTAATCGATATGTATACATTATATGTATGTAGAGGTCTATGTAAACCTCCAATTAAAAGTAATAAAATTTCTAAATTTTCCGCTAAATTCAACTTCTAAATGTGATGATGTTAGTTAAGAGGCTTGTCTTAGTCCTCAAAGAGGGCGACGATGCCAGTTACGTTAGGGGATAAACCCGGATGTGACATGAATATGACACTTGGGAATCTTAAGAGGATATGAAGAAAATATATCCATATCTCTTTGAATCCGAAAAAAAGGTAGACCAAGGAAGTAATTTTCATCTAAGTACTTTTTAAGTTATGAGTAAGCATGTTGTTGCTGTTGCTTTTGCTTGTTCTGTGTTTGAACATGATGTTACTACCCTTAGAATAGTGAGAATAACCTCATTCGAGTATGAATGTTCCCAAGAGTAAGATATTGTAACATCTCTCAAGTAGAAAGAACTATAAAGGATTTTAAAATCGTGAACTTTTTAAGTAATTTAAAATTGAGTTTTAGTCAACTTCAAAATGTCATAACTCCTACCTCAATATGAGTTAGGCGTATTGAAATATATGGTTTGAAAGCCGTTAGAATTATCTTTTCAACGCTGTCGAGTTCGCTCGATTCCGAGTTTATATGAGTGAGTTATGCACATTGGAAGTTGGGTTGTAACAATAAGGAATGTCCAAATCCAGATTTTTAAGGGGTAGTTTGGTCTTTTCCTTTCCCTATTTCTTTTTTTGCAATTAAGTTAGGGGTCTTAGTTTAACTTTATTAGTTTACACTTTTGCCAAAAGAGTTAGGGATTTTAGAGAAGAGGAGAAAACATGAGAAAGAAGAAGGGTGTTCAAGATTTGGCAAGATCAATGAAGTTAACTAGTGGATTTCATCGAGGGTAATCCCTAAAAAGGTATGTTTGTCTCTCATAACGTTGGGTTTTCTCACTCACGTGCCAAGCAAGTTTGATTAAGCATAACCTAGTTTTAAAACAATTGGATTTTCAATGTTCTTGTTGGTTGTTCTTTAATGGCATTCATTCTTGAACATGAGTTAAAGTTATGTACTTTTGGGGTAGAAAGTGTTGTTTCTTGAGCTCATTGGGTTAGATCCTTGTGTCTATGATGTGGGTACATAAATCTAAAGTGAATTTGAGAAAAGAAATAGAATTAAAATGATTTTAGCTCAAAAAACTACAGGAGATTTCTTACGGGTATCACCTGGGAAGGTAAGGCACAATGCACCCATCTGCGCCAAAAGGTATGGGGAGGCGCGCTTGAAGTATGCCTATGTGGGGCTTCTGAACATTAGGGAGGGTGCACCCATATCGACGTTTTTCACCCCCTGTTTCACTCTGTTTAAGTCTTCTAAAGGGTTTTGACACTTTCTTATGATTGTAACTACTCTCAATGACTTCTAAACATATAGAAATCATCCAGAAACATGAATTTAAACCTTAAATTAATAATATCTAATTCAAGAAATGTTAAGAGGCAAGTCTAGAAAGTTCTTAGAGTCTTTTCAAGTAGTCTTTTACAAATGCTTTTAACATTGTTTTAAGACTTAAAGATCAAGTTGATTAAGGAGTAAATATAAAGAGATAAAGCTCATTTAAACTTTCATAAGTCTTTTACAAATATTTTAGCTTTGTTTTAAGACTTAAGTTTGAGTTCAGTTAAGATTAAAGTGGAGTCTTTTCTTTAAAGAAGTTTATGAATACTAAGCATTCCCAAAGAATTATAAAATGTTTTTACATTTAAATAATAATGGAAACTAAGATTTCCAAAGAACCTTGGGGCTTGTTTATAGAAAAGTGTAGTAGTTTATGAAAAGTAGCAAGCAGAGATTTCCAAGATACCCTTTGAGCAAAGTTTTGAGCACTGATCTCAAAGAACAAAAGTAAGTATGATTTAAAAACATAAGAGCTAATATAACAATATATTTTGGATTAGTACTGAGCACCAATATGGGGGAGAGCATCGATAACTCACAGCCCCCATAAACTATGTAGCCACCATGATTAGAAAGGGTCATACTTTCTAGATGATTCATGTAGTTCTTTTTAGCATAGACAAGTGGATCCACTTAATATTTTAGGTTCTATACTAATGGCAAGGTCTAGGACGGCCCTAGCAACGTGAGGAAAAATGTTGTATCATCACTATAGCTCCTAAGTTCTGGTTGTTAGTTCGACAAACTCCCACAAAAATTGAATGTATTTTATATACGTAGTTATTTTTATGTTTACTTATATCTAATGGATATATTGTATCTTTGCATAATACAATGTTGAAATCATGTTTTAAACATCTTATTCAAATGAGTTCAGTCTTATAGAGTTAAGTTGAGCTAGGTAATTTTTTAGATTCTCCTTTTAAGCCTATGTTAGTATTGTTTAGAATTTAAACTCGCATACTCGTCCATTCAAAGTACTTACTCCAGTTGGCCTGCATCCGAAGAAAACGAGGATCAACATTCAATGCATCGTTGATCGAGCTAGGCACTCTGGAGTTAGTTGTTGAGCCTCCTTTCATTCAAGAGGACTTCTTTTATTGCTTTCATTATTTTCCTTTATTAGGATTTTGTGAAGTATGTCCCGACATCAGTCACAGTTGTCTTAGAGGCTTTATAGATAGTCAAACAATAAGATATGAGTCTTTATCTTTGTATTTCAAATGTTTTTCTATGAGACTTTGAGTAGACATTTTGTCTTGTTCAATGCTTTCTTTTAAGACATTCTAAGTTTATTTCACAAGCTCTTTATATAGACTATTCTGGTGTTTTAAGTCTTCTGCTGAGTAACTAAGTCAGGCCAAGGGTTAGCTTGGGGCCAGCAATGGTCATCGAGTGGCGGCCACGCCCAGGATGTAGGCTCGGGCTGCGACACTTTGTTTTTCAAGAAATCCTATAGGAGTTTGTAATACCTATATGTAGTTATTTCTGCAAACCATCTGGTTTTACATTTAAATAATATAAATAGAGATATATTGATGATTCTAATCATCTCCATTGCCCTTAAGTAGACTATATTAAATTTGAGCATTCTAAAAACATAATATTCTCCTTTTATATTTCCTACAAATTTGTATCAGAGTCGAACCCATCTAATCCAATGTTGGGGCCCAAAAAAATTGTGCATGTACAAGATGCTAAGCACTGGGTGTGAAATGGGGTGTTAAAGAATGACAAAAGTCTCATGTTGGTGGTTAATGAGATTGATGGACCCCTTGTAACACATGGACACTCCTCCTGCCTTTGAACTAACTATTGGTGTGTGAGTTAGGCTGAAGACCTAATTTGACATGGTATTAAAGATGTTTTCATTCCTTATATGTGTTAGGTTAAAAAAAAAGTTGGCATCCAAAACAAATGAATGTGTTGATTCTTTAATTGTTCTTACTCAATCAATTTTTTAATGAAATAAAAAATCATGGTAATATTTTTTTTTACCAACAAGTTATGGTAAAGATTCTAATTAGTTTCATAAAAAATGAGTGTATTATTGATATTATTGAGGAGACGAAAGATATTTCTCACCATATTATCAAAGAGCTAGTTGGTTCATTTTGTGCACATGAGATAAAAAAAATTCGTGAAGATCAACCCAAAGAGATGGCTTTCCAGTCTAGAACAAGTTAGAATTCTTAAAATTTCTCAAATAATCAAAAAAGAAGAATTACAATACAAAAAAAAAAAAGAAGTAGGATTATGATGGTTCTTCTAACAGGTTGAAGAAAAAGGTGAGAAAAGTTCTAGTCATTCTTATAAAGTTTCCAAAAAGACTAATCACATTAAAGAAAAATATTGGCACAAAGGCGAGCCCCAATATAACATTTGTAAAAAGTTTGACCTCGTTTAGAAGGATTGCAGGCACAAGAAATCGGGGCAAGTAACTTTTTGTGAAAAACATGAGGAAGAAAGGGTTACTTTTTATTTTCTTCTAAATCTTATACTTCAACAAACAGCAATGAATGGTATGTCGATAGTGGTTCTAGAAATCAGAGGACTAAAGATGAAAATACTTTCCTCTCAATTAATAATAACATAACTACTAAAGTGAGAATTGGGAATGGAGTTATAGTAAATTTAAGAAGTAATTGTGTTATTTTGATCAGCATAAAAGGGAGAAGCAAATAAATTTATAATGTTCTTTACGTTCCTAACTTGGAAGAAAATTTTCTTAGTGTTGGTCAATTCATGGAAAATGGTTATTCTCTTATTTTAGGGATAATTATTGTAGGATTTATGATAAAATTGAGTCAAATCAAGTCATTGTTGAGGTAAAGATGATAAAAAGAAACTTTCCGTTGCAATTTCATTACAGTGCATTAAAAAAGAAGTATTCAATGATTCGTAGCTTTGGTAAAAAAGATTTTGTCAGTTTAATTTTCATGGTTTGAAGCTTCTCAAGAAAAACTACATGGTGCAAGGGCTTCCTGAGATACATACTGAGGTAAATCCATGTGAAAGTTTTATAATGTGAAAATAACATAGAATGTTTTTTTCAAAATATATGTTTTGAAGAACAAATGTACTTTTGAAACTTATCCATACCGACATTTGTGGATTAATAAAGACTCCATCTCTTGAAAGTCAAAGGTACTTTCTAATCTTCATTGATAATTTTTTCAAGATTCACTTGGGCTTTTTTCTTGAAAGAAAATTCATAAACATTTGCTACATTCAACAAATTTAAATCCCTTGTTTATAACAAAAAATGGTGCAGTATGTGACAGTATGTGATATAACAATGGTATAATTCACACCTTTGTCTTACTGTTGAAGTTTCTTGAGGTATTGGACGTATTTTCAATTGAATATGATTTCTCTTGTGTAATACCTCACCTTTTACATTTGAGATATGTTTATGCAAGAATTTAGAAATCTACAGACCATAATTCTTCGAAGAGAAATGGACAGGGTTGATGCTACTAATAGATATATATCGATAGTGCACTATAGATATTACATAAGTCATCCTCTAAAACACTCAGAATGTTTACTTTACATAGGAAGTTTGCCTGCTTCCATGCTTCAATAATCATGATTTTTTTTATATTGCATTTCAGCAGCAGACACTGGAGTTTCTTCGCTATTAAATTTCTGAAGACTGAGAGTGGTAAGTCAGAAAAATACCCGTTGTTGTCATCCTTTGAAATTCACACCAGTGAATTTACCCGATTTCTCTACTTGTGGTACAACAGTTCGGGTTGGTACAATAATAGTCACTGTACTATTGTTGTTTGCTATTTTTGATAAATAAAAATCGATACATTCTTAATAAGCAATAATTTAAAATTGCAGACTTCAAGGAGTATAAAATCAAAAAGATTTTTGTCTCCACAAGAAATATAAATTAATATAAAATAAAGGGAAAATGCACAAGTAACCCCTCAACCTATGCCCGAAATACCAGAGACACACTTATTCTATACTAAGAGCGTATTACCCCCTGAACTTACTTTATAAGTAATTTTGTACCCCTTTTCGGCCTACGTGGCACTAACTTGGAAAAAATAATCAACCAACGTTGGGCTCACAAGATAGTACCACGTAGACCGAAAAGGGGTATAAAATTATTAATAAAATATGTTCAGGGGGGGTAATAGGATCTTAGTATAATTTAGGTGTGTCTTTGATATTTCGGGTATAGGTTGAGGGGATGCTTGTGCATTATCCCTAAAATAAATAATTTTTTTAAGATTGTTGTCAATATGTGTTTGAAAAGAGAGTTACTGATAAAAAAAAAATTGCAGAAACACAAAGTTACCAAAGTTTTAATGAATCAGTAAGAGAGATAAACATATATAATTAAAAAAATAATCTGTAAACGTACCAGTATCTGGAAAATAAAAATAGAAGAAATCAAGCCCACTGAATGCAAAGTTTCCCCTTAAGGAAATTATTCCCCTCTAGTATCCGAGGTTTGAATTGGAATATATCCTCCCTGAGTAGAATGATCTCAATCACCAGCGTCTAAATACCAGAAACTCTGGTGTAAACGAATCACTCAACAACAGTAAAGTACAAGAAGAAATTTTTGTGCAGAAGAAGAAGAAAAAATTAGAAAAATTCGTATAGAAAATTTCTGAAGAATAAATGGTATTTATAGGCAAGAAGAACATATTCCAAAGTGTTGCAACCCTTTCAGAATCCACACGACCATTAATGAAAGTTTGAAAACTTTCAAATGGTTCTTGTTGTTACTGAAAGTTGCAACCTTTCATAACAGACATTTTCAAACGATCATTTAATCTCAACTAAATAATTGAAACAGTTTTTGTTATTAACTAATTAATTGAAAATATTTTGGTCATTTAATTTAATGTAATTCAATAAATAAAAATAATTAAAACAAACTTTGTCAAAAATAATCTGTCGATCATTTTTTCAAAGCCGAAGTCGAGCAAGAGCGGCGACCACAAAAGCGCGAGGGAGTCCCTCTTTCCAACCCCTTTAACAATTTGTAGGAATGTTTCTATATTTAAACTCTCCTATTTTTCTTTCCACCACCGATGCGGGACAATGCCTTTTCACTAAAGCATAAGAGGACTTTTCATTTCCCAACTATTCAAGTTCCCAACTTTCAAGTTCCTCTCTTTTCATCTTCCCTCCATTTCCAATCAATTCTTGCTACATACTCAATAACCAACATGATAAGTGGAGTGTGGCCACTCTATGAGACTTTGACCTAGTCTCTAGAGCTCTAATGAATACCATCATGTGAATGCTCTATTGACGCAAAACCGCGTTGAACAGCAAAATTATTGTTGTCAAAATGTGATTGATAAAGTCTTTGATTTTCAATTAGATTTTTTTGGTTCATAGAAATATTATGTTACACCATTACTTCTATAAAAAATTTTATTGATATAAGTTTGGTTCATAGTCCGAAAGACACCAAACCTATTGCATTTTGTTTTAAAAATCTAGCAAATTATATTATTATAAAAATCTTTTGAAATACGTGGGTGATTGTAAATAAATATTTTTATTTTCAAAAGATTATTTTTGAGAAATGTATTTGAACTGGCAAAGTTGGCACTGCAGTATTTGTCATTATTTTACACCCTTCTCGCCACTTGTCCAAATATTACCACTTATCTTCTTATGACACTTTGCATGAAAACCAAAAAAAAAGTGTCTTAAAGACACTTGTCTTGTGATTGGAACTCTTCCTTTGGCCTATAAATAGTTCTTTCTCTTTGAAGAATGGTAAATGAAAAATTCCTAACAAACATTATTCTTCTTTTATAATTTACTCTCCCTCACGTTCTATATCTCTCTCTGTTGCCATTCTTCATTAGCTAATTATTTAGCTTTTTTATATTCTATATCCCTTAATAATTTGATGATGTTAATCAGTTTTCTTATTTTTGTAACCTTTATAAAGATAGAGAAGTACTTGTTTCATCCTGGGGAAATATTTCACATCATTAAAATAGTTTTTTAGGATAGTGCCCAGCACGACTATAGTATTTATCTATTTTATGCACTATTATTTTAATATCATCGTAGTAAAATTTATCTTATTTTTTTAAATTACTATTTTGCTAAATTATAAAGTTATTTATTATTATTATTATTGTTAAATTTCAATTATTTCCGAACAAATTCTACCTTGAAGGTAGAGAGTTGTTTTACGTAGATTCTAGTCTTAAAGAAAGATGTAAAAGAGATAGTAGCAACAAGCAGAAAATACAACAAGATCATACAGTCAGCAGACTAAAAAAACAACATGTAGTAATAAATATCATGGATTAAACATTTGAAATTATAAAAATAAAGCTTGTATTTGAAGGGCAAATATTTGAATCCTAGAGACAAATAGACATTAATCAGAAGCAAAGTTTAGTAAGTTTAAGGAAAATATTTTTAGTGACACTGTTATTGCTGATAAAGTTTAATGACTATTCTTGAAATAGATGCTACTTGTATAAATAAATTGTTTCAAATACATCTTTTTAATTAAAAATATATAGAATTTGACGATCATACTGACCTTATTAGCAAGAAGAAATGTTTTCTATTTTCCTTATGAGTTGCGATTATTTTGCAGATCGCATGAATGTGTTACATAAATGCAACAAAACAAAGCAATACACTCATAAATAAATCAAATTCCAAAGATCTTAAGGTGAATCTTGGTACTCAAAAATAGCTCCTTTTTCTCTTTTGAAATTTGGTTAGAATGATTCTGAACTTTGCTTCACAGTTTGGATTTTTTATTTTTATTTTCTGGAGTTTCTGTTTTGCCCTCTTGTATTTGATTGAATTCTTTGCTGATTTCATGTTTTAAAAGAAAAAATGTTGAATTCCGCTGAATTTTTTCGAGGGGTAAACGTATTCTTTGAACTAGGAGCGGATCTTGGATTTTTACTGGAAGGTTCATAATATCAAGGGAAAATGCACATGTATTCCCTAAATTATGACCAAAATCTCATATATTCGTGTTAACTAAAATAAGGTTCTATTACCCTCACCTCACCCCCGAACTTTTTTTATTTTGTAATTTAGTGCAACTTTTTAGCTTACGTATCATCTAAATATCTCCACGTGGCTCAACTGCGTGGAGTCACAGAGTGTACCACGTAAGACAAAAGATACACGAAAATATTTTTTAAAAAAAAATCAAGACCTAATAGAATCTTAGTTTAGTTAAGGTGTGTCTCTGAAATTTTTATCATAGTCTAGGGGGATAATTGAGCATTTTCCCTAATATGAATAAGTAAACAATGAAAGAAGCCGAAACAGTGTAATTTTCTGCCACCCTCGGCTCTGTTTGGCTCTGCCCCTGTTTTAATTATTTTATGCTTCACAGCAAAAAGAGCTAATAATATCATGAAACGTGTATCAAGTTATCTTTGAACCCAGTTATTTGTGTTTGGGTTATGCTTCAAGGATGGCTTAAGTACAAATTTCAATAGAAATCAGACACAACTTGAAATCTTTAGATCATTCAATTGAACGACGTGTGAGGAAATTCAAGTCCAGAACACAGTCTTGAATTTATTGAAGTCAAAATCATTTGCGGAATGTGTAGTTACCGCGTTTAAAATGTTTTTGTAAAGACTCATGATGGTGTTTCAACAAAAGATGGAAGAAATGAGGAAACCATGGACCAAAGCTGAGGTAATCTACTACCTTAACTTTTTTTCATTGAAGTGCAACTCACGTATCATGAGAAAGAGACAATGGAATCTAAAATGAGGACCTTAATTCCAATCCACTTACATTATTTTGTGAAAAGAGAACAGCTTGTAGGATTGGATTGCCCTTGTAATAGCACTTTGCATCTTATTTAGAGCAACTATCATAGCATTATATCATCATATTTTATTTTATTTCATATACTAGTAAAATAACTAGCGCCTAATAGAAGGAGTACAAGTATGACGCCGCAAGCCAATACTTATATAACGGGAGTGTTGACAAGAGAATATTTGGATCCTCGGCCTAATAGATAGTTTGAGAATGCAGCAAAAAGGATTGCACAGTTAGGAGAAGAGTCTAAAATCTACAAGTCCAAGTATCGAGTTACCGATATTCTGTAATCTATGAATAAATACGACAATGGAGAAGTTCGATTACCCATTCTCCCATTTTATTGAGTAATCAAACATGGAATGTAAATTAAGTCTGTAGCATCAGTTAGTTGTTGTAAATATATCTCTCAATTAAGCATTGCAAGTGGGAACTCTGTTTCTTAAGCAGATTGTTGTTAGACAGGACTCGTTCTCAGTCGTATGCAGCTTCAGCATCTTCCAATAATATACTTAAAGTTACATTGATCCACAAAAAGCCTGGCAGATTTTTGAAGAGAGAGGTTCCAATCCATTAACGTGACATACAGAATATTGGTTCGGCTTTTAGTAAGGATAGTGACTCTAATTTGAATTATTCAAAATGATTGCATTGTGGAATCTCTATGGATGGTGTCAAGACGTTATCTGTATATGGATCTGTAATCATTGAAAATTTATTTAAAAATAAATTTATTAAATATTGTGATTTACATTAAAATTATTGAATATATTAGTCCAAATAAATATTATGGATTAATATAATTGATTTATTTAAATTCAGATAAATATGAATATAATTAAAGTCCGCTTCATAAAACTAATATGACATGTCATTTAAACCTGATTGGCCGAAGGAAATCCTGTTCCAATCGCAACTGCTCTATTCTAAAACTATAAATAGGAGTTTCATAATTTCGAAAAAAGAGAACCATGAATTTTAACAAGAAGCTAGAAAAAGCTCGTGGATCAAAAGCTGCAGATTTCTCTACAAGTTCAAGAATTCAAGCATTCAAGTTTCAAAAACGATCAAGATCAAGAACGATAAAGATCAAGAACAATGAAGATCAAGACCGCCGGATTCAAGATCAAGCTCGAAGCCCTTGGATCCAACTAGAAGTCAAGATCAAGATAAAGTTCAACATAAAGTTCAAGTTCAAGTAAAGATCAAGTCCAAGTCAAAGATCAAGTGCAAGATCAAGATCAAGATCAAGATAAATATCGAGTTCAAGAACAAGATTTAAAGCCCTTGAATTATATTTGAAAAGATAAATTCAGAAAATCATATAGATTGTAACACTTGCACTTGAAATAATAAATCGATTATTGCTATAATCTTCCGTTCTTGATTATTGTTTTCTCGACACAAATTTTATTGTCCACGAATTTTGGGACACCTAGTTGGACAATCTCTACCTCTCATCTCAAATTTTCAAGCGTTAAAGAACATCGAGATGACTTCCATGAAGAAGAACTCTCAATCAACTGCTTCTAAGGCCACTAGCTCCATGTTCTCTCCTGAAGTTGAAGACATTCAGGATGTTATCTTTGTATGTATTTGAACTGTTACAAGGAGTAAGCTGCTATGCTGGGACAGCAAACACTTCAAGTGTCGTCCTCATCAACTCTAGTCTTTGGGTATGCAACTCCAAAAGCATCAACTTCCTCCACAAATCCTTTGAAAGGGGAAAGCAGTGTTGCTGAAAATATCAAGAAGACCTTAGCTCTAGTTGAGCAATCTGGTTCCTAGAACTCTTCCACAAGGAAAAGCTATGATTCAACCAATGAATCATCTCCACGCGATAATCCATGCTACTGTCCTACATCTCAAATGATCATGCAAATGGTGACTGTCGCTTCTTCCCCTGAGGAACAACTCGCAAATATGATTAAGTTGCTTGAAGGATTAAGAAAATATGTAAACATCAAGAGTCTCGAATTTATAATTTATGGATAGGATGGAAGAATTTTAGATTGAGAAGCTAGCCATGCGCTTGGAAAGGGTGTTGAAGTTCAAGAAATTGAGGATCTTGCGAAGAAAGCCCCACTTGTTAAAGAGATTCCGATTTCATCTGACAGAATGATCCCACTCAATCGCATGAAGGAGTTTATTGAAGTCACTATCAAAGATAAGTATGAAATCTCCACCAAGTCTTCTCATATGTATGCTAAGCCATACACTAGAAGAATTGATAACTTCAAAATGTCTGCTGGATATCAACCTCCCAAGTTTCAACAATTTGAGGGAAAAGGGAATCTGATGCAACAGTTGTACACTTTGTGGAGACATGTCATAATGTTGGGACCTATGTAGAATACCTTGTCAAGTAGTTTGTCCGCTCTCTAAAAGGAAATGCCTTTGATTGATATACGGATCTCGAGCCTAATTTTATCGATAGTTGGGAACAACTAAAGCACGATTTTCTCAATCGCTTCAACAACACAAGGGGTATAGTGAGTATGGTAGAACTCACAAATACCCGCCAAAGAAAGGACGACAGGTCATAGACTTCATAAATCGATGGAGGAACGCGAGCCTGAATTGCAATGATAGGCTTACTAAAGCTTCAGCGAAAGAAATGTGTATTCAATGGATGCATTGGGAGATTCTTTACATATAACAATGAATAAATACAAAGTCCTTCGAAGATATATCTACTCGCACTCATGATATGGAGTTGAGCATGTCCTCCGTTGGGAAACATATGAATTTTGTCCATGATCCTCGCAAAGGAAGACACAATCAAGAGCCCAAGAGATGGATTAAATTTGTGCCTAGGATTGACAACAAAGAATTCATGAACGTTAATGTGTCTCCCGCAAAGTTTGCTAAGAAGGAGGGCACAAAGCAAAATATGAGAATGAATCTTAAAGCACGTTCGGACCAATAGTCGATCTTAAGAGAGATGCAAAGAAAAAGAACATCCCTTCATTGACTCTGATGTTTCTGATATTTTTGATGAGTTTCTTGGGTTAAAGCTCATTGAGTTGCAAGAGATGAAGCGATCTGATGAAGCTGGTAATGCTGATGACCAAAATTATTGCAAGTATCATAGACTTGTGAGTAATCCTCTTGAAAAAAAATTTGTATTCAAGGATAGAGTGATGCAATTGGTTAGAGAGAAGAATATTTTCCTTGATGATTATAAAGCTAGTTCTAACCATGTATCTGTCACATTCGCTCACTCGATCCAGTCTAAATATGTGTCTCTGAAAAACAGGAAGGAGATTGGAGAAAGAGAAATCTCAAACTGCTATAGATGTTGATGAAGGTTGAATTCTTGTGACTAAGGGACGACGCTACAAGTCAAGATTACTAAATGAATCATTAGAGCAACCAATTAGAAGGAAGATGGTGAAGAAACTGGTGAAGCAAAAATCAATCAAGTCCTAAAGAAGGCAAAGGTAGAAGTGCATCACTACCAGCATCCTGTAACAATAGAGGAATTCTTACCAAGTTGGTTGCGCACAAAGTCTACTCAAGAAAATATCGAGGCATAATGTTTTAATGTTGATAAAGAAGCAATAGTGAAGTTTTCTCCAATTGGTAAATAAGAAGGAACAACGATAGAATCCTCACCAAAAGTGTCTCCTAGTGGCGAAGAAAATCCTAAAAAGGAGATCCCGTCAATGATGTCTCATTCATCTTTTGAAAATCCTATTGAACCTTCTTCCCAAGAAGCACACTTATGTGATACAAAAATCACATTCAAAGAAGATGATCTTCTATTTGGGGAAATAAAACTTAATCATACTTTGTATATGGTGGGTCACGTACTACAGAAGAAAATAAATAGAATCTTAATAGATGAAGGATCTAGAGTCAACATTTTTCCTATCCACACATTAAAGGAAGTCACTATCGCAACTGAAGAACTTACTGAAAGTCGTTTGTTGATAGAAGAATTCAATCAAGGGGGCAGAGATCCATAGACTCTATTAAAATAGAAATCCAGATGGAAGATTTGTGATCAAGCGCATTGATGCATGTTATAGATGCAAAGACCTCATTATATTGCTTGAAAGGCCTTGGGTACATGACCATAGGATTGTCTCATATTGTTAATATTAATTTTTGAAGTATCTTGAAGGCGAAATTGAAAGAAAGATAGTTGCGGATGATAATCCTTTCACCGAAGTCGAGAAACACTTTGCTAATGAAAAATTCTATTTTAAGGGTTATGTTGTTAAATAGGAAAAATCTAATGATGTCAAATAAACCAAGTCTGAAAAGATCACGATCAAAAGAGTTGATGCGGCAGGAAAAGCAAAAGTTGACACTAAAGAACTTTGTCCTAATCTTGCTGAAGTGAAGATCATGTCTCTAAAGAAGAAACTAACTTCTGGACTTCGCTGTATTCCAAAAGTAAAGAAAGAAGAATTCAAATCATATCACCTTTAAGAATATACATTAAGAGGAATAATTGTTCCTATCAGATAGATTGATGCAATAACCTTGTTTTCAAAACTGCCAAGAAAGACAATCACTCAAAGTCAAGTGTGAGTTGTGGCACTACCTACAAAACGTACAAGTGAAGGTTTTGATCCTAATGCTTACAAGTTATTTGCGAAGGATGGATACAAACCCAATGAGCCATCAGTGTTAGGGAAACTCCCATCAGAAGATAAAACCATGCAGACACGTAAAGGCCTAGTCTATGACTAGCCACTACCGGTTTAAATTTCCAAATGAAGGGAAAGCAATAATCATATAACTTTGAATATGACGTCACTGCTCCCAATAAAAAGGCCTTCTGTATTTGATCTACTTGGGGAATTGACTACAAGAACATCTGTGCTTGAGAGTTTAGTTCCTTTGAAGAAGAATAACAAAAATCTGAGAAGTTATTTAGAAGTTAGAACGCCTGATTCACATTTTATTTGAAAGGACTTTAGAAGTTTGATCCTTTCTAGAATGAGGCGACGAGTGTAACTTGTAGTTTCGTGTAAACAGGAACTCAAGTCAAAAGTTCACATTGTGGTTTATAGTAAGGAGCGTGGGGAAGATGAAGAAAATATAGGTTCGTCAAACGATGTTACAATCCAAAGTGAGTACAATTCTTTGTTGATGAAGAGTTAGAAGATATTGTCTCTTGTTGTCATATATCCTTCAATGGTAATGTTCTTTTGGAAGACGAAGATTTTTGAGATGCTCCATCAGATTTTGAAGAAGGAGTAAAGACCACAATAGATCCATTGAAGGAAGTTAATCTTTGTGCTGATGAATAACCAAGGCCAACTTACTTGAGTGCATTTTTAGAAATTGATGGAGAAATCACTTTTATGAGTATACTCAATGAAGATAGATATGTATTTGTTTGGATTTATAAAGAAATGTCTTGACTGAATCCTAAAGTAGTTGTAACTCCCCAAAAAGAACTAAGGTGAACTAGAGACTCGTGGTTGTTTCTTGAGTTGATTTTAAGATTAATCAGTTAGTTTAGTGTCCTTAGGTAGTGTGTGAAGTTTGGTTAAGTTTGGAGTTCAATCGACCAAGAACGTCCATGAGGTTTGGAAAGTATGATGTAGAATGTACTAGTGTGTCTTGTTGTGTTTAGACGAGTTTTACGTGTTCGTTTTACTTGAAATTTGCATTGATGTTCCTAAGACCTAGAAGACTTAGTTTAGGGGTTTAACCTCCGGGCACGACCCCACCTAGGACCCACAAGGGGCCCTAGATGCAGGGCCCAAGAATTGGAAAAAATAGGCCAAAAAGCAGTGGCCATCAACGACCCTTACAATTGTCTGTTGTTCCCTCAATGGTCCGTCGACCTAGGGCATAGATTGAACCAGTGAGTTCACTTTTTCCATGCTCCATTTGGAGCTAAGTATCCACCAACGGGACTCTACCAACGGTCCGTTGGCTCAACGACGGTCCGTTGGTGAAGGTCCGTCGGTGATCCCTGCAAGTCTGTCTGTGTCACAGGACATCAATGGCTAATATAGATAGAAGTTTGATGAGAATGAGACGATGCAGTGATAAATATATTAGTGGAGTGAATGATTTTCTTGATATGGCATTTAACAAGCTTCAAAAGGAAATGAAATATTATGCCCTTGCAAAATATGCACCAATCGTTACTGGCATTACAAAAATTTCGTAGAGGATCACTTGATTGTAAATCAATTTGTGGATGGATACAACAAATAGATTTTTCACGGGGAGAGAGTTTCTTCAGGAAATACACAACTTTCACGCAACCATTATGATATTGATGGACTTCATGATACATTTCGAAATATCAAGGGTGAAACAAGTCATGGTGAAGGACAGAGAGAAGAGCTATTTGAAGATGCAAAAGATTTTTTAAATTACAAGATAAAGGGAAAAAAGAGTTATATCCAGGCGTGTGAGAACTTCAGTAAGTTAAGTTTCATCATACAGTTATACTTGCTAAAATCCCTACATGGGTTGAGTGATATGGCTGTTTCTGATCTTTTAGACTTGTTAAAAGAAGAATTTCCCTTTGCTTTACTGCCCTAGTCTTTCAATAAAGGAAAAAAAAAGGTTAAATGATTTGGGTATCGTCTACGACAAAATACATGCATGCCCTAACAATTGCATGTTATTTTGGAATGAAAATGCAGAAAAAGATAATTGCTCTGTGTGTGGCTCTTCTAGATGGTCAAATGAGGGTGATGACACGACAAATGCAACCTCTAAAACACCAGAAAAGATTTTAAGGTACTTCCCTTTAAAGCCTAGTGTTCAGAGAATGTTTATGTGTCCTGAAACAACTGTTGAAATGAGATCGCATGATTCTGAACGACCTAATGATGGGAATTTAAGGCATCCTGCTGATGGAGAAGCTTGGAAGGATTTTGATTCTATGCATCCAAACTTCTCAAATGATCCTCGTAATGTTCGATTGGGGCTTTCAAGTGATGGTTTCAATCCATTTCGAACCATGAGCATTTTCCGTAGTAGCTGGCCTGTTATGTTGATGAACTATAATTTATCACCATGGATTTGCAGGAAGCCACAATATATGATGTTGTCGATGATCATTCCAGGGCCATCGTCTCCTGGACAAGATATAGATGTGTACCTACAACCATTAATGCTGAATTGAAGGAACTATGGGAATTTGGGATAGAAATATATGAGGCTCAGACAAATCAAACATTTCAAATGCGTGCAACTTTAATGTTGACAATTAGTGATTTCCAGCGCTATCAATACTTTTCGGATGGAGTACTATGGGAAAATTAGCATGCCCCACATGTAACTACGACACATGCTCTCAATATCTCAAACATAGTCGTAAAATGTGTTACTTAGGTCATGGGGATTTTTTGCCTCCTGATCATCCATTCAGAACAGACAAAAAATCGTTTAATAGAGAGGAGGATCATAGACCTGCACCTACATCCTTGTCGGGCATAGAAGTGTTTGAAGAGTTGGTTGATTTTAATAATGTTTTTGGAAAGTCCAACAAGAAAAGACTTCGAAATAATGAGGGTCTGTGGAATAAAAGATCCATCTTTTTTGAATTACCATATTGGAAACATAATAAGTTGAGTCACAATCTTGATGTGATGCATATTGAGAAAAATATATGTGATAGTTTGCTTGGGACTTTATTAGATATCCCACGAAAGTCAAAAGATCACATTAATTCTCATTATGACTTGCAAGAAATGGGGTTACAAAAGGATCTTCATCCAAGGAAAGATAATACAAATGTAAAAGCTCATTTAGCTAAATCTTGTTTTACCATGAAGCAAAAATAAAAACGATTATTTTGCACTGTCTTAAAAAATGTAAAATTACCAAAAGGATTTGCCTCAAACATATCAGATCGTGTGGATGTGGATGAGATAAAAATATCACAGTACAAAAGCTATGATGCTCATTTTATAATGTATTACTTGATCCAAATTGTTGTTCGAAAAGGATTGCCGAAGAATGTTTCAATAGCCTTGATTAGGTTGGGGAACTTCTTTAAAACTATATGAATCAAGGTTATAAGGCGAGCAGATCTTGATCCAATGCAGATTGAAATCAATGAAATTGTATGTGAGCTTGAAAAGATTTTTCCTCCATCTTTTTTTGATATTATGGAACATTTGCTTGTACATTTGGTTGATGAAATTAGATTGGGTGGTCCAATTCATCTTCGGTGGATGTATTCTAGTGACAGAAAAATATGTAAGTTCAAGGGTCTTGTTCATAATCGACGTTATCCACAAGGTTGTATAGCAGAGGGGTTTGATGTTGAAGAGTTCTGGATCTTTGGTTCGAGATACCTACATTATGGAGTGCATACACCATTTAGTAGGTACCGAACTGAGTATAACGAGGTTGTTGAAAAAGAGGGAGATGATTTGTTGCTTTTTTCCACTAAGCTTCGACATCCAGTTTGAAATGGAAAGACTTTTAAAATGGATCTAGAGTTATGTAGTGAAATACATCAATATGTTCTCTTCAATACTGGTGATGAAGCAGTGGAAAAATTTATCAAGTAAGATAAGAACAAAGTATTATATATAATTTAAACTTCATTTTTTTAATTATGAGAAGGCAATTAAAATTTTAATTATAAATGCCTGATAGTCCAACTTGAATTATTCATAATTGCAGGGAGCATAAGATATTAATTGATAGTACTATTAGATCAAATACATGGATTAGAGCAAAGAGTCATACTCAGGAATTTGGCAAATGGTTCAAAGAGAAAGTTAGAAATGTTGAAGTGCCTAATCAGTTAAGATGGCTAGCGGACTAATAGATTAGCAACCAAAATATATAATGCACATTTCATTAATGGATACCGATTTCATACATTAAAACGTGATTACTCACGCAAGTCTCAAAATAGTGGAGTGACTTTATCAGCGACAACTGATAGTTTTGCTAGTGCTCGATATCAGAATCCCATTGATGGAGAGGTTATATATTATGGGGCTATTCAAGATATCACTGAGGTTGATTATTACAATTGTTTTAGTGTTGTACTATTTAGATGTGATTAGTTTCATAATGAAATAGTTCAATATGGGTTAACTCGTGTGTACTTCAACAAATTACGAAGTACAGATGACCCTTTTGTGTTAGCGTCTCAAGTGCATCAAGTATTTATGCGGCGGATCCAATTGGGAAGGATGTTTATTATGCAACGAATAAAGTGCCTATTGATTTGTATGACTTGGAGGAGAAAATTGTCCTAATATTGGAGATACATTTTTGAGAGAGCCAAGTGAAGACATTCGTCCCTCATATAGATTATCCGATGTTGACATCATATGGACAAGAGACGATGTTCCTATTGATCTTGTTGATATGCCATCTAATGCTCAATTTTCAGAGGATACAACTATGGGAACGTCGGAAGAGGAGGATGACCATGATGATACAGATTGGGGTTGGATGCATGCGGATGATTAATATATAATTTTTGAATGTCTTGTCAATACATGTTTATTTTATTTTGAGTGAGTGATAATTGTCTTTCCCTTAGAAATACATGTTTATTTCATTCTTTTTTCTTAAAATTATTTTCTCATTTGTTTCATGTGATTCACCTTCTATTTGTAGGCTTGCTAGTAAATCATTAAAGGGAATCTCAACAACAATACTGACGAGCTAGAACTATAGGAAGGTCTGTGTTTCTTAAGTATCTTAGCCTACTAATTGTATATGATGCACATGTAAAGTAACTTATATTGTGCTTCACAAGAACTAGTTCTTATTCATATATATGATTTTAACAGATTTGATAGTCATGAGGAAGGAAGAGACTTCAAAGCAAAATAAAAAAGGAAAAGGAAAACAATATGTGCAAGCTAGAACACTTGCATCTATGGCTCACAAAAGGATTTCTTCATTGAGATCAAAGGGGAATGCTAAATTTGTATAGCTGCCAAATTCCTTTGAGTAAAAAGTTATGCCCATTTTAGTAAAGGCATGTCGAACAGGCCCTCACGAAGGACCAAACTACGCGGCGTCGGGCGCACGATGGACCGTCAGTCCTGGCCGTCGTGAGGCCCGAAGGCAACCTACCCAGGGGATTTTTGACCTTTCCTACTCTTTTTAAACCCTAAGTTACGTCGTTTTGACCCTAAATCATCAGATTTTAGTCAGTTTAAGCCTAGAAACATAATTAAAACATATCCAAGTCAATTCATTAAATCAAAACATAGAAAATTAGAAGAAAGAGAGAAGAAAAAATCTCAAGAACCCTAGTTCAAGAACGCCACAAGCTCCAGCAGTTCCAGCCCCGAAACTTAAGTAGTTTTCCGTGGATTTCATCACAAGGTATGTGAGATTTCACTAGTGGGTTCCTTTCACCCATTGGGTCCTTAGTTTCAGTCAGTTCTTGATTCTCTTGTCATGATTAAACCTAGGGTTTGTAGAACTTTCATATAACTTCTTGAATTTATTAAATATATGTTCCAAATCAGATTATCATGTTATTACTCAGATTATTGCATTAGTTTCAGAACCCTAGCTTTGTATTTCTTTAGTTATTGAATTACACATGCTAGGTCATATATTTCAGACACTTCAGATATACATGCCTTAGTTATAAATGCATAATTACCTGATTAATTGTTGCATTCTCAGTTTGCATGTTCAGTTTCGAGCAATCCAGTATTTACAAAATTCAGATATAATCAGTTAATTATAGAATTCATTGGGAGTAGCATAATACCGAGTTGGACTAGGGTTTAGCGTACCCAATAGTCTTAAAACTACAAGACAAGTAGTTTGTAATTCCCCTCTGTGGGCAATCAGTTTAGTGATCACGCCAGCATGCGTTTATACCTTTGGCAGGGCATATTGGGTCCTTTTGATACGGCGTATACATCGAACTCCACATTTAGCTCATGTGGTTTTATTATCGGTTATTAGTAGCTCCACAGTTCAGTCAGACTCTCTGCATTGACCATTTATCAGTATATTCAGTATTAAGTTTCAGCATGTGATAAATTGGTCATTGCATCCAGTTAGCTCCGAAATCAGCACATCACGTTCAGATTATAATACTTGTTTTTGTGCTTATTCAGTTATATTTTATTTCAGCTTTACTCTATCGTACATGCTCAGTACCTTTCAAGTAATGACGCATACGTGCGCTACATCTTGTCGTGATGTAGGTTCAGGTTCTCAACATCCAGATCACGCATAGATCTATTTTTCAATCTCCAGTTCAGTAGATTCAGTTGTGAGTCCTCATTCTACGAGGACAAAAGTCATGAGTTTCATTTCAGTCTTTAGTCATTTAGTTTCAGTTATTGCTAGATTTAGCTGGGTCTTGTCCCAGTACTTCTAGTCTAGTTTAGAGGCTATTTTCAGACATAATTAGATTCATCTTAGTATTGAGTTAATATTTCTTTTGTATTAAACTCATTGTTTTCAAATATCTCACTTATAGAATATGGGTATTCCCCATCTTTTCATTTTAAGTATGATTTAGCTTCCGCAACAGTTTATTAACATACACTATGCTCATGATCATGCCAGCAGGGTTAGCTTGGGATAACTTGTGGTCCTAGGTTCCGTGTCCGCGTCTCGGGGGTAGATCGGGGCGTGAAATTTTCCCTTTTTAAGTTTTGTAAAGACTCTTTCAAGTAAATCTTCGTATTCGAGAGCCCTACATGGTTGGGCCCAACCTTTCCTATATCAACTAACTCCCCAAGTTAGTTGGCTTTGATGTAGCAAGGGTTTCATGTTCTGGTTCTACGCGCATCAATCCGTGTGAACCCGGTCTAATCGTTGACATTCTAGACACATTAAGAATTACTTAGCATATCGATTTTTAGGGTTGTTACATTATCCCCCCTTTAGGAACATTCGTCCCCGAATGACACTACTCTCTACTAACAATAAGTAAGTCATCTATAGAATGTATTCCTACATAGGTAATTCAATACTCTCCATTGGTGAATATCTGATTCACATATTAACATGATGGTGCCCATCCTTGAAACGTACTAGTAGCTTCACATTAATAGACTAATAAACTCTTTCCTAAACTAGTCTCATCAAAGCATACAACATAAGTAAACATGTAAGTCATACAAATCAGCAACCAACATGATGATTCAAAACATATTAACCTCATAGTAGTGCATAAACACCATACACAGTCAAAAACATGAAAGACTAATTAAGGTTTCGCACCCAAGACTTCACCAGAGGTGCCTTCCCCGGCACCCCAAGACATGAGTGCGAAGAATCGCTGCTTCCTTGGAGCCTCTTCACTTGGACCATTAGGTTGAACTCTCTCCTTCCCTTGTTCTTGGCTTCTGCTATTCGTACAATCCTTTATTATATGACCCGGTTTATCACAACTGTAACAAGCATTAGAGTCCATCATACATTCTCCCCTATGCATTATGCCACACTTCCTACAAAGTGGCCTCTCCTAGACTGTAAAGTCTTACGAACCTCGGAGAGTAATCCCTGACGGACATCGAGCCCTGCTTAAGGTTGATGAATTCCTCAACCTTAGCCATCTTCATTTATCTGGGAAAGAACCGCCCTATAAAAACCATCTTGAAAAGATCCCAAGTAATAGGACCCCCTACTAAGGCTCTACTATCCTGCAACACCTTATACCAGGATTGAGCTACATCCTTTAGCTGGTAGGATGCCAACTCAGACTTCTCCACATTGATCAAACCCAATAACCTGATCTTGTGAAGTGCTATCTTGGGCCATCTGTAGCAATGTTGTCCTTACCTCTCCATCTATCAACCTAGCTGGGTTAACATGATTCTCTATCCCAACATCTAAAGCCTGGGAAGGAACCTAAATTACTCCAGCAATTGTTCCTCCAATATCTGTGCCTTCTTTTCTCCTTGTATTCATCTTTTGGAAACTTCAAAAGTTGATGTTAGATACGCTCTTAACACCAAGAAATCCGACATTAGAGAAGGCACAATAAGATTAGAAGAAGGGAAATTTTCCTACGCATCATGCAGTCTCTAATCCAGGATAGTGGTGCACTTCACTACAACGACTTATAAACTACTCAATGTGGTTGATGTGAACTTATTATCCTCGGAATTTAACTTAGTTCTCTGATACAAACTTTATCACGATCGTAATCTAGACCCCAGATGTGATCGGAGTCATTGATCTCTCAGAGGTCGCAGACAAGCCTACATACGTCATTCTTACTTCATCTAGGTTAATTTTAGCGGAAAATTTGAACTTAAGATCATAGGCGTTCACAAATAAACAATATTATATAGAGAGAATCAAATGAATGAAACAATTCATAATTGCATTAAAAGTGTTTTTGCCAAAACGGCACCAATACAAAGTCTGAAATAAAAGTGGAAAGAAACACTAGTGGAACATGTTCCACTATCTAAAGCCTACATCTAAGCTAGATAATAACAGTAGACAACATCGAAAGCATGAGGGCCTACCATGTCCAGATGAAAGCTCTATGTCAAGATAGTTGCAACGTCATACTTTCAGATCTAACGTTCACCCGTGCCTACACCTAAAAGTAGATATTGTGTGGAATTAGTACACACTTGTACTAAGCATAGGTATATGCAAGCACACACCAAGGACATGCATGAGAAAGAATAGATCTTTCCTAACAACATGATTTATGGAAAGTCAAGTTAGTGCACTTGAAAATTTTTGATGGGGGAAATCAATGGACCTGCCAAATTTTTATTTGGAAAGTCATTCCATGAGTGTAACATGCATCATCAAACTTATAATTTTGCAAACATCACATAACATATTTCACATATCATATCGTGTAGTTCATATCATTCTTTCATATGCCATGAGACCTTGTGATCATGGTCTTGACGTTAATACTTCCAAAAAATGAGGGCTCAACATATGGGACCTCAACTAGGGAGCCTTCTTTAGCAAACACAGAGTCTGATTCATTCATTCATACGTACTTCATGTTTCATTCTGTCATATACTAGTGTAATCACCAGTCATACCAATGATGTAGTTTTAGACTCTCATCGGGTTTGCTGTGCAATGACCAAGAATAACCTAGTGTCATTACTTATGTCTAGCTCACCTCTTGATTATCCTATCCTTACACCTTTGGTATCGTTCATTTCATTATGTGCATCATTTGAGGTTTGCCTCATTCATTCTTTGGGAACTTTAACTTTAACAGACATATATCATGTGAGAATCATTAAATCCAGTGTCATAAAACCCCACACCAAAATGAGGTGGAATCATCGGCCAAAGTGACCCAAAACATGCTAGCTTACATGGGAATTGAACCCCGCCAGATCCCTATATTGGCAGTATAGGTTCGAAGACTAGGAGATATAAAGAGACCCATACCCGGCATGCCGGACAGTCTCATCTCATGAGAGTTACGTGAAACTCCGCCCTTCCCGAAAGAAGGCATCACCGCTCATAGCTAGTCTATCGGTGCTCAATATAAAGTTCCATTACATTAAACTCATACGTCATGGAAGCTAGCTTGTAGTATGAGGACAGCCATACCTCAATAGATGCATTCTCAACTCATAATTAGTATTTAGTGTGTTAATGTCAATACTTTCATTAGATTATTCATAGAGACTGGTATCTTCAATAACTTTACACTCTCATAGGTGAGTACGTTTTGGTAACATTAATTAGGATCATTGGAGATTACTCTCATCCTTTACATTAGCCTCATATCATGTTGTCACCACATTCATTAACATTAGCACATTTTCTCTTCATAATTGCTCACCTTTTTTACGTGAATGTTAATTTCATCGTATGCCAATTCACTTGGCCATTTAGTGTGTTTCACACTCTTACTTAACCCTTCTAGGGTTTCATCATTTCATTGTTCTTTTCATCATTTCTTTGTTCATTTCATCATTTCATTGTTCATTTCATCATATGCGAATGCACTTGGCTATTTAGTGTGTTTCACACTCTTACATAACCCTTCTAGGGTTTCATCATTTCATTGTTCATTTAATAATTTCTTTGTTCATTTCATTGCATACATCTTAGGTTCACTTATTTTTAGACGTATATTAGACTTATGGGTCTATACATCCAAGACATGAGTTTTCGTTCATAGTTCGTTGAAGTGATTCATATCTTCCTAAGTTTATGTGCTACAAGACTTATACATCTTTTATGTATGCCAAGATCTCGATTTCGATCTAAATAGGCAGCATTATTCTTGAATATATAATTCACGTATGACTTATGTATCAATACGGAGTTTGGGAAAGGGAAACCGGTTTCAAATCCGTTGGACAACACTTACATTTTTTTTCATTTAGTTTATTTGATCCATACGGCTTGGGGACCCAAGATCGAGACCCAAAGCCTTCATTTTGTTTTTCCCTTAATTTCTCTCTTCATTTTTCGCTTAATAGAACTGAGAGGATGTGGGATCGAACCCCCACAACCTTATTTACTTTTTATTTTCATTACTTTTAATTTCTCTCCTTTGGCCTAGGGGTTGTGGGTTCGAAACCCCACAACCCCTCTTTAATTTCTTTTAATTTTCTCCTTGAATCTGTCTAGGAGGTCGTGGGTTCGATTCCCAAGCCTCACATCTCTTTTCTTTCATTTCCTTTGACTCCCCTTCACTGCCTAAAGGTCGTGGGTTCGATTCCGACGCCTCACATTTCTTTTCTTTCATTTTTTTTACTCTCCTTAACTTCCTAGAGGTCGTGGGTTCGATTCCCACGCCTCACATTTTTTTCTTTTACTCTTTCTTAAATCTGATTTAGAGGTGGTGGGTTCGAATCCCACTCCTCTCATTTTTTTTCTTTTAAGTTACATTTTCCAGCCAATACCATGGTTCGAATTCCCTTCAACACATTTTTTTTACTTCTGTATTTTCATGGTTTTTAACATGGTGAGGTCACGGGTTCAATCCTCCATGATCTCACTTTTTTTGATTCATTTTTTCAACATTTTGAACCCTTTTTGCTGACTGAAATTCATCAATAGAAGCTGGAAATTTTCTTTGAATATTTCAGCATCCTTTCATCAAGTTACACCGCAGTTCTTAGGGGAATTTTGTAGTGCATTTAGAATGTTTTAGGTGTGTCTTCATGTATTCGTTTAGCCAAGACATTATCCCTCAAATCAGTCACATTTCAACTCATATGAACATCACATTTACATCTACATATGTACATGATATATAAAGAACTATCATGCTATTTCAAGTCCTGAACCATGAAGAATAGCCACGGCAACACACACATACACACATATTTACATTTTTTGAGACATCAACATAATTCACATGATTCCAAACATTCATCTAAACACATAATCATAATGAAAACACTTTTCATCCCTAGTTTTTGACCAGCAAACATAACCAACCTACGATTCAATGGGATCTAGTGACAGGGACATGCAACGAGAAACAATCCTAGTTTTTGGAATGAATATTCTGAACCTTAAGGGGTCTCATGGGAAAGGGACCAAGAGATAATAGAACACATACCTTTTATGACGTTCAAACCTCGACTTGCTTCCCAAAATCTTCTATAAAAATCACGTCCAAATCCCCTCAAAGTCAACACCAACTAGACGGACAAACTTCTATTTGCCTACGTGATTGATTTCGTTTGTTTTCTTATATTTTCGTTGTGATTTCTTCAAGTGTGAAGAACTTTGGTTTACCTAATGTTTTTTGAAGTAATTTTGCTGAGATAATCGTGACTGAGAGTGATAGAGACGTGAGAGAGAGATGAGTGTGGGAGAGAAGAGTTTTCTTAGGATTAGGAGTCTAGTTTAGGATTTAGTCAAATAAGGTTTTTATTTAATTATTAAAAAATCTAATTTAATTTTATTTTAAATCAGATAATAAATAATAAATATAAATTAGTTATATCAATTTACCAACTTAAATTAAAAACAATTTAATTCATTGCTTCCACCTAGGTTCGAACCCGGGTAGAGCAAGACTTCACTTCAAGAGCCCAATTTCAGCCCTCTCTCCCCAAAATGCCCCTCCAACTTATTAATTAAATAATTAATTATATATTTAGGGTAATTACGATACTACCCTTAGCCTGGAAAAATACCATTTTACCCCTAGACCCTCCAAACCTAAGATTTTCCCTTTTTAAATCTGGTAAAGACTCCTTCAAGTAAATCATTGTATTCGAGAGCCCTACATGGTTGGACCCAACCTTTCCTAGATAAACTAACTCCCCAAGTTAGTTTTCTTTGTTTTAGCAAGGGTTCCGGGTTCTGGTTCTACGTGTACCAATCTGTGTGAACCAGGTCTAATAGTTGGCAATCTAGACACATTAAGCATTACTTAGAATATCCATTTTTAGGGTTGTTACAAAACTGCAAGGTCAATAGAGAGAAGATGACGATCAATCATTTGATGCTTTTACAAAAATCATGGGAAAGGAACGCCCAGGGATTCAGAGATTTTATGGACGAGGAGTTAGCAAAACTACTTTGAAAAGGAAAGCACAATGTGAACCTTGTTCAACTTCTAATGATGAGAGGATGGAAAAAAAATGGAAGAATTGGAAGAGAGGATACATCAAAGGATGTTGGAAAAATTAGAACAACAAAAAGAAGTTATACACCAAGAAGTTACAATTGATATTCTTGGACGACTTAAGTGTATGTACCCAAGACTTCAACTAAATGCTGCCACAATGGTCTCATTGGGTGCTCAATCACCACTAGAAGATATGCAACCGTTAAATCATAAATCTTCTATAAAAAACAATCAAGGTATGGAATTTATTGTTTTTATTCTTCTTTACTTCCATAGTAGCTTGGCTTGAATGTGCTGCCTATGTCTATATATTGATGTTTTTTTTGGACTGTTTCTATGACTATGTGAATGTGCTTCCGATGTCTGTGTATCAATGTTGTTTTTGGACTGTTTCGGCGACAATTCGAATCTGTTGCCTATGTATATGTGTGAAAGTTGTTTCTCGACTATTTTTGCGACTGTTTGAATGTGCTGCAATATATTTCTATGTATCAATGTTGTTTCTATATTGTTTGTGTGCTTGTTTGAATGTTCTGCCTCTGTCTATGTATCAATATTGTTTCTGGACTAGCACAAGTGTGGCATGAATTAAAGCATTGGATTGTTTATGAGACTTTAGAATCCGGATCCAAAACAGTTGCTTTTGCTGAAAGTCTATATAATGTTCTGTACGATATTCTGGAAAGTTATAACTTGTGTGCTTGATGTGTGTGTATGATTTATGATACATTTTTTAGTCTAGGATCCATTTCAAAGTATAGTACAGGAATTGGAACTTCATGTAGGTTCATTGTGTTGTCTTTTGTTACTTTTTTTGTGGTATTAGTTTCTTTCTTTCTTGTCTTCAGTTATGAGTGGTAACATGCATTTGTTTATCTGTAAAGTAGAGTTTTCATATTTGAATCTCCTTTTGAGTATTCTTTCTACTTACATTTTTAATGTTTGATCAAAATGTGATGAATATGAGAAGGTGGTTATGGATCATGAAGTTTAATGATTTCTACTTCATGTACTAAACTCATACATTTTCTTCTGTTGGGACCAAATCCTTTGTATAAAAGAGAGTATTATATGACCAAATCCTTTCTACTTCAAGAACTGATCAAGATATCTTTTTTCTTTCCATTTTATTGAAATTTATTACTGATGAGTCTTATGAGATTCTTGAGTTTTTCAATATATATTAGAAACTTTGCTTCCAGCTCATGTTCTTTAAGCAATGAAATTGAGTAATTCAATTTTATTTCCTCCCATCCAAAGCCTTACACTTACTCTCATCATATTCTTCAGTTTTCTTGAGATCATTTTTATGTTATTATATTGTTTAGTTGAAGAATGATAGTATTAATGTAAATTACAGTATTACAATGTTAAATTTTGTCCCTTCATGTTAAATTTCCTTCCCATGGAAATTGTTTGGTATACTTTGGTCCTTTGTTTTCTCCCTTAATAAACTTTTAATTATGGTCTTCTATAGGTGGAGAAGATAAACATGAGGAGGATGATAAAAGCAGTAGTGATGAAGACATTACTTGATATATTTGAGAATTAATTTTTATAAGCAGGATGATGATGAAAGCATTAGAATGTTATTAATTTAGATCAATTCTCTTTTGTTTCTTCACATTTTGAGTCTTTTGTTAAGCAACACTCTTTTGTTTTAATATCTATTAGTATGGAAGTACAAACACTATTTTGTTTTGGTAATATTTTCCCTTTATGGATATTGTGACTAGGTTATTTTGACTTATATATATATGATTCCACTATATATATAATTAGTTGCTTCCTTTCGTGATTTGATTTACAGAACTTTTTTATAAATTGTTGATTTCGTGTTTGGGGAAATCAGTATATTCATATAGGTTGGTTACAATAGAAAATAAACTGTTGCAATATAATAATAATTGTTGCCATATTATTTAAAAAAGTGTTATCAATATGAACAATCTCTCGCAACGGACTCTACTGCAACGCTATCTAACAGTTACCACAACCCCTAATGCAATAGTTCTTAACGGTTACAATTGTTGTAATAATATAGTGCGTATAGATCGACAGAAAACCATTGCAATAGAGGCCCCAATAGCAACCGTTTTGAAAACCGTTACACTACCTTTTACAATAGAGCTATAGTAACGCGAGCAGATGAGACGGTTCACAAAACGTTGCTATAGCTCTATGGCAACAGTTTGTTGTCCTATTGCAACACATATGAAACTGTTGTCGTAGGCCTAATTTCTAGTAGTGATTATTAACATAAAATAGTCTAGTGGTAAGGGTTAGTAAATCATATACACATAGCTAGACTAAGCTGCGGCATAAGATTCTCCAAATGATGGACCAAGGATTTAGAGATACATAACTTATCAATTTTCATGTAATACACAAGGAAGGGATTGCTATTACTAGGAGTTCGTGTTATGAGCTTGTGGAAACACTTACACCCTAGTTACTTTCTCACCTTGTTAACAACTGAAATTGACCTTTGCTTACTTAATAATCTTATAATTTAAGGATATTGTTTCACAACCCCCCCCCCCCTATACTTAATTGTTTTGGAAATACCTTGACTGAAATATATAATTCACGTTAAAGTTAAGTCTAAACGATATTCCTCGTGGAATTGACCCCAACATACTAGTTCGGTTCTATACTTGATAACAATGACCTATGCTTCTTTACGGAGGTGTAATTTGAGCGTATCAATATCATTAACACTTCTCTATATATTGATAGTTTTTCAGTAGCAATATGAAGACCCTCTTACAACTTTGTTTCTACATGTTACTTCTACGCTTTTTTCCAGTCTCTCAATGTTTATATTTTCTTTGTATATGTAAAAAATATATTTTCTCATTTTCTATTATTTCCCACCAAATGTTCTCTTCTTTGTGGTGGCAATTTTTCTAAATGTGTCTTTGTGGTCATATGTATATGTGACCGCTATAAAAAAAAAAGCTAGAAATCAGTGAATAGATTATAATTCATGTTAATATTATGATATAAAAAGTATTGCTTTTATGATACTGCTGAATATATCTCAAGTGTGGCGTGCTAAAAACTAAGTGCTTTGTGCGATAGTTATCAAGAGCATAGTGTTTGCATGTAAGAGTCTTTGACTTATCTTTATTCTTAAAACATGATTGTGAGTTTTCAAATATTGATAAACTTATACCGTGGTAAAACTTCAAGAGTTTGTTAGTTCATCTTCTTGGTTCACTCAATATTTTAATTTATGTCAACCTTTTACACTATAGTATCATTTATTTGCTTTCATCATATTTTCATTGCTTTGAAAAATAAATTTACTTTTTCAAGAGATTAAACTTTATGGTTGGTCCTCTAACACCTAAGAAAGACAATGTCAATGTAATATTTTTATGTTTCCTTCAGTTGATACTTGTAATAATATAATTTATGATCACCCTGCATCTGCCTTGCAATTCTACTCTAATACTTCCATTTCTTTCCTTCCTGTGGACAGGTGAAATGTGACACTTTGGTGAAAGGAGACACACTATTTCTATCAACTGCATCAACAAAAAACCCAACATTATCCAATAGAGGCACCACCTTTGCTCATGAATAATGTCTAGTTCTACTCTTTTTGTAACAGAGACAAGATAAAAAAATGTACAACTTTAGACCTGCGTGATTTTGCACAATGAATTATATATGTTGATTTTATTACGTATCACATCTTTTGCAACAATGCCAAACACATGCCCATGAACCGCACCGGCCATTTGCATTTTTCATTATGATATTTTTGTGAAACTTTAATGGATTTACTAGAAATTAAATTGGATTCCAAAAGGGTTGATTTTGAAGCTTTGGAAGTGATCGTCAAACAATGGTAAATAAATATACTAACTATTAGCGACAATTTATTTTAATTGTACATTCCTTAAATATGGACATTAGAAATGCAAATTGAAATTTTCATAGGATATATTGTAGCCATTAGTTTTATAAAAAAATTGCCATTACAACTATTGACTTTTAGTATTACTTTAATTAAATTTTACTCGCCAGAAAAATTGACGTTAAAAGAGCATAATTAACTTTTTTGGATTGGATTTAGCGACAATCATAATTACCTCAAACAATTTCATTTGAGGAATTGCTTTATAGTGGCAATAAAATTATCTTTACTAATATTTCTAGGAGTGGCCTCTAAAGGCCTAAGCAACCCCAAAAAAATTGGCTAAAGACCAATGAATGGTAAAGGATATAGAGGAAATTGCATTGGCTGCTACAATCATTTTTTATTGCAACTAAAGCCCTTTTTTGTGGTTGTGAAAGAGACCAAGACATGGACCATATGAGGATCCAAATTGATTTACTCTCAAAGCATATTATATCAAAGTCTGAAAAGGTGAATGACGTGGGACAAAAATACAGGTATCAAGCTAAGGATATTGACCTTTAGGAAGAAGCTAACTACTTGGGAAACCAAGGAGGTTTCAGGAATTATAACTTTTGAAAACAGGGTTACAATACTAGAAATGTAGGTCGGAACTATTCTAGGGATGGCCAATATGATAGGACAGAAAATAAAGATCAATGGAACTGGCGAAACATAGAGGGGTAGAAGAATGACCGCAGTGGCGTGTATGTGACCCCAAGTAGCAGAGGTCGAGCAACTGAAATCTCCAGCGGATCTAAGATGGAAGACATGATGGCCTAATTACTCGAAAATGTTCAATAAACTAATGTAGGGGTAAAAGTGATTAAGGGTAATTTCTCGAGCATGAGTCAGTTGGTAGAATCTCACGCCACCTCCATTACAAAAATAGAGTAGCAGTTGGACAACTCTCGGCCTCCATAAATCCGACGAAAAATGGTTCACTACCAAGTGATACAATTCAAAATCCTGCGAAGGACGTACATTACATGGCCATCGCCACCAGGAATGGTAAAGTTCTTCCTTACCGTATATTTGAAATTACAAAAAAAGAACATGTCAATGATCAAGGTTGAAGAGAGGAGGATGAGATCACACGTGCATATAACTTGGAGAAGGTTGAGCTTAAGGAAAAACCCGCGAGAGGAAAAGAGAAAGAGGTTCATGTAACTCTTCCTTTACATCAAATTCTAGACCACCTCTTCTTTTCCCTCAAAGACTAAAAAATATAGATGAAGATTGAAAGTTCACGAAATTCATCACCATTCTAAAGAAACTTTGAGTAAGTATCCCACTTGTTGAAACTCTTGAGTAGATACCAAAATATTCCAAGTTCATGAAATACTTGGTTACCAAGAAGAGAGTTGCAACTTTTGATATTTCTAACGATGTGCATCGTTGCAGTGCCATTGTACCACATCACTGGTTCAAAAAAGGGAGGATCTATGTGCATTCACAATCCCATGCACCATTGGGTCAATCAAGTTCGCAAAGGTTCTATGTGATTTGGGAGCAAGCATTAACCTGATGCCGCTAGTCATTTATGAGAAGTTCGGTTCGGGAGTACCAAAATCTAAAATAATGTGGTTGATGGTGCCTGATAGGTCAGTAAAGAGACCGGTGGGAATTTTTTGTGATGTGTTAGTAAAGTTTGATACTTTAATCTTTTTAGCAGATTTTGTAATTTGGGATCTTGAAGTAGAATTTGAAGTTCCCGTCATTTCTGAGGAGACAATTTTTGGCTGCAGGAAGAGCTCTGGTGGATGTTGAGAGATGAGATTTGATGTTTAGACTCCGCACAGAGAAGGTAAAGTTAAACACATACATGTCTATGAAATAGTTGTGAGATATGAATGTTGTATCTGCAATGGAGGTAGTCACTGATGAATATATGAGGGTACCCATAGGAGTGAGAATGAGTGTTGAAACATTAGCAGTAGTGCTGATGAACTTCGATGCTGATTTCTATTCTGACTATATTGAAACCGTAAATTTTTGCATGATATGGGAGTAAGATCATATGCTCAAAAGAAAGAACTTGGACTTTAAAAATAAGCCTAGCCCTACAGCAAAACCATCCATTGAGGAGCCACCGGTGTTAGAGTTAAAGCAGTTGCCCAATCACCTCATGTATGTATTTTTGGATACTAACAACACTTTACCTGTGGTATTAGCTGCAGATTTAATGAAGAACAAATGCAAGAGGTAATCAAAGTGAAACAAAGATATGAAAGAGCAATTGGCTGAACCATCGCGGTTATAATTTTATTACCTCCTAGTATTTGTACACATAAGATTCAGCTTGAGTAAGACTGCATCCCTACAAGTGAGCACCAACGGAGGTTGAACCCATCTATGCAAGACATTCATTAGAAGGAAATAATCAAATGGTTAGATAGTAGGGTGGTTTACCCTTCTCTGATAGCCACTGGGCAGTGCAGTGCAATGTGTGTCTAAAAAGGGAAGTATGATTTTTGTGGAAAATTCCAAGAATGAATTAGTCCCGCAGATACCATTCACTAGAAAAGGAGTATGCAAGGACTACATGAAACTGAACAAGTTGACTTGGAGTCACCATTTCCCTATGCCTTTCAAGTAACAAATGGTGGACATATTAGTATGTAAATGTTGGTACAAATTCTTATATGGATACTCTGGCTATAACCAGATATCAATTGCTCCTAAAGCTCAAGAGAAGTCTACTATCACATGTCCTTGTGGCACCTTTGCGTGTAAATGCATGCTGTTTGGATTATGTAACGTACCAGCCACATTTCAAAGGTGCACAATGTCCATTTTTCAGATATGGTGGAAGATTCTGTAAAGGTTATCATGGATGATTCTTTTGTAGTGGGTGATACTTTTGATGATTGCTTGTTAAATCTTAGCAAGGCTTTACAGAGATGTGAGGAGGCTAATCTTGTGCTAACTTTGGAGAAATGTTATTTCATGGTTAAAGAAGGCACGGTCCTTGGGAATATGGTGTCAAAGAAAGGAATTGAGGTCTACAAGGCCATGATTAAGGTTATTAAAAATTAACGCCACCTATCTGTGTGAAGAGTGTTGGAAGCTTCCTAGGACACGTCGGATTCTATAGATGTTTCATCGTGAACTTTTCAAAAGTTGCACACCCCATGTGTAAGACTTTAGAGAAGGATGTGAATTTTTTTTATGAGTCCTACCTAAAATATTTTGAGTGCCTAAAATAAAATTTTATTTCAGCACCAGTGATTATTGGCCTAGACCGGGAAAAGCCATTTGAAATGATGTGTGATGCTAGTGGGACTGCAATAGGGGTGGTATTGGGTCAGAAGCGCAACAAGATGTTCCATCTTCTTTAGTATGCTAGAAAGTCACATAATGGAGCACAACAAAGCTACAAAGTCATTGAGTAGGAACATTTAGATGTATTATATGCTTTTGAGAAGTTCAGAGCTTATCTGCTGGGCACCAAGGTGATAGTGCACAGAGATCATGCTGCCTTGAGAAACTTCATGGCAAAGAAATATTCTAAAGAAAGGCTAATCCAATGGGATTCACTGTTTTAAGAGTTCAATTTTAATGTAAAGCAGGAGAGGTAATGAGAACCAAGTAGCTAATAACCTTTGTAGGCTGGATGCTGCAAAGAAGGAAGAAAATGAGCTTGAAATGGATGACACATTCCCTAATGAGCAGGTATTGGCTAGTACGCTTGATCATATTTCCTGGTTTGCTGATTATGCCAATTTTCACGTTAATATTTGATGCCTGAGGGGCTGACATATCAACAAATGAAAAAGTTCTTACATTCTGTTGGTTAGTACTTTTGGGATGAGCCTTATATGTATTGAGTTTGTGCTGATAACATAACTAGGCGTTATATTCTAGAAGCTGAAATGTGACACATTTTGGAATCCGGTCATTCATCCTTACTTGGTGATCATCATGGTGGAGCTCGAACAACTCACAAGATACTTCAGTGTGGGTATTACAGGCCAACAATTAATCAAGATGAAGTTGATATTGTAAAGAGTTGTGATATGTTCCAGAGGGAAGGAGCTATCTCTAGGCGCCATGAGATGCCCATGACGCCCATTCTGGGGTGGAGTTTTCTTATATATGGGGTATTGACTTCATGGGCCCCTTTATGAGTCCGTATGAGCAGAAATATATGCTGGTAGCAGTGGACTATATATCATAATTGGCTGAAAATGTTGCATTACCTGAGAATGATGGATAAAGTGTTGTTGCGTTTCAGAAAAAGAACATCTTCTCAAGGTTTGGAACACCTCGATCCATTATCAATGATGGTGGTTCTCACTTTTACAACAATGTGTTGAATACACTTCTACAAAGTACGGGGTGAAACAACACATGGTGGCAACACCTTATCACCTACAATCAAATGGACAACTAGAAGTGTACAACAGGTAAACAAAAGCAATCTTGGCTAAAAAAGTAAATGCCAACATAACATATTAGGAAAGAAAGCTAGATGATGCTCTTTTGTCATATTGAGCTTGAGCATCAAGCACTCTGGGCATTTAATAAGCTAGAACTAAACTATAGTAAAACAATGAACTTCAGCTTAGATTAGATAAATGAGAAGGATGAGTTCCATCAGAGATCTTATGAGAGAGATGCATTATATAAGGAGAGGATGTAGCTATATAATTATAAGAATATTAAGAGTACAAGCTTCACTCCTAGTGACTTGGTGTTACTTTTCAACTCTAACTACGTCTATTTCATGGAAAACTGAGGTCTACATGGTCTGGACCTTTTAAGGTCACACAAGCATCTCAATCTGGCACTGTTGCGTTAGAAAATTAAAAAGGCGATAGATTCAAAGCTAATGGCCATAGAATCAAAGCATATCTGGGTGTTCTAGAAGAGGCTAAGTTTTTGGAGGAATGCAAACTTGATGAAGCTTAAGTAATCAAGCACCCTCAGTTGCGCCGCAACATTAAATGGCACACTACTTGGGAGGCAACCAAAGGTGTAGTAACTTTAGGTATTTCATTGATTTTATTGTTTATTTTTTCTTACAGAATCACTGGGTACTGATGTGTGCAGCAGGAATTAGATGAAAAAGTGAAGAAAACTGGCAAGTTGCACCTGACGGACAACCTCACGAACCATAGTGCCCTCCATGAGAACTTTTAGGGTCCATAATCATGAGGACCAACTGATAAAGATATTGGATATTGTGTAAAAAGGATTCACGGAAGGGTTCGCGATCGGTTATTAATTTGACGTACCTTCAAGCCTCTCGTCAATCCCAGGTATAATTATCGAAGCTCGAAGTCAATATCACATGCCACTTCACGGACCTTGATGCCTTTAAGTGGCAACTTCACGGTCCGTCATTGGCTGCAGGTCAGGAGTTTGCTCATAGTCCATTTCATAGATTCTTTCACGGAGCGTCGTGTCCTTCACGGGCTGTTCATAGACTGTAGTCTTAGACCCAATTTGCTAAGAAACCGGCCCAAACCACGCACAACCTTGTCCAAATTAGAACGTATTTAGTCCTTTAAACGTGCGAAGGGTCAATTTTCTCCCTTTACCTTTCCCATAACGTCTCTTTCATGTTTTTCATCATTTTCGTTGCAACATTCAATTCGAATTCATTGAGAAGCAAACACTACTAACATTGATTCAACGAATAAAGTTCAATGAGTCCCCATTGTTGCATCGTTTCTACGAATTCCAAGTAAGTTCACTCATAACTTAAAATTAATTTTTCATTGTCTGTAAGGGGCGGGGGGGGGAGGGGGGGCTAATCTGCTTAAGCATAGTTGACACTAACAGTAATAAATGAACATAGTAACGAAATTGGAACTCATTTGTGATGTGGAAATAAAATTGGGGAACATTAGTTGAATATTTGTATGGGTCTATATGGATATGCTTGTATGCATCATTGTTTGTGTAGGTGAATCTAAGACTTAAGGATTTAGACATTAACATGACAAGTTTAGATATGGAGAGAGTTGGTTTTTGTGCTTAATGATGGTAATATTGCTTTGGTATTTGTTTAGGGATGAACGTAGTTCGATCAGGGGTCAGGTGTAAGACCACACAGGCTTCACAAACCATGGAGGAATCCGCGGGCTGTGAACATTGTCGTGGTTCTCACTTAGAGACAATGCAGCCTTCTGATAATGTTCATGGGGATTATTATAGAAATTTGTGACTTCCACGGACCGTGAAAGTGTCTTTGAACATGCCTTGGTTGAAATTATAAGTCATCCCCATATACACTGATTCTTTTCCAAACTCCACAAGTGACTTCACGGTCCATAGTCCACACCACGACCCATGCTCCCTCTAATTGAAATGACATGAGTGAAAGTTGATATGAGTTTCCTATTCTACATTTTTGTTTGTTTTGATTCCGTGAACCTTCACGATGATAGATTGGGTAACGTCATTCTTAAGGAAAGAAGTCACAAAGAATATAAATGCAGGGGAAGTCTGAGTACCCATTAGTGTGTCCTTTTATTGAATGAATTCTAAGAATTGTCCACTTTTCTAAGGTACAATGCCTCCAAGAAGGAAGAACCCAAATACAACTGCCCCCCCCCCCCCAACTTCTAAAACATAAGGATATGATAATTCTGAAGCTAGTGGTTCTGAGGTGAGGTGCAGATCAATGTTGACCCTGGAAATCAGTCACCTCCAGCTACTAGATCATAGCAAGGAGGCATATCCTCTAAGATAATCCTTCTTAGTATGATAATGAAGACATTGGTGTTCGGAATGAGGTGAATGCAAGTAGTAGCTTTGAGGCTGCGGTTGGCCACCAATCGGATGATAACTTAGGAGATAGTTCAAATGATAAATCGGGGGGTAGTGATACATATGAAAGTGGTTCAAAATATAATTCGCACAGTTCCCCTTATGTGACGCGTATCCAAGCTGGAACTGCATATTGGAGAGAGCTTGATGAGGTAATTACTGATGATGAAACCATTGTACGAGACATGCGCATCCATGAGCTAAATCCTGTCCTGAGGGACCAACTTATTGACTATTACCGTACAATTTGGACTGCAGACAAGGCTAAAGATTTTTTCCACAGAGGAATTGCAACTTAGACTGATAGTTTCAAGAATAGAGGAGTTGCACCTGAGTCTAGAGTGGTAATAGATGATATCAAGGCATTCCCAAACATCTATCAGATTTTTCAGTTTAATAATTCTACTGGATGGATAATGCTCTAGGAAAACTCTCCAGCCACCTTACAAAATAGATTTATACTTCTTATGCAGCTTACTTGATGAATCTTCCTGCCGATACAGAGACCTTGAAACGTGGACTCAAATAATTAGCTCTTACTTGGGGTGCAATTTAGCAAAAATGTGTAAAAAAAGATTTTTGGGTCTTACTTGTTGATAGGCTAGATGCATTGTAATGGTGATTTCACCTAGTGGTTTTGGTTAAAGATAATGGGTTTGTAGTTGCAAATACAAAACCACTCATGTGTTTTCAGCATTCTAGAGAGAGAGTCTGCGAAAAAAATATCGCTAGACTGATTTCCTAAGGAGTATGGTTACATGAGGTTGAGACTGAGAGGGTGAACCCTTGTCCCATATCCTAGCACTCATAATTAAAAGATCTTGTGTGGGTTAGGCGTAGGATGGTCTTCAATAAACGAGTAGGTGTACAAGAGGAACCCATTGGATATGGGGTAAGTTGCTGGAGAAGGAATTTACAATCACCTAAAGCAAAGCCTAGTCATCATTACCTTGCATATTTCCTATCAAAAGCATGTACCCAACTGTTTACTTCAAAATATATTGTGTTTACACCCCAATAACTTCTCCCTATACTTTCCCTTTGTTTTAAATGTTTTACATACTTGTGACGAACATTTTTTATATTTGATATGTTACAACCCTCAAACAGAATTAGGTTAAATTAGATCCTATCATCTGTTTTATGAGTTAATATTGTATTCAAATAATGAATATTAACATTAGAATTCAGTTTGAGGAGTTTGGAAGTCAAACATCAAAGGACGACAAAGACGTTAGAAAACTAGTCCTTGTGTGCGCTAGTGTGCCTTTGCATGTTTTACGTATTGTTTGGTGTCTATATTGATACGGCAGGGCTATAAAACCTAGATGAACATGTTAAGGGTCGAAAATTCGGGGTACGACGCCCCAAGAAACACCCTAGGGGTCCTTGAGATGAACCCAAACTTTAACAAGAAGCTGTAAACAAAATAGTCAAACCAATGACCCCAAACCACGCCTAGTGGTTCAAAAGACACCTCGTCGTTTGGGGCGGTGAGTGGATCCACACTTAGTTGTGGGAGCTTAGTCCCTAATTTTTTAGACTCTGGAATTAACCACGTATCATGAATGACAGTCTGTTGTTCAATCGATGGCTCGTCAAAGGCAACTGTTGTTTGAGACCTGCATTTATGCATGTGTCTCGGCCAAGTGGAGAGCAAATGTCATAATAAAGTCCTAGACGGTCATTTGGGGCTATCTAGGGTATTTCAAGTTAGTTGAAACTCTAAAACCTAGGCTTAGACTTCATTATTAAAAATCATATCCCAGGATCAAAATAAGTTCTCTCCAAAACTCAATTAGAGCCTGAATTCAAGTTTAAGCTAGGATTGTAGTTCTTCATTGATTTATTTATTTCTTGTTTAATTTCATTGGATTTCTTAAATTAAGTTATGTTGATATTATCCTTGATTATTCTCTTATTCAAGGAGCCATTTCCAAACACTTTTCAAAGATATTCAAAAACCTTGAAGTCTTATTTTGAATTATAAGCATGGGTTGTTGCATAAAAAGGTTTAAATCAATGTTTTATGAAGTAATTTATGTTAATTGGGGGATTTAAGATCAAAATTAGGAATTCAAGTGTAGATTATTGTGTGATATTGAATTATGTATTGAATATTGTGTAATTGTTCATAGCTTACTTTATTATGTTGATATCTATATTGAGTAATGTTATATCATTGTTATGGATCAATTGTTGGCTTAGCATTATGGATATTGTTATTAGTAAGACCTCTTGTTATGCTAATTGGTTTAAAAGGCTAACGATGATGATTGTTGATATTGTAAGGTCATGAATTAACCTAATTCCATAGTTTACTATAGAATTGATATTGAATTGTTATTTTCTGGTCTAGTCCACTTATGGTGGACGTGTTTAATTGATATATATGCTATGAACATGGACTTGTCGTCATTATTATGTGAATTGTAGTATCATCATGTTGTAGCTTGTATAGATGATCAATGTGAAGGATGATATTGTGTATGTGAATGTGTTAGGTGAAAGTATGATCCCCCTAAATGATGGTATGATTAAGTTGTAAGTTTATTGGTAGATTTAGGTTCCCTTTCTTAATACATGAAAACTTATAGGTTATTAACTCTTTGATCCCGTAGACTTGTGTGCCTTCTCCTTGATGAATGAAAGTATGTGAATGTGATATCTTAACTTGGTAGGCTTAAACACCCTTGTCATGTATGTGTATGAATGAACGAAGGAATAAAAGTTTAGGATTGGTCGACATAAAGTGGTGCCCTTCTATGTAAGACTTATATGAAACCATGAATTTGAAAAGAAGGTTATGAATGATCTATCCTAATAAAACTTGAGTTGAGTCGTACTGGACCCATTCTTCGTATGTGTATTGTGTAGGACTAAAAATCGTACCTTCTCATATATATTTATGTCAATGAAATTACTCTATGAGAACCAAGGCAAAACACCGAGTAGATATTCTTGTGGTAGTAGCTTTACTTAAGTATGAGACTAGAGTACAAGAAGCCCTTGATAGACCTTAACCATGTGACAACATGGGATGTGTCCTAGAGCTACCTTTGGCAAGTAGAACACCTTCTACGGTATGGGGTCCTTATGACACCAAATTTCATACCTAGCTAGAATGGTCTATGTTGGTCAATGCCAGTTCATATCAAGTGGGTTGTGAACTCCAGTATTTGATAGTTTCTACAACGTCTGGGTAGTGCAATGGGAGGCTATCGACACATGGAAAGAGTAGGCCATGAAGGTGCTAGGATGAGTTCCCAAGGTCTTCAAAGACCATTATGTGAAGTCCCCTAATTGTATAATTGTTTCTTAAATGACTTAATGAATAATGTTCAGTCAAGGAAGTATGTTATATAAGAAGGTCCTTATCTAGGATAGCTTTGAGGAATCTCTTACGTGTGTTTGAAGAGCGTTTATGGGCGGTCTCTTTATGTCTTACTTAGGTGATTCTTAGAGAAATCTTTTTTATGGAGTCTAAATGATGAAAAGATTACTTGATGAATATGAACTAAGTATTATATGCTGGAAAGAGTATTCTTACTTCAGGTAGTCTTGAGGATCCCCTAGGTGTGTGTGAAGGGGTTGTTGGGCGGCCACTTCATATCTTACTCAGGTGGGTCTTAGCATAACTTTTAGTAAAGGGTCCAAATACTTTATGGATTCTAAGTGATTGTTTGAATATCTCTTCTATGTCAATAATTACTTAAATATGTTCTTTATACTTGTTTATGAGATTTCTATCAAAAGGGTACGATGAATATGAACTAAGTATTGTGTGCTGGAAAGAATATTCTTACTTTAGGATGTCTTGAGGATCCCCTCGGTGTGTGTGAATGGGTTGTATGGGCGGCTACTTCATATCTTACTCAGGTGGGTCTTAGGATAACTTTCAGTAGAGGGTCTAAATACTTATATGGGTTCTAACTGATTGTTTGAATATCTCTTCTATGTAAACATTGACTTTAAGGTGTTCTTTATACTTGTCTTATGAGATTTCTATCAAAAGAGTATGAAAAATATATCTTAAAGTAAATGTCCGTATTAGCATAGTTTTCTTGCATGTTCACCGTACTTAATGAATTCACTTTTATAATTCCATATAATTCTCTATTTTTAAAAGTGTATGTGGCAAGTATGGATTCTCTTAGAAGTAAAAGTTGGAAAATATCATTCTCTCAATAAGCTTGATATTTCCTCATATGATTCGAGGACATTGTTTATGTTTATAGATATTTCTTATTTTAGACTTTGCAATAGACTTTAGTTCTTTTCAAATTAATGTAACAGTTGTGACCGTAAGATATTATATTTGTCTATGATAGCTTACGAGGACACTTAGTTTATTCTTTTATTCTATAAAAGAGTTTGACTATTGTTGTGAAAAGTTGTAATTCCATACTACTTTTCATATATATGCGATGAATGATGCCTAAGGGATTGTATATACACTCCGAGAGATCGAATATGCCATGTAACTTCTACGGTATACCCTTGGGTCGTTTCAAAATTGGTATTAGAGCATAAAGTTATGAAGTATTCTTTAGGATTCAAAGTCTCGTGAAAGCCATGTCTAGTAGATTTTTGTTTATCAATGGTGAGTCACGACAGATCTATGAGAAAGAGGCTATAGGACGATAGAAGATTAACTTCCTTCATTAATCGTGTGTTGTGCCATAGAGTTGAGGTTTTAAGTGTGTTTTCCTAGTCTCATGTTTTTTGTTGTAGGATATGATTACAAGAAGAATGCCTGCAAAAAGAGTGGATGAGGAAGTGGTGAATTATGGAGTTCCTCCCCACGGTGGACAAGTTCCCAAGGTGGAAAAGTTCCTTAAGGTGAAAAAGTACCTATAGTTAATCAAGGGAATGAGGTTCCAGTGGTTCCCCCGAACATGACTAATGAGGAGGTTAGAGGAGATCTTTTTACCCTAGCCCAAGCCATGACGGCTCAAGCAAATAGAGAGGTAGGGCCTAGGATGAATGCTCTTTAGAGTACCATAACCTCTAGGTTGAGGGACATTGTGAGGATGAATCCTCCTACCTTTCTTGGTTCTAAGGTGGGAGAGGATCCCCAATCATTCTTGGATGAGATTTATGAGATAGTCCATGCTATCAGGGTGACTTCTACGGAGAAAGAGGAGTTTGCTTCATACAAATTGGAAGAAGTTACTCAAGTGTAGTTAACTCAATGGAAAGACAATAGGCTGGTCGAATCGGGTCCTATTGAATGAAATGAGTTTAACGAAGCATTCTTAGAGAGATACTTTCCCCATGAGAAGAGGGAGGTTAAGGTTGAGCAGTTTATAAACCTAGGCAAGGAAAAATGAGTGTTGAAGAGTATCCTTTGAAATTTACCCTATGGTCTAATTATGTTCCATCTTTGGTGTTTAAATCTAGGGATGAGATGAATAGGTTCATGACTGGTGTTTCTTATCTTGTGAAGGAAGAGTGTCGTGCGACAATGCTTCATGGTTACATGACTCTATCTAGGCTTATGATGTATGATTAATCTAGTTAAAAGTCTAAACTTGGAAGGAGAAGTAGGGATGCTAAGGGGGGAAGAATCGATGAGAAAGGTCAACCTAGATTTATGAAGAGGACTCCAAATAAAGATGTACTAATTCTCATAAGACCAACTATGAGAGAGGTGGTGGTTCTCAACTTGATAAACCTACTTTCTCAAATTGTGGGAAAAACATTTTGGGAAGTGTTTAGCCGACACTAGTGGGTACTTTGGTTGTGGAATAATGATCACAAGGTGAGAGATTTCCCTTCTATTGCGCCTAGAGGGAGAGAGGCCTAGAAAGATCCTAGTGAAGGTACGGTTCCCATTCCTCCAAGTTATGCTCGTTTCTATGCTCTCCAAGCTAACAAGGAAGCAAATCCGTATTAAGTTACCGGTAAGTTATAGCGTTCTCTTTTGAGTTGTAATTGATTCCTCATGAAGTGATGGAGTATGGTGAAAAGTTGGTTTGTGTATTTTGTCTCTTCTCTCCTATTGTATTTAAGCTTGACAATTACAATTTTCTAGTAGCATGTTGCATGTGTTTAGGAGTCTAAGTGAAAATGTATTTAATTGATCTCTTTGCATTGTTCATACTTTCATGAGTTTATGTTTATATGGTAAAATGATCATAAATGATTTTATCCTTCATATTTTTATATCTCTATAAAGAACAGCCTAAATGTTGCATGAGTGAACTTGTAAGCATATTTAACAGTGACGTTCTTTAAAATGTTGCATAATTGTGTTTTAATGAGAAATTTGTATTTTGTGCAAGAAGATGTTATAGTGAGCATGATGATATGAGGGGAAGGAAGGTCCTCCTATGTGAATGAAAAATGTAGAGTCTTATTGCAGGATATGTGATAGATGATGTTCCTACTTTCTTGTTGTGTTTTGAATCTGTTGATTATGTGGAATTGATTTTGCTTCTAAAAATGTGTATTTTGTATTGTGTGATATGGTCATTAGATACTAGTCTTGAGTCTTTACTCTTTAAAATGTTTAATGTGTTTTAAGTATTCGAAATATCATTCGAGGACGAATGTTGTCAAAGTGGGGGAGATAGTTAAATTCCTCAAAATGAATTAGGTTAAATTAGATCCTATCATGTGTTTTATAAGTTAATAAATTGTTAAAATAATGAATGTTATCATTAGAGGTAATTTTGAAGAGTTTGTAAGTAAAACGTCAAAGGACGACCAAGTCGTTCGCAAACTTGTCCTTGTGTGTGCTAGTTTACCATTGCATGTTTTACGCGTTTTTTGGTGTCCAAATTGATAGAAGAGGGCTTTAAGACCTATATGAACATTCTTAGGGTCTGATGTTCCTGGTACGACTCCCTATATAAACCCTAGGGCTCATTGAGGAGGACCCACACTTTCGCAAGAAGCTGCCTAAAATAGTCAAACAAACGACCCCAAAACCACGCCAAACGATTCAAACGACGACCCGTCGTTGGGGGGGGAGGTGGATCCACACTTGGTTGTGGGAGATTATCCCCCAACTTATGATCCACTGACTAAAACAACCTACCAACAAAATGGTCCGTTGGTTAGTCGACGGCTCGTCAAACGCAATTGTTGTTCGACATATGCAATTTCTGCAGGTGTCTCGGCAAAGAGGAGGGCAAGTTGGGAAATTAACCCAATGTGCTGATTAAGTTATAGATGGTTATTTGGGGTTATTTATGGTATTTGAAGCTAGTTAAAACTCTAAAACCTAGACTTAAACTTCATTATTCACAATCAAACAAAGATCAAAAGAAGTACTCTCTAAAACTCTATGGGAGCTTGAAGTCAAGTTTAAGCTAGTACTGAAGTTCTTCATTGATATTCTTCAATTTCATTGTATTTATTAAATTAAGTTATGGTTATTTCATACTTGATCATTCTCTCATTGAAGAAGCCAATTCCAAAGGTTTTCCAAAGATATTTAAACACCTTAAAATCTTATTTTGAATTCTAAGCATGAGTTCTTGCATTAAAAGGTTTAACTCAATGTTTTATGAAGTAATTGATGTTATTTGGGGATTTTAAGAGCAAAAACTCCATGAAACCCTGTATTTCCTGAATTCCTAATTCTGGCTCTAAAATGGGTGAATTGATCATGAATTAATCTTATTAAATTCAAGTGTAGATTGTTGCGAGCTATTGAATTATGTATTGAATATGGTAGAATTGTTCATAGATTACTTTATAATGTTGATATCTATATTGAGTAATGCTGGATTATTGTTATGGATGAATTGATGGCTTATTGTGGATATTGTTATTGGTAATGCCTCTTATAATGTGAAATTGGTTAAAAAGGATAAGGATGGTGATTGTGGCTATTGGAAGGTGGTGAATTAACCTAATTCCCTAGTTTACTATTTAATTGATATCTAATTATTACTGTTTGGTATAGTCCACTTGTGGTGGCGGTGATTAATTGTTATATATGCTATGAGTATGGCCTTGTCGGCATGATTATATGAATTTTAGTATCATCATGTTGTAGCTTGTATAGATGATCAATGTGAAGGATTGTATTATGTATGTAAATGTGTGAGGTGAAAGTATAATCAATCTAAATGATGGTATGATTACGTTGTGTCTTGATTGGTAGACTTAGGCCCCTTTTCTTGATATATGAAAGGTTATAGATTATGAAATTTGGTAGACTTAGGTGCATTCTCCTTGATGAATGAAAGTATGCGAATGTGATCTCTTGGCTTGGTAGTCTTAGGAACCCTTGTCATGTATGTGTATGAATGAATGAAAGAATGAAAGTTTACTATTGGTAGACGTAAAGTGGATATGCTTGTGGTAGTAGCTCTACATAAGTATGGGACTAGAGTACAAGAAGCCCTTTATATCCCCTAACGATGTGACAACATGGGATGTGTCCTAGTTCTACCTTTGGCAAGTAGACACCTTTCACAGTGTGGGGTCCTCATGACACCGGATTCCATGCGTAGCTAAGATGGTCTATGTTGTTTAATTCCTATTCTAATCATATGGGAAGTCCATTATAGCATTAGATGGGTTCTATAACCTATAGGTAGTGTAATCGGACGCTATCTACACATGGCACGAGTAGGCCTTGAAGGTGCTAGGATGGGTTCCCTAGGTAATGCAAGACCATTATGTGAAGTTCCCTAATTGTCTAGTTGTTTCTTAAATGGACTGGTAAATAATGTTTACCTAAGGAAGAAGGTTGAATAAGAAGATTCTTATCTAGGGTAGCTTAGAAGATTGCTTAGGTGTGATTAAACAGGGTGTATTGGCGGTCTCTTCCTGTCTTACTTAGGTGAGTCTTAGAGTAATATTATGTAGAGAGTGTAAATGATGAAGATATTACTTGATGAATACGAACTAAGTATTATGTGATGGAAACAATATTCTTACTTTAGGTAGTCTTAAGGATCACTAAGGTTTGTGTGAAGGAGTAGTATGGGCGGCCACTTCCTATCTTACTGAGGTGGGTCTTAGAATAACCATTATGAGGGGGGTCTTAATGTTTATATGGATTGTAAGTGATTTTTATAATATGTCTTATATGTGAATATTGACTTCAAGATGCTCCTTATACTTGTCTTTTGAGATTTTTATCAAAAGAGCATGAAATGTATATCTTAAAGTAAATGTCCGTTTAAGCATGGTTTTCTTGCATGTTCACCATACTTAGTGCATTCAATGTGCTAATTCCATATGTTCCTCTATTTCTACAACTTCAGGTGGCAAGTGAGGATTCTCTTAGAAGTCAAGCTTGGGAAATTGCATTCTCTCAAGAAACTTGGAATGTCCTCATATGATTCGAGGAAATGGTTTATGTTTCTAGATATTTCTTATTAAAGAATTTGTAATAGACTGTAGTTCTTTTCAAATTAGTGTAAGGGTTGTGACACTATGATATTACATTTCTCTAAGATGGCTTACGAGGAGACTTAGTTTTTTCTTATATTCTATAAAGAGTTTGACTAGCGTTGTGAAATCTTTTAATTCCGCACTACTTTTCAGATATATGTGATGAATGATGTCTAAGGGCTTGTATAGGACATCCGAGAGGTCGAATATGTCGTGTAACTTCTTGGGTATTCCTTTGAATCGTCACATGATACTTTTGTGTCACAAACTAAATTCACATTTCTTTGATTCGATAATTTCTCAAACAATTAATTACTAAAATGGAAAATCTAGTTAGCTACTAGTTTCATTCCCACTTCCTTGGGACACGACCTCAACCCTTTGTTGAGTTACTATACTTGCTTCAATTTGTAGACACTGATACTTTAGGCTAGTGTCGTTGATTACTACAAAAAAATAAAAGTCTTCTTTAACCCATGTAGTGCGTAAAAGTGAAAACTCTACCTATAGAAAAAATGAAGAAAGGAAAGAAAAAGAAAAGAAAAGAATGAAAAAGAAAAAGTTGTTGAATATAAACACGAAAGAAATTAGGTTTCCACGCAATCCATGGAGGTGAATAAAAAGATGACTTATAGACACTTGAAAAAAACTGATTAAAGGAAGAGAAAGAAATGTCTTGAGAATGCCATATCTCATGAGGAAAAAACCATTGGGCATAAATGACCATACCTTTGCACACAGCCTTATTACAAGCCTTAGAACAACCTTTTTGATCTTAAGTGAGTCGAACCAGAAATTGATTGGAAAATAAGGGCAAACCTATGGGTGAAAACATGCATTGTGTTCTTCTTTGTGAGTGTGAGCATTGAACCTGATTCTTGATCCTAAATTGATTAATCCTAGGGTATGAATATTGAATCATTCTTTGCGTGAGGGCATATAGGTAATTTTGTTGAGCTAGAACTTGCATGAGTAGTAACACCTAGGAGGTAGGGCAGTGATAGAAGAACTGAGAGTCATAGAAGGGGAAGAACTACAAATACATGTAGGACCACTGGCCGGAGTAGGCAATACTGCTTTTATAGGTAGTTTCTCGATATCAATAGGCGGGGAAGTAACCACTACACTGCCCTCTTCTTCTCAGCCCCATTCTTGAAGTTATTAGCCTTAATATGACATATTTAAGTAGAGGATGTAGGAATAAATTCAACATATTTATTTTTATCATGTAAAACTCATTCTCATCTTCATAACTCGACGATCAACGCAGAAAACTATGATATGTCTAAGTAGTCTTCACTGGCAAGAAATGCGCTGCTTTGGTAAGTCTGTCAACTATTACCCATGTGGAGTCAAACTTCCGGAATGAGCTAGGAAAAACAGTGACAAAATTCATGTTGATCATGTCCCATTTAAAAATTGGAAGTTCTCTACGTTGCATGTAACATCCGGGCTTTTGGTGTTCTACTTTTACTTGTTGACAATTTGGACATTGAGCCATGAATTCTTCAACGCTCTTCTTATTCCCCCCCCCCCCCACCAATACATTTCTCTCAAGTCATGATACATTTTTGTTGACCCCGGATGAACAGAGTATCTTTAATTTTGTGCTTCCATCATGATCCTTTTTCTTAGTTCATCTATATTTGGCACCCACAATCTATTTTGATATCGAAGTACTCCGTCTTTCTTAAGCTAAAATTCTTTGTCATACCATGTAGTACATTCTCTTTAAGTTGTAAAAGGATTGGATCAGTGTACTGCTTTTCTTTTAATTCCACAACTAATGAGGATTCTGCCGCATTTTTCATAATAACCCCTTCGTCTTGATATTGAAGAAGGTGAATGCCCAAGTTCACCTTGTTTTCATAGATCCTTAGTCATTCCATAAACTTCCCATAAGTACTTTCTATTATTTTATGGCTTAAATCATCAGCTACTACATTAGCTTTACCGGGATGATATAAGATGTCAATCTCATAATCTTTTAATAGCTTCGGCCACCTTCGCAGCCTCAGATTTATGTCCTTTATTTAATGATATATGGAAAGCTTTTGTGATAAGTATATATGTCAACATGAACTCCATATAAGTAGTGGCGCCCTATCTTCAAACCAAACACAACTTCTGCTAGCTCTAGATCAAGGGTTGGATCATTTTTCTCATGTGGCCGCTGCTGCCTTGAGCAATAAGCGGTAACTTTACCCTGCTGCTTCAATACACAACCTAAGACCACTCCCGAAGCATAACAGTACAATATATAGCCGTCTGTACCTTCTGGAAGTACCAACACAGGTGTAGAAGTTAATTTATTCTTCAGCTCTTGGAAGCTTATTTCACACTCATTGCTCCACTGAAACTTTGTTTCTTTGTGTGTTATCTTTGTTTCACAAATCGGCTAACTCTAAGACGTTATGAATCATGATATAACTTTATAGGTTCCTGACATTAACATGTTATTAGAGTTCATATTTCATGTTGCGTTCATGCTTTACTATTTATTTTCATTTTTTGACCTTCAAAGAGCATGAGGCATTGAGTGTGATATAACACAACCTAGGTATGAAGGGAAAATTGACCTCGGCCTCCTACTCTAAAAGATGAACTATTCTTTTTTGAGGATTTTGTTTTTCTATATTGACTGCACTATCTATATTGATCTAGACGGAAGCCCAGTCCAAAAAGCAAAACACTAATAAGAACTCTTCGGAGATTGGAGAGAGTGGATGTGATATCAATTGTATGTGTTTTGAGGCGGGTTAATGAATATGAGCAAAAATATCCCACCTATAAGTTAAACGCTTAAGAAATGTGTTTACCTTATACGTTAGAGTGGTTCTATAATATATATCGTACTTTGCAAAGGTGATTTGTTATATAATTATGCATACTGCATGTTCTATAACTTATCTATTTGTATGTCATTTTCCCTTTTTGGATTGCCTTCTCACAGGTTACCTAACGTCATGGAATGCTTGCATGCAAGAGTTATCGTTTCAGGGCACCCTTGTTTATTGATGTTTTCATAGGAACTTTTCCTTACATGTTATTTATTGTACTTAATACTTCCCACATGCCACTTGTCGATATTATACTGGTAATGCATGCTAATAAATCATATGATCATTTCTATATATTTTGCATACCAGTAGCCTACTTGCTTAAACATTTCAGGCCTTATAGCTTTTCATGCAATGTGTTATGTGCTCACTTGCTCATATTTCATATTTGTGCTCATCTACATGTTAGTCCACCTATCCATGCAATACAATGCACTTGGTCAATGTGATTTGTTTTTCATAGTTCATTTTCTGTAATGTCTACATAAGATATCTACAACATGTCTTAACTTATATAGACATGCATCATGTGATTATCTAATTCATTCCTGCATTCCCTATAGTTCACTCGCTCAACACGCTACCGTATAACTCATATGCACGCGTACACAATGTATTTCTATATATTGATGCATGTATACCTTGCGCTCTCCCTTTTGGACTAGTCTCACTATTTGCCATGCCTCAATGTGGCTTATTCATCCGTATACTATGCCCCTCTCTATGCTTATTGATTGAGTTTTGAAATATTTGGGAATATTTTTTCTTGTATCATTATGTCGTGAAGATTTTGACCAGAAAAGGTTGGGTATATATGCAAATTTAATCAACCATAGATAAATAACTTAGCATAATACCTTATTGGCAGTAGCAGCATGAAACATAAATTTATATTGACAACTATGCATTCTTAAAGACTCACTGCTGAAAAGCATCATGAAATAAAAGAGAAAGGAAAGTATTGCCCCGATAGACTATGATTTTATGTGTCCGTTCATATTGGAAAAAAAATTAGGAGATACTTTAGTCATTCTTTATTGGTAAGGCCCCGAAGCTAAGCTCACAATATGTAACCATAAGTATTAAGGAAGGAATAGAATATAGTTTAAGATTCTTCCGAATTGAACATGGTAGAGAGATACTAAGTAACCCTTCTCATTCTAAACATCAACATAAGGATCTGAGATCATCTGGTTCCCTTATATGATCAAGAATCCTACTAGAATTTGATCATTTGCTGTGTCATTTGTCTGTCTTGTATTTAGGTATATTACAGTCCTTATTTGTATGAGTCCTACTTGTATATCTTTAGTGAATTACATGGTAAAGAAGGAGTTTAATTTTCATAGTACTATTTCATGAATTATATCTATCGAGACATCATGCTAAATTTGTCTATGCATATTTTAGGTTAGTCTATGGATTTTAGATAGTCCTTCCTATTTACAATGGGGATTCTAGCAAATCTATGTATGAAATTTAAAGATTAACTTAACTACTAGGTGCACCTATCATTCGAGGACGAATGATCATAAGAGAGGGAGGATGTAACACCCCGTATTCTACATGTACTAGTCTAATACATACAATGCTTATTAAGTGGCTGGTGGTATAGTTATGGATTCAATTTCATAGGCAACTAGGGAAATAGAATAGGTTTAAAGTGAACTGTCCATAGATTTTGATGCGAGCCAATTAAGTTCATGTCGATGGAAATATTTTAACTTGAGATCATAAGGTGGTATTTGAGTCTAAAGTATACAGTGATGTAGTGTATATAAGTTCTAAGTTATGTTCAAGTTATTAAGGTCTAGAAATGAAATAAAATATTGAGGTTCTCACTGGACTTCATTAAGATAGTAGGTGACAAGTAGGTGTATCACCTACTTTGACTTATTAACCAGACCAAGTAGGTGCATCACCTACAAAGACTCTTTTCACTGTGTTATTGGGTAAAGTACACTACACCTATTTGCATTAATTTAGCCCAAATGGAATTGAAGAATAAAGGGAAAATGGACATCCAAGGCCCAATCTTTCCAATCCCACAAGAAATAATTTTAATGGAAAAATAGGTGCATCCCCCACTTAAATGTGTGGCCCAAATTATAGACACTGGTTGTCTGCAAATGAAGTAGATGAATTGTGCCAAAAGGGCCAATGTTCTTAAGTCCAAAGAGTCCAAATGAAAAGTCCAAGAAGGTTGGTCACCTACTTGACAAATTATGGCGAAAAATGAGTGAGAAAGTCGGCCAAAGCAGGTCCCTTAAAAGAGATTGATATATGCTTATGCAAGCCATTTTTGCTTTGACAAAAAAAAATTGATTTCTAGTGCTTTCTCTCTTCTGTCTCTTAGATTCATACAACAACCATTAAATACCAATAGGGTTCTTGAATAATAGGCATTTCAAGCTATTGTAAGGTATAGTTTAAGACAAGTTAAGGAAGACAACCTTTACCTTTAAGAATTCTAGTCCTAGCAAGTGGTAGTTATGTCCAGCAAGGTTAGCTACTGCAATTTTCTCCCTCTTGTGCTTGGTTTAATTAGTACACTTTGTATGTGTTAGTGAGATGCACATTGTTAATTTTAAATAGTGAATTTCGGGGAGGATGTTCTGGTGATTAGTGCATGTTCGGACAACTATGGTGGGTAGTCCTATTTAAATTAAGTTATGAGCTTGTTTGAGCACTTTAAAACTGATGTTAGCTCTTCAAGTGCTGGTGATCAGAAACCATGATTCATATTACTTCTATTACATTATTATGTTCAAAGATCATTTTATGTATGTTATCATAAGGGATATGACTGGATGTGCGGGGAAGTTATGGAGACGTTAAAGGACTTAAATATTGCAGGGCGTTTTGGGGAGGACCTAATAGGAAGGGTGTACAATAATTGACGCGATTAAAGAGATAGGGAAGGAGATAAAACACTGGATAGATAGATTGTAGCTAACTGCTTCATGACTATTTATGTGTGATCAAGTGGCTCAAATTGATTTATTAGCTACTAATACTAGTCTTAAAACTAATTTTGTTGTAGATTAGTAATCTCAAGAGAAGGAGCTTATGTCATACATTTGCAGCTTCCCCTGCGAGAGACGTCAGTAGAAAAAACATACTGAATATGTAAGGCAATAGCATATGTAATACGAGAGCTCAAATGAAATCAAATAGCACCATATGAGTGCATACATTAGGAGAGAAGACCAACTTTTATTACTCTTGTGGGCTAAACTATGTTACATTCTTTTCATACTTTTTTGTACGTTATAATCTTTTTAGGGCATGTGATAAAAGTGACCGTCTGATCATTGTTAGAAGAGGATGTCCCACGCTAGGTGTATTAATCCATAGGATGCGGTTCTCATAATTACACAACTTGGGATCGGCCCATGCTAGGTTTTCGCCCATAATATTCCACCCTTTTATACCAATAGGGATCAGCCCATGCTAGGTTTTCGCCCCTGAGCTGCCACCCTTATGTACCAGTTGGGATCGACATGCTAGGCTTTCGCAAATGGGATGCCACCTGTAATTAAATAGATTTCTTCACTTAGATTCTTTAAGCTTTGAGTTTTGTTTATATGTTCATAACTCTTATAAGATGTTATTTTGGTGGTCATAATCATTTTGGAGATATGGAAGTACAGACCAGTAATAGAAGACATGAAAATAATAGTTCAAGAGAATAACAATGACATTAGGAGCTATATAACATCAACACATTACTTTAAGGGATTAATGACACAATTGACTTCACACAACAAAGAGGAGGATTCACGAACTTGCTTTTGCAATTATTATTTCTATACCAGCACATGGGGGATAATTACACAAGTATAAAATAGTGAACAGATAATGAAGTAGTTATATACACTACGGAGAGGGGGAAATATTGTTTTCTATTTGGAGATAGTATGTTGCCACTATGTTTCCTTTTCTAGGAATAGAACTTATGAGATTCACTTCATTGATATTAATTGCAGGTGTAACCCTAACTATTAGGGAAGGAATAGAATATAACATAAGATACTTCAGAATACAACATGGGAGAGAGACATTAAGTAACCCTCCTCATTCGAAACATCAACATAAGGATCTGAGATCATGTGGTCCCCTTATATGATCATTAATCCTACTAGAATCTGTTCATTTGTTGTGTCATTTGTGTGTCTTGTATATAGATGTATTACAATCCTTATTTGTATAAGTACTACTTGTATATCTTTATTGAATTACATGGTAAAAAAGGGGTTTAATTTTCATAGTACTATTTCATGAATTATATCTATCGAGACATCATGCTAGATTTGTCTATACATATTTTAGGTTAGTCTATGGTTTTTAGATAGTCCTTCCTATTTACAATGGGGATTCTCGCAAATATCTATATGAAATACAAATATTAACTAAAATACTAGGTGCACCTATCATTCGAGGAGGAATGATCATAAGAGGGGGAGGATGTAACACCCCGTACTGTACGTGTACTAGTCCTATTTATATAATGCTTATTATGTTCCTTGTGGTATAGTTATGGATTTGGTTTCATAGGCAATTACTGGCAATAGAATATGTTTAAAGTAAATTGTCCTTAAATTTTGATGCGAGCCAATTAAGTTGATGTCGATTGATGTATTTAAACTTGAGATCATAAGGTGGTATTTGAGTTTAAAGTATAAAGTGACGTATTGTATATAAGTTATAAGTTATCTTAAAGTTATTAAGGTCTAGAAATGGAATAAAATATTGAGGTGCTTGCTTTGCTTCACTAAACTAGTAGGTGAAAAGTAGGCTCATCACCTACTTAAATTTATTGACCAGACCAAGTAGGTGCATCACCTACTAAGACTCTTTTGATTGTGTCATTGGGAAAAGTACACTTCACCTATTTTCATTAATTTATCCCAAGTTGAATATAAGAATAAGGGAAAATGGACAGCCAAGGCACAATCTTCCCAATCCCACAAGAAATAATTTTAATGGAAAACTAGGTGCATCACTTACTTAAATGTGTGGCCCAAATTATAGACACTTGTTTGCTGCAAATGAAGTACATGAAAGGTGGCAAAACGGCCAATGTTCTTAAGTCTATAAATTCAATATGAAAAGTCCAAGTAGGTGGGTCACCTACTTTATAATTATGGCCCAAAATGAGTGAGAAATTCAGCCAAAGCAGGTCCCTTTAAAAGAAAATGATATCAGCTTTTTCCTCCCATTTTTACTGTGACAAAAAATCAGATTTTTAAATCTTTCGCTCTTCTCTGTATTAGATTCATACAACATCCATTAAATACCATTAGGGTTCTCGAATAATAGGCATTTCAAGATATTGGAAGGTATAATTTGAGACAAGTTAAGGAGGACAACCTTTACCTCGAAGAATTTAAGTCTTAGCAAGTGGTCGATCTGTCCTGCAGGGTAAGTAACTGTAATTTTATCCCTCTTGTGCTTGAGTTAATAAGGACACTTGGTATATGTTAGTGAGTTGGAAATTGTTACCTTTAAATGGTGAATTTTGGGGAGGATGTTCTGGTGATTAGTGCATGTTGGTACAACTATGGTGGGGAGTCCTCTTTAAATTAAGCTATGAGTTTGTTTGAACACTTTAAAAGTGATGCTAGCTCTTCAAGTGCTGGTGATCAGAAACAATGATTCATATTGCTTCTATTACAATATTATATTAAATATTGTTTTATGTATGCCATAATAAGCGATATGACTGGATATGCGGGGAAGTTATGGTGACGTTAAAAAACTTAAATATGTCTGGGAGTTTTTAGTAGGACCTGATACGAAGGTTGTATAGTATATAGACGCGATTAAAGAGATAGGGAAGGAAAGAAAACACTGGCTAGATAGATTTCAACTTACTTCTTTGTTGCGATTTAGGTGTGATCAAGTGGCTCAAATTGATTGATTAGCTACTAACACTAGTCTTACAACTGATTTTATTGTTGATTAGTGATTTGAAGAGAAGGAGCTTATGTCATACGTTTTGAATTGTATAGCAAGATATGTAGGGGTATTTGATTTCATATCTCTTAGGCATGAACCAAAAACATGCATTACAAAAATTAAGCTTTCTAAGTGCCTTGGTAGTGACTGATCCATAGTTGCAGTTCCTACTCCATAGAGCATTGAAGTGCGTACTCTTATATGAGTTTGTTACTAAATGTGTGTGTGTTTACTCTACTAAGTGTTAGCATGTAAAGTTTAAACTTGTTTCATTGACAAAGTACCCCTAGCACATGTTTCCATTATATAAGTCAAAGTGATCCTAGATTACACATGGTACATATATTTATAGGATTGATATACGATCTTCCCATCTCTTGCAAACTTGCTTCAATTGTTTATAGATATGTCATCTTGTCACACGTTCATATGTTCCCTTTCTTGTTATTACTCCCATTCTGTTAGACAATAATGTTCCCTCACATGATCACTACTTGCTCAATTGTACGTTTATATGTATTTACTTGGAATATGTATCTGTCCTTAAGTTGAATCTGCCCTATTTCCCACTTCGTTCCACATGCATGAACATCTTGTATTTATATCATATAGAGTTCAAATCTCTTGGCTGAATGTTAAATTGTCTTCACTAGATGTGCTTCATTTGATGACAAAATGCTTACCGAGTCATATAAGCTCCTAAGTACTACGTTCAATTCACATGATCTTCCTATGTCATTGTTATTAACGTAAGTGCATATTCATATTTCTTCTACTACTAGTTCATAGTTCCAAATCTAAATAAGATTATGACAACAAAAATAATAATCAAAAACAAGTTCTGAACATCAAATAGAGCAATCTCAAAAGAGTTATGATCATTTAAATAACAATCCCAAAATAGTTAAGAACTAATAAACAACAATCTCATAGATGATATAATATAAGTGAAGTAATAAGTATGATTATGGGTGGATGCTCAGGCGCGAATGCCTAGCATGGGCCGATCCCTATTTGTATGGAATGGTGGAAGCTCATGGGCGAAAGCCTAGCATGGGCCGATCCTGATTGGTATTGAAGGGTGGCAGCTCAGGGGTGAAAGCCTAGCATGGCCCGATCCCAATTTGTAGAATTATAAGGGCAGCATCGCAGGGGTTAAAATGTCTAAAATTTGTCATCATCTTGTATCGCTGATAAACTGTTCATTTGTATCATATGTTGTATAAAGATTATAAAGCACAAAAAAGTAAAGAAAAGATTGTAGCATGCACGATTCCACAAGTACAAAGCAGAGATTGTCTCTAACCCTTATCTATTGGTATTTGGTTTCACTAGAGCTCTCATGTTACATATGTTTGTATTATGCCTAATGTCTATTATTTCTATCCCCTTTCTAATAAAGGCATCTAGATTGATGTGTTTCTCTGTAATAATGGATCCAAGATAGTCCGCCTTCACATGAAAGAGAATTGACTCGTTCTAGGATAGAATTATTGTTCTACTAATGGAGCCGATCTAACACTTCACTGCCACATTAAGGCGTTTCATCTCTATTTTCACTCTTAACTTTATCCACCAAGGAAATTGTTAGAAAGAAGAGGGGCCAGCTAGCCTTTCATATTCTTCGAACGTTGTCCAAATAATGCTATGATAGTTATCATTAATGTTGTTAGTGAATTCCAATTCATCGTTTATATTTTCACCATGATATTTTAGTTTTCTTCCCGTGACAACTACATACTCCACTAGTTGAAAGGTAGAATAATTTCTATTTACTTGTGGTACCAGGGCTCAATATATTGAGTAGAACTCCCGGACCCAATTAGGAATGTAGGGACCTAGGGGTTTAATAAAGATCTTGAACTTATAGGATTTTAAGGTGTTCCATATCTTCAGATATCTTTCCACCACACCATATATGGAAAATACCTTCTCCTTATTAATACTTCTCAATACCTCCACCTTTAGACTGTTGAGAGACAAGGTAGGAGGACCATATACATGTGGTGCTCAGACCATTGTCTGATCTTGATCTATAGGAGTAGTAGTATGAGGAATTCGGATCCTAGAAGGATCATGCATCCTCTTGGAGTACGTATAAACTCTCCGGGCAAAAAGTAGTCGGTCATCCTAAAGATCAGAGATGAGAGGCTAAGGATTCTAGTGTTCCCCCACGCTTTAGATTTTCTAAGGTGACTCGCATAGACTCATTCACTGTTAGAGTTGACCTCCGATGAATTAGTTGTTTGCGCATTTCCCTTTCCGTTGCCTTTCCCACCCGTGGTATGAAGTGTGGCTGACTTAGCTTTGCATGTCGCAACATCATCATTTATGAAGATCTCTTTTGACCTCTTGTTGGGAAGCATGTCTTGTCCTTGTACTTTTGTTCTAGCAATATCTGCAAAAAAATCGAATAGTGTTAGAAATCATTGTTGAAAATTGCAGAAATGAAGTTGCAGAAAGACATGCCAAACAAGTTGGTGAATCACCGAGTCTTTAGGTGAGCCAGATTCGGATGGCCGAAAAAACCAGCTTGAAAATTTCTAGAAATAAGGCATGTCGGCAATCTTCAGGGCCGTTTTACAAATCGTCAAGACCACACGAAAAGCTTAGGAAAACTTGCTGAATATTACAGCATATTTTAGGTGTTAGAGGTGCAGATAGAGCGATCAAGGAAACCTTTCACTGAGTTACTGAGTGAACTCGGAGAGCTTAGGCTTCTCACCAAAAGTTTCACAATCAACTTATCCAAATAAAGAAATAAAAGTAGATAATGAAGGAGCTTTGGCAAAATGCCAAGATTTTTGTTGAGCTCAACCCTACTCACTAAATTGCCCAACGTGCCAATTTGTTAACATTATTTTATAAAATCAAGCCTGCAACCCAAAATCAAAGTCAAATGCACACACCACTTCATTAAAACCATACCCATATGACCATACCTTTGTGGTACTCAGGTTTCCCCTGAGTTGACTTAAATTGGTCGTTTGACGAATTTTGCCCTTATGAATGATATAAAATGCTCCATTATTAGGAAAATTATGTAATTTTGGCACAATTCGGTGTTACTAAGACTTCACCAAACTTTATCCAATACTCATTAACCGCAACCAAGCAATTTTTAATCAATTTTAACATAATAAAATGGAAAATAATCAATTTAAACATTTAGGCACAAGTTAAAACAAGATGCAATTCGACACATAAAACGCGATTTAAACATTTGCCCAACGTATTTCATACATATATACAGTAAGCATTTTATTTCAACCTCTAATAAAAGGTGAGGGGTTCGGGAAACAAACTTTAATGCCGAACAGATAATTTGAAAAACTAGGATTCTGATTATGAGTACAATATCAAACACAAAACGCAAACGACATAGTAAAATACGAAAGATCTAAAGTTTGGGTAAGAGCGTACAGGGTTACAAATGAGTGAATATGAAAATTTTTGAAAATGTAACCCATTTGGACTTTCAAAACATGTCAAATTGTGACTCTTTTGGTCGTGTTATTAGAGCACGCAAACAACTTAGCGATGTAACCAGTGGTAATTCACCTCGCAGAGTCTTACATGACCTCAAGTTGATTTGGGGATCCAAACAATGGACAAAAAAAAGGTTCCTTAACCTTTTCAAAGAGTCATCGGTTAATTGGCTCGCCGAGTTTTACAGACGGCATTTTATGTTTTGTGGGTCCAATTGCGGTCCATGTCAGTCTCAATGATCTTTTTGGCAAGTAGCTGACTAGACTTTTTGCTCGCCAAACTGCACATTCTCAAACACACTTCACTTTTCAATCTACAAAATCAACACCAGTTATTCAAAATCAAAACTTAATGCATTAAAAATATAGGTTGCCTACCATCATGAACCTTAGTTAATGTTGTGGCACGACGAACGTACCTAATCAAGAATCATTTTATTTATTTTCTAGTGTATGAGTAGGCACCTCCTTGTTATCTTTGTTTGAAATGTGATGAAATTAAAATCATCTGGGTTTTTGGATTCTTAATAGAGCCTGAGTGAGAGGTTAACCTCTGATAGAGAGCCAAGATATCCACTTTCATTTAATTTAGTACTTTGTCAAACCCTTAAACATTGTTCAGAATGCGAGACAACATGTCTTTCATAAAACCAACCTCAGATTCCTTAGGCTTTTCATGTTCATGCGGAGGATAATATCTATCCTTCTCAATCTCTATTTCCTTCCTAGTGGTGTTATTGTCACATTTATCTTTATGACGGTCTCTCGAGACCTCATCTCTTGTCCAACCTTGATTACCACCCAGTCTTGGGTATTTTGCACAATAACCTACTTCTTGATTATCTAGGAAATACACTTCCTCGTTGTACAATGCTTCACAATGTACTTCATTGGAGTTTACTCTACTAACACCAACAGTATTAACACTCCTTGTACCAACACACATGAAATTCTTAGCCAAGAAATCAGGTCGATCAATTATTTTTGCCATGTTTTGTCAGTCTCTGGATCCTTCTTGATTTTCTCTTTTAGTATTCTAAAATTAAAAGAAAAGATTGGGCCTTCATGAGTGCATTCCCTGTTCATCATGGTGATACAATCAAGAAGTTTGGAAGCTACTTCATAGGGTTGTTTCATTATACCACCAGGAACATGTTGTAACTCCTTTTTCTCACCAAATCAAGGCTCCTATAAAAGTATAGAAGCACCACATTATTTTTCAACTAATTTGTTGGAAATTTAATCGCCAACTTTATAAACCTCAACCACGTTTAGTGGAATTGCTCACCCTCCAAGCGTTGAAAATCTTAGTTACTATCCCTAAGAGTCATAATCTTCCATAGGGGATATAATCTCACTTGGAACACTGTGATCAGCGGCATCCAAGAAGTGATGAAATCTCTTAGCAACTCATTCAACCAATTTCATTCCTCGCCCATTAGAGAAAATGGGAACAACCTTAGACAGGTCGATTCATGCGATATATTCCTAAATAGATTGATCAACACACATTAACAAAATTTCTGATATGCTAATGGGAATCCTCATAATCCAACTCCCAAATAATCCTTTCATGTGTAGGAACTGAATCATGGTACTTATTATGGGAAAAACAGTGTTTCCTTTGCCCAAATGTAATTGAATTTCCCCAACACCACCAATTTGGACTAGGTCATTGATGTTTACGTCATTGACATTGTTCGAGTTCCCAACATCATTTTTGTGGACCATTTGGCTACAATTGCTTGTGTTTGCGCTCATCTCCTCCTTTGTTTTAACACAAGAAACACAAAACCAAAAAGTAAAAATAAGTTTATTAATTGATCACAAAAAATATCACAATTCAACTTCACCATAAGAATTTTAAACAATACCGCTCCCCGACAGTGGCACCATTTTGATTAACATTTAAAACACACCTCATTTTATTCTAGGTAAAACTGATAATTATTCAGTATATAACCAAACATTTGAGTTAGGCTTGAATCCCATATAGAGCGATATGTGTTCAAATTCAAATAGGAAGTACAAGTGTGGTCTTATCAACCATAGGAACAGAAATTATTGAAAAATGCATGAAAAAAAAATTAAAAGGGGTGAGAATAATTTAAGATTGGGGTTTTAGTGTTCAATAGTGAACTACACATCATTAACAAACATATTGAAATAATAATAAGGAGAGAATTTTTCTGAATGTTATCAATTGCAGGAAAACTTTGACATATGGGTAATTACAACCACTAGTAAACAACTAAAAACCAGTGAGTAGGATAGACTATAAGGGATATAGCTTTCTATTAAAAACTTATCTATAATAAGGTAATTTCATTCAAACATCAAATAGCATAACTATAACACCCTAATATGAAATAAGGTGAACTAGAGCTACCTAAATGTTTCATGAGTTAGTTTTTCGTTAAATTGATTCATAATTGTGTTTTTAGACAGTGTGTAAAGTTTGTTGATGTTTGGAGGTCAAACGCCTGAGAACGTCCATGACATTCAGAAGATATGCCTTAGATTGTGCTTGTGTGTCTTCATGTGTTATATTGAGTACTACGTGTTCCTTTTGATTGAAATTGATGTGGGATGTTCCCAAGACCTCGAAAACTATGTTTAGGGGCTTAACATCTATGTACGACCCCACCTAGGACCCACATAGGGCCCTAGAAGAGGATCCCATCCTTTTGGTGCCAAGTAGTGACCAACCACGGCCACAAGGGACAAACCGTTGGTCAACCAACGGCTCGTCATCCTTGGGCGTCGATTGACCTGCAAGGCTAGAAAATCGTGTAAAAGTTAGAGTTGCAGTCCCAATCGATGGACCCCATCTAAGAGGCATTGATTGACGATCCACTTGTTGGGTGGGCGTAGAGTGTGGTGTCAAAAGCTGCAATTTTTCTGCGAAGGCTTGGAATGTTTTGTAAATTCACCCCAAGTCTTTTATGAACCATGGATGAATATTTTAGGGTATTTTAGGTATATTAAGGGGGTTCAAAAACTAAGACCAAATTTTTGATTTTATTTCCTAAATCCTAAAACCCTCTCTCAAGAAAGACTCTCCTAAAACCCATAGAAGCTTGGACTCAAGGAAGGCCTTGGATGCCTGGTGGTGGACGTGTTTCTTCATCAAAATCAGTGGGGTTTCCTTGTCTTTGAGGTGTGTTATTCATCCTTGAACTTTCTTCCATTCAAGGAGTAATTTCTAAAAGATTTCAAAAAGGATTTTCAAACTCTATCTTTGATTCTAAATATGGGCTTGCATGAAAACGTATTTAATTATTCATATATGTTATTTCTAGTGTTATTTGGTGACTTTAATGCTTAAACTTCAATGAAAACATGTTAATGTTTTTTTAATCAATTTTTAGCCTATGAAATGGTTTAAATGAACACGATTTTGTAATGTTTGAGCTTTGGTTTCTTTGGGTTGATGTTGTTTACATACTGCCCTAAGGTCTATATTATGATGAAATTTTGAAGAAATTATTATAGGTGATGGAATCTTGAATAAAGGGTAAGTTGGTTATGTTGTTATATTTTTTTTAGGAAATGCTCTTGAGTGGTATAGTCCACTTTCTTGGTGGCAGTGTTTACTTGTTGTATTTGGTTATATTTGGTATGTATTTTTAAGATGGATTGGAAGGCCTAATGTGTGAAATGAAGTGATAATGATGAGGTTTATGTTGATATGCATTATGAAGCTTGATTTGTATGTCTTGGTTAGATCATGCCTAAATGAAGTATGTATATATGTTAAGCATGCGAGTGTGTAAGAAATGATTAATGAAGGTGTAAGCATGTCTAGAATTCAAGGTTAATTAAATGGTTATTATGTGCAAGGTGTGCTAGAATGTACACACAGTCCCACTTGAATGAAATGAATTAAGTTAGTAATTGCGATTAAGGGGAGTTTTGGGGTGAACACTCTTCGTGAGTTGAGACGAAATGTTTAGGAGCAAACTCATTATCTTGCAAAAGATTTCTAAGATAGATAGGAGGATGGATACCCTTCGTGAGTTGAAATGTTGTGTCCAGTAGTTATCCTTAAGTTATGGTATAAATTGTTGAGAATCACTGGTGAGTTATGCCCCGAATCGAGAGGATATGAAGAAGGCGTGGATACACTTCGTTAGTAGAGAATGATTTACTTAGTAGAAATCTCCTTATCACTTATATATGCACCCGTATAGGTGTAGCTATTGGAAAAGCCATATAAAAGCTAAGAGAATGACCCTACCATATGCAAGTGGGGATCCCTCATCTGATAAGGGTAGTATCGAGATTCCATGTCTAGCTGTCATGGTCTATGTCGGTTAAGCTAACCCCACAAAAGAATGATGAACTAAGTCTCCTAAAAGAACGAACTACTTACGGTAGATTATGGTATGGGACTCTATCTATCCATTGCACTAAGTAGACCTTCCGAAAAGGGAGTTTTTTTGTGTTATATATGAAGTGTACGAACTAAGTCTCCTAAAAGAATATACTACTTAGGGTAGGTGGTGTTATGGGACGCTATTTGTCCATTGCACTAAGTAGACCTTCTGAAAGGGGAGTCCTAGTGTGTTCTATATGAAGTAAATGAATGGGTTATAATGATTTGAAGATTAAGTTAGATGAGTTAAGGTCTAATGTAAAAAAAACAAGTTAAAGTTAAATTTTATGTAATTAAGTTATGAATGTCAAATGTAGAGTGCTTAATCCAATGGAATCCTTAAGGAGAACTAAGTGGGATAGTAGTATGGGATGCTACTCTCACATTGCACGTTGTGTAACTTATAAGTCCTATTGGAGACGGGTACTTACACGAAGTCCCTTCTTGTATGAATGTCTTTCAAATGTCTAGCCAAGAGTATGGACTTGTTTCCTAGCCGAGGTAAGCCTATGGTTCGTGGTCTTAAGAATTGTTGGTATATATTGAAGGGGGTGTATAGGTGGTCCCTTCTTGTATAACCTTAGGGAGTCTTAGCATAAATTTTTTAGGGAAACCTAAAAGGACACTAGTTCAATATGCTTGGGAGAAAATGTTCACTGTGATGTTGTCACTGTTTCACTATAATGTGCTTGATGTTCACTGTAAAGTGTCTCTTGGTTCTAAAATTAACGGAGTTTTATTTTATATGATAAATGATGATTCTTATACTTTTCTAACTCTAAAATAATGTAGGTTTTACTTATTTGGCATGAAAGCTTATTTATACTAAAATGTCCCTTTTTGCATGGTTTATCATATTCCCTATTAGGCACATTGTTTTGTACTAACCCCATACTTTTCTATACTCTATAAGTATAGGTTGGAGGCAAGAAGGAGAAGTCTAGAAGGCAAAGCTTGGGACTTTACTCTCTCAAGACATGGTATGTCCTCATATATTCGAAGACGTGGTCTATGTTTCTTAGTTTTGATCAATAAGACTTATTATGTATTTTCCTTCAAATGTAAGGGTCGGGTCCCTAGGATATTTATTTTGTGTTTTTCTTTTTTGCTTATGACGATGAAACCTCCTTAGTATTTTATGAATGATCTTTCATTTATTAAATTATTTATGAAATGTTTTAATTCAACACTATTTTTCATGTCTTATGTAATGAACTATAGTTAAAAGACTTGTATAATACCCCAAAGGGTCAACTATGCATTGTAACAATCCAAGGGTTTCCCTAACTTCTAGGGTATACTTTCGGGTCGTTACAAACTTTGTATCAGAGCATAAAATTATGAGAGATAGTTTAGCGTCTAAAGTCTCACAAGCCATGTCTAGTAGAGTCTTGTTCATCGGTGTGGTTTCACTTTCTTCATCACTCTTGTATTGTTACCTAGAAATTAACTACATAAATTCTCTCTCTTCTTTTCCCTTGTCTGGGGATTTTCTAGATGCAATTTGCTCGAAAGGGGAGATGTTTCTATGTTTGAGGGAGAGAAAAGTGAGTTTTGGTGATTATGATGGTTTTATGGCTAGAAAAGAAAATAGGAAGGTTAGTTTTGAGGATTGTGATATGATGCCATTCATGGCTATCTGTGACTTATGAGGTTGGAAGTATAGTGATGTGAAATTATATGGTGATGTAGTTCTAAGCATGGTAAGAATTGAAATGGTTGAATGAAATCCTTTTTGGAGGGGAATGAGATATCTTATGATTGTGTGCAATGATAGTAGAAGAACTAAGGTGTAAATTTGAGGAGTGTTGAAAGAATATGGTAGTGTTGTAACAAATAAGGAGTTTCCATTTCATGAGGTTGAGCTATGAGGTGCCTAAGAGTTGAATGAGGTTATGTTTAAGGGAGTTTATTTAAGATTGAAACCTAAGAGAAGAGTTTTATGCTTGACTTGTAAGGTTGATATTAGTCTTGATGTACATTAGTTGAGGGTAGTGTGAGTTCCTACCTTGTGAGAGGTATAATAGTACTTTGAAGTATGAGATCTTGAAGACCTCTTTACTTCAAGTGGGAGACAATGAGTTAGGTAGAAAGGTGGTTGATACCATTATCCTTCCTTCTATCCTTATTTAGGCTTGAGACCTTAATCCTTGGTAGTTTTGTAATGATTAGAGTCTTTCATATTATCATGAGTTGCATTTCTCTTTATGTTATGCGTGCCTTTGATGGTACGATGTTTTACATGCTCTTCATGGTATCATGATTACATTAGGAGGATTTTTATTCAACATATATTCCTCTTGTTAAGGTGTAGATAATGATATTGCTTAATAACTTCAAAGTTGTGTTATCATGTTATAATGTGAGTTAGTATGATTTTTTCTCTATGTGGTCATGACTTAATGTTAGAATTGCTTGAAAGATGGATTAGAGGGATTTTTTAGCATGTTCAACTATTAAAGTTTTGTATTCACTGTAAGAAATTCAAAATTTGAGATATTTCATTTTTCATGAACAATGTCTTCAATGTGTTTAAGAATGATGTTGAATATCATGTTTAATGTTGTATAAGGTAGTTCCTCCATAAATGAAGAATGAGAATGTGTTTTGAAGTGTGGAAATTACTTCAAAAAAGTTGCCTGTGCTACATAGAAAATGCTTGTCATTGTGTAGGTTGTGTTCCTTGTAAGTTTGGTGCATTGAGTATGAATTTTTGAGCCTTGATATTTTGTGTTAAATGATGCTAGTAAGTCCATAATGTTCTTAAAAGATCTCAATGTCTTTTGAGGACGAATGTTGTTCTAAGTGGTGGAGAATCTAACACCCTAAAATGAACTAAGGTGAACTATAGCTTCGTGAATGTTTCATGCGTTAGTTTTGTGTAAAATGATTCATAATGGTGTCATTAGACAGTGTGTGAAGTTTGGAGGTCAAACGCCCAAGAACGTCCATGACTTTCGAAGATATGCCTTAGATTGTGCTTGTGTGTCCTCATGTGTTTTAGTGAGTTTTACGTGTTAGTTTTATCGAAATTGATGTGAAATGTTATTAATATGTTTAGGATTTTAACATCCGTGTACGACTCCACCTAGGACCCACGCGGGGCCCTAGAAGAGTACCCCATCCTTTTGGCAGGAGTCTGCCAAGCAGTGAGCTACAACGACCACAAGGAAAGGACCGTTTGTGAACCAGCGTCCCGTCAACCCTGTGATTCGACTGGACCTGTAAGGATAGAAAAAACTGCATACGTTATAGTTGCATTCCCAATCAATTGGACCTTATCTAAGGGGCGTCGATTGGGAGACAATCCATTTTTTGGGTGGGCTTACGTGGTGGTGCCAAAAGCTGCATTTTTTCTGCCAAGGCTTGGGGTGTTTGGTCAATACACCCCAAGTATTTTATAAACCATTGATTAATATTTTAGTGTCTTTAATGTCTATTAAGGGGTTTCAAACACTAAGACCTAATTCTAGACTTCATTTCCTAAAACCTAAAACCCTCTCTCTAGAAAGACTCTCCTAAAGCCCGATAGAAGCTTCGACTCAAGGAAGGACTTGGAGTGTTGGTGGTGGACGTGTTTCTTCATTAAAATCAGTGGGTTTACTTGTATTTATGTTATGGTAGTCATCCTTTAATTGTCTTCCATTCAAGGAGTCATTTCTAAAAGATTTCAAAAAAGGGTTTCTAAACTCTATCTTGTTCTATATTAGATTCTAAATATGGGTCTTGCATGAAAACGTTTTAAATGATTCAAATATATTGTGTCTAGTATTATTTGGTGATATTAATGCTATGACTTCAATGAAAAAATGTTAACTCTTTTTTTCAATTTTTAGCCTAAGAAATGTGATAAATGAACATGATGTTGTATTCTTTGAGTTTTGGTTTCTTTGGGTTTGTGTTGTTTAGCTACTTCACTAAGGGCTATGATATTATGAATTGTTAAAAAAATTATTATAGGCGATAAAAGCTTGAATAAAGGGTAAGTTGGTTATGTTTTTAGCCTTTTTTTTAGGAAATGCTCTTGAGTGGTATGGTCCACCTTCTTGGTGGCGGTGTTTACTTGTTGTATTTGTTTATATTTGGTATGTATTTTGAGTATTCCTTTGAAGGCCTAATGTGTGAAATGAAGTTATAATTATGAGGTTCATGTTTATATGCATAATGAAGCTATAATTTAATGTATTCCATAGATTATGCCTAAATGAAGTATGTATATATTTGAGAATGGTAGTGGGTGAGTTGAGATGAGAATCTATGGGGAGTTATGCCTAGAACTGAGGGGATATGAAGAAGGGGTGGTTACACTTACTGAGTTGAGATGTTGTATTCAAATGTACCTTATGAGATGAGTACTCCTCGTTAATAGAGAATGAGTTACTTAGTAGCAATCTCCTTATTCCTTAACTCTGCGCCCACATAGGTGTAGCTATTGGTTAAATCCATGTAAAGCTAAGAGAATGACCCTAACCTAGGCATTTGGGGATCCCTCATCTGATAAGGGTAGTATCAGAATTTCATGTCTAGCTCTCATGGTCTATGTTAGTTAAGCTAACCCCTACATAAGAATGAATGAACTAAGTCTCCTAAAATAAAGTACTACTTAGGGTAGGTGGTGGTATGGGATGCTGTCTATCCATTGCACTAAGTAGACCTTCCGAAAGGGTAGTCTTGGAGAGTTTTATAAGAAGTGTATGAACTAATCTCCTAAAAGAATGTACTACATATGGCAGATGGTGGTATGTACACTATCAATCCATTGCAATATGTAGACCTTCCGAAAGGGGAGTCATAGTGTGTTCTATATGAAGTAAATGAATGAGTTATTATTAGTTGAAAATGAATTTAGATGAATTAATGTTTAATGTTAAAGAAACCAGTTAAAGTTACGTTTTATGTATGAAGTAATGAATGGCTAATGTAGAGTTCTTACTCCAAGAGAATCCTCAATGAAATTAAGTGGGAAAAGTAGTTTGGGATGCTACTCTCACATTGCACTTAGTGTAACTTATAAGTCCTATTAGATAAGGGTACTTACATGAATCCTTTCTTTTATGAATGTCTTTCAAATGTCTAGCCAAGAGTAAGGACTTATTTCCCGGCCGAGGTAAGCCTATGGTTGGTAGTCTTAAGGATCGCTTTGGTGTGTCTTGAAGGAGGTGTATGGGCGGTCCCTTCATGTCTGACCTTACGGAGTCTTAGGATGACTTTGTTAGGGAAACCTCAAAGATAACGAGTTCACTATGCTTGGGGTAAAATGTTCACTATAATGTTGTCAATGTTTCACTGTAATGTGCTTGATGTTCACTATAAAGTGTCTTTTGGTTCTAAAATTATGGGAGTTCTATTTTATGTGATAAATGATAATTTTTATACTATTCTAACTCTAAATTAATGAAGGTTTTACTTATTTGGCATGAAAGATTATTTATACTAAAATGTCCCTTTTAGCATGTTTTTACATATGCGGTACTTAGTACATTCTTTTGTACTAACCCCATTATTTACTATAATCTATAAGTATAGGTTTGAAGCAAGAAGGAGAAGTCTAGAAGGCAAAGCTCGGGAATTTACTCTCTCAAGACTTGGTATGTCCTCATATATTCAAGGAAAAAGTCTATGTTTCTTAGTTTATATCTTTAAGACTTATTATTTATTTTCATTCAAATGTAAAGGGTCGTGTCCCTAATATATTTATGTCGTGTCTTTAAGTTTGGCTTCTGACGATGAGACTTCCTTAGTATTTTAGGAAAGATGTTCCCTTTATTAAATTATTCGTGAAAAGTTTTAATATCGCACTACTTTTAATGTCTTATGTAATGAACGATAGTTAAAAGGCTTGTATAAGACACCAAAGGGTAAAGTACGCCTTGTAACGATCCAAGGGTTTCCCTAACTTCTAGGGGGTACATGCGGGTCGTTACAATAACTAAGAAGAACATCCCATACTTTAATACATCCACTCTTTCAAGTTATATGGGTAGGATTGGGTTTAGGATTAACCCTCTAGAGCTAAATCAAGTTCAACCTAATACCTACAAATCATTAATAAATAATCTTAGTTCCAAAACCTCTCTCTAGAGCAAGCCGAAAACAAAAAATTAGAGTAGCAATTTCAACTACAATTTAGAAATTAAACCACAATTAATGATTAAACTACTTCAATTTTGAATTTAAACTACTAATTAACAATACCAAAAACTGAATCAACCCATAGTTACATGAACACATCTCGAGAATTGGGATTTATCAAAACATTACAAAAGACTAAAGACAATTACCGAATAGACTAGCCATAAATAGGGTAAGCATAATATTGTCTTTACAATGCTTCAATATGAAGAAAATTCAAAACCCACTTCCAAAATCTCCAAATTGAATCTCCCAAATTCTTCAAAACTATCAAAAACTATTGGAAAAAGTGTTCCAGAACTAATTTAGCATTCACCAAAATTTTTTCCAAAAACATACCAAAACAATTCTTTAATGTCTAATTTATAGTCGCCAAAGATAGGCCACAAAGAGAAGTTTGGCAAAGTAAGTTGGGTTCGCCGAACCACCCGGCAAATCGCCCATTGGTATATTCTATTCCCTTTTTTCCATGGCACACAACGGCCTCAAGTTCTGTAAATTTGGGCGATCTTCCTTTGCATCGCGTAACTGCTCGACGATTCACCGACTATCTCACTTTATCATCGATTTGGTTTCGTCTTTCAGGGCTGGAACAGAGGAACTTTAGGCGGTCAAGGTAGCCACTCGGCGATTCCCCAAGTTCTCTTGGCGATCAGCACGCGTTTCATTCTTCATTTCTTCAGTGCATTTTATTTCCTTTTGCTTTTCAATGTCCTTGCTTTGTTCCTCAATCCATATACCTGAATATCAAGGAATTAACATCAATTTATGGAACAAATTAAGGATTTGAAGAAACTAAATCTATATATATGATACCCCAAATGAGTCCAAATCTCAAACTCCCCTATAAAAGGATATCCATATGACTGCTTGCTCACTATGCTCACTTAAAACAACTAGATAAAAATTAATAAAAACGCACCCAATAAAACGTCATGACAAGTATACAATCTTTATCACTCAATCTTAAAACATACAATTTACCGTCACACTTTCTTTCACAACTTAAATACTATTTACCCATTTACTACACATCCTTGGATAACTAGTTGTATTTCCCTTTTAATACCATGGGATCTCTAGAAAATCATAATTCATGCTTAGATCTATCACCTAATGAATACACGTGCTGTTTTATTCAACACCTACACTTGATCGTTACTGACACAACGCAACCTCATCATAAACTCCTCTTTTGTAAAGTATACCCTAACTCATCCTAACTCGTAACTATTCCTCTACCTCATATCATGAACTCTATAAAAGATTATTATTATTTAGTCTACTCACAAAGGAACAATAATTATTAAAAAATTAATAGTTGCATGACTGCAACAACATTATTCGCTTCATCACTATCTCTCTTTATTAGATTACCAAATCTCTTTATGCATTTTTCTAACTCTGGGCACTTTTACTACTACTACTTATAACATCATAATTCATACTAAATTTTTGGGTAAAAAACTACCCAAGCATTAAAACACACTTCCTCGTAAGAGTCTCCCTTGAAACAAGGTTTGAAGACGAGAGTTTGGGAACACATCTTGTTTTAAGGTTTTAATGGAAAAATCATATGAAGAAGAGTAAAAAATTTTGAATGTCAACACTTAATCTCAGTAATGGGCTTCTCTTAAGCCCATCTGCAGTCTCATGACATTCTGAAGACATCTGGTTATTGTAATTCGTCTATAAGGATCTTGGCTTTGATTTTCAACTACATTTAGTATGAGGGCAGTCGAATAAATTTTAGAGAAACAGAATTTTGAATAAGTTTCTTACGACAAAAGTCTGATTGCACAATTTAGAGTATGCAAGAAGGAAAGTATCATAAATGTATGTAGTCTCTCATTTATAGTAGTGGGTCCCCCAATACCATAAATAAGATCCTACTTGACACTGCTCTATAGACACCGTAGGACACTTGAACTTTGTGCTCTAATATAAATTTTTTCATGATTCAACCCAACACCATTGAAAACACCGACACTCGAGAAATATTATTGGACCCGAAGTGTACCCTTATCCTGCATGACTATAAGCGGAAGACTAACTCACACATACATAAAAATTAACAAAAAGAAATATTTGAAGCAGTTTACTAAATGTCAAAATTGAATGGAATATATTGAATATTAAATATAAGTACAAGGTGAGTGTCGGAATAAGACCCATGACACCTCAAGGAAACTAATACTTATAACTTATAAAAACTGGAGTCCTCCAGAAGCTAGCAGGTCTTACTCAAAAGTTGACAAAAATCTAAAAGGACTCGTATTGAGGATCCTAAAAACTTGTATTTACATCATTAAAATATGCATGTCGAATGACATCAGTTCATTGATTGTACTATTATGTAATATACATCTATAACACATAACTTAATAAAAAGACTTCAATAGAGATGTACTCATCTAGATGTAAAAGATAAAGAAGTGAAATATTTAAAACAAAACAAAAATATTTATTCATCTCTAATCTCAACATATTAAACTACCTAATAAAAGTACATTTTAACTCTTTATGGGAGATTCTCTAACTGACAGTCATAACTATGAGTTATATAATGATACAATGTCTTTCCCATGCATTAAGAACTGTGCTATACCTTTTTCGGATATAGAACAACTCAACTATGTTGCTTCACTTAGCTCTGTCCTAAAGCAGTTATGATTCGTCTGAAAAGTATGATCTTGTACCTATGTTGGCGTACATTGTTTATGAGTTATATGAGTTGTTCAAACCATTCTCAATTCGGTGTTCAATATTGTTCCCAATAAGATATACTCATGTTCAATGTATAAAAAACATACACTTCCTCTAGTTTGAAATAATTGCTCAAATTGTCCTCTTCAAAGAGGTAACTGCTCTTGAAATATCTTTGAATTCATAACTTATTGAAAAAATAAATATTTTTTCTTTTATCAATGTATAAACTAAGACCTTTAATTATTACCCTTGTATTCTTACTTAATTAATATTTGATACCTCTTTCTCAAAAATATTTAAAAATCATATTGTATTATGATCATTTCTAACTTATGAAGTCATATTGAATAAACATTGATGACAACTCTAGATACCATATTGCTTAAACATTGATGACAAACTTGATTGTCATATAATCATGTTTTAGATACCACTTTTCTCAAAATTCATCTTTACTCCCTCAAAACCTCAGGTTAAAACTCAAGTGTTATCTTTAAAAAGCTTCTCAAGATTTATAACTCAATTCATAGGGTTCATGCAGAATGATTGACATGAACGAATAAACTCATGGATATTAATAAAAATATGAAAAATAAATACTTAGAACTCAATGATACTACTTATCTAAAATAAATACTCTATTTATAGAGTTTATGCTGAAATATAGACATAAACAAATCAACACAAGAATCTTAATGCATAATGTATAACAATACAATAATAGGAATAGAATATAAAGTAAATTAGGAATTCAACAACTGCAAATCAACCCATCTAAAAAATACTCAAATTTAGGTATAGAATCATAGATTACTCTTTTAGTGATTTGAAAATAGATGTACGACGTGAAGATGAACTAGTCCAACACTATGATAGACTTACATACCTGAAAGAACTGAATATTCTTGATGAAGAACTTGATTAGAAGACTTGAAACTCTAGCTTGAATGTAAACAATCAACAAAACCTTTCTTGATATTATTTAATTAGTATCTTGAAATCTCCATGGCCATGAATTATGATGATTCATAATTGTATGGATGAATTGGAGAATTCTTGGAAAAGATTGAAAGAGTCTTGAATGGAGTCTTCGACTTTGAGTTTTCCACAGGGTTTTGTCTTTGGGTTTGATAGAGAAAATAATGATTGATTAACGGATGAAAACCTAATTGTTTTGGGTATTTCATTAGTAAAGAAATTCATTTAGAGTTTTCTTAGAGGTAAAAATACAAGAACGACCCCTTTTAATGTTTCCCTATAAGTTAATTCATCACAAAACTATATCATGTCATTAAAATATTCACAACTTTAATTTTTTCCTCAAATCGCTGAATGTTGCAAAATGGTGGTATTGGAAGGAAGATTAGAATACCTTTAATTTGATTGTTTATCAGTCATGTAACTCTTTATATTCAAAGAGATATGGTCGTACAAAGTTGACCCTCGTAAATTCTTACATAAAAATATAATCGGCAAGGAAATGTTCAACTCAACTTTGTGCTACGAGTTTGTAGTGACCTTAATTTATATATGATCTTCGGAATATTTATATACCAAAATAACTAAAAATTACCCAGCTCTTATCAAAAGTTTAAGAACATTCACTAATCTAACTAACATGTTTGACTTAGGATTTTGATGATTGCATACTAATATACATGATTAGCTATTTTGTAGGGTCCCTTAAAGAAGTGACGGAATTATGGAAGTAAGAACTGAAGGAAAACAAGTGACACCCATAAAAAGAGTTGGCGCGGCACCCTATCATCAGTGACGCAACAAGGTCGCGACGAGCCAAGCCCTATGTACAAAGATACCATTGTGGTGCACTCCAAGTGCAGCTCTCGAGCATATAAGGCCCGAGTTGGATGCAACGCCCCAAGGCAAAGAGGATGTTTTGGGGATTTAGTTTTTTTAGGATTTCTTCTTGAGATAAATTTGGAAATACTCTTCCTAAAATATATAAATAGGACCTAGTTTTTTTTTGTAAGGGGTTCGACTACTTTTTGTTGTGGAAGAGAAAGAATTCAATTTTTGAAAGAGTTTTTGAATCTCTAACTCTATTTTATTTTTTAAATAACATGAAAAATTATATTTTGCACTTTTCAAATAGTATGAGTGGTTAAACGCCCTTGTTCTGGGGTTGGATCCAAGGATTGATTGTTAAATATTGAAGGCTTTGAATTAATTATTTATTATTTTTAAGTTCATTTTATATTCCTTTTTTAGTGTTTCATGCTTGATCATCAAAGAAACAAATCTCTTTTCTATTCTAAAAAACGAGAGAGGATACAGTAGATACACCAAAGAATATATCAAGATTGATCTTACATTGAGTTGATTTGTGTTTAGGAGTGATGCCCGAACGACCAACTATATTTGTTAGGAAACTGGATAAAATATAAATGATCACAAATTAGAATTGTTTATCCTAGCTCAACGATTTAGTTAGACGGCTAATTGGAGTAGGCGACCTGAGGTCGAGAGACCTACAATTAACCGTGTAAATCACTAACCTGATATCCAAAATTAATTAGTTCATTGTCTGAGGTAATACATGAAATCCAACCCATGTTGCAGCCTTTGAATCGTCTTTGACATGCTTGGAACATCAATTTGAAGTTGTTCATAATAGTCACTTTTATTTATTGCATCACTCAAAGTTGTAAAAATCAACCTTCAACCCCTTGTTAAGTTACTTTAGTTGAGTTGTTGAACAAAGTTACAAAGAATAAGTTGATCATAAGTCCCGTGGGAACAAAAACTCGTTTCTAAAGAAACGATATTACTTGAGCGAGCTCATACACTTGTGTTTATAAAACAAGTTTTTGGCGTAGCTGCTGGGGACTTAGAAATTTTTTTACATTTTACTAGTAAAATTACCCGCGCTTCGCACGGAAATTTAGTATCGCGGAATTTATAAAATAATATTGAAAAACTATTAGTCATTAAAACTAAAACAATGTAATATCATATATACAAAATTACTATGTAACAAGCATTAATAATGTAAAGGAAAATTAAATTTATGACATCTTATAATTTATCTTGAAATACAAAAGTATAAATTAATCATTGCAAAAATACATACTAGGATCTGTAACATAAGCAATGATGTAAGTGACTTACCCAAGAGGAATAAAGTACACAAATATTTAGTTCTGAAGAAGAAAAATAAGAGGAGGAGGTTTAGAATTTTCGTCATTTTAAATTAGAGGAATGCTTCTATTTATAGATAACAAAGGGTAGCATTCACAAATATTTATTGTGTTCTATCGGAAATATTACAACTATTTGGAAAATTCCAACAATTCGGAAAGGTCAAACAATTCATATAAATCACAACTTTTCGTAAAAGTTGCAACACTTCCTTAAAGTTGAAACTTTTCATAAAAGTCACAACTCTTCATAAAACTCTTTACTATTCATAAAAGTCACAACTTTTCACAAAAGTCACAAGTCTTCATTTAATTCGAAACTCTTCATAAAAGTCACAACTTTTCATGAAAGGGGAAGGCTATTTTTGGAAATGAGTAAATTTAAAAGGGAAATCTTGTTTGTGGTGGGTCCACGTAGGTGGGCCTAAGGTTTTTCTTTTATATATATAGGCCGAATACTCTGGTGGACCCTTATACTCGTATAAGTTTGTATTTTGAACCTTTCTACTTACATGTTTGTCATCTGGACCCCTAAACTAAATAAAACCGAATATATTAAACTCCTCTGACCATTGACCATTCTTATGTGACATTAAATATCTGACTTGGTGAGAGAGTGTGAGCACACACATTTAAGGCGAGTGAGCATCATTTTTAAACTTTAAATTTTAAATTTTCGATTATTAAAATTATATAATAAAACAATTAAAAATTAAAAGAATCTATCTTCTTCCCTACAACACTTTTTTTTTTAAAAAAAATGCTCCTTCAACCCATCCCCGCAACAACCCCTTGTCTACTCTTATTTTTTCTTCAGCACAGTCCCACCTTATTCCTCTTTTTTTTCATCCCTAAATCCCCCACCCACCCACCCCCTGCCCCTATCCATTTTCTTTTCTTCTCCTTTGACATATTGACCATTAACGTAATCATAATAAAAAGTTTTTTGTTAAAATACATCTCATTCACCTTTTTAAAACTTAATTTTTCAAGATCTATTGCTTGAATTTACTTATAAACATATTTTTTTCCAATTTGAAGTTTTCTTGATATATCTTTTTACCAAATCTAAATAAATAGAACCGAAAGTATGTGTACGAGCTAACTATAATGTTTCACATTTTGTCAATAGGAAAATTTTTGAGTGTGTGGAAGACTAAAAATTTTGATTTTTATTTTTTGGGGTGAAGGGTAGAGGGTGGGAAGAAAGAAGATGAAGTGGGAATATGGAATGAGTATAGAGAGAGAGAAAAAAATTGCACCATCTTAAAAAAATATTATTTATTTTTAAATATTTAATTTCTGATGTGTCATTGAAAAATAATAATAATATTGATGTGTCATAAAAAATGACGTGGAATTTCATGTGTAAATTGAGTGTAATACACGCATACACAAACGATGAGAAGTGGGTTTGAAATATGGAGTTTGAATAAGTTTAAGGATTCACTTGGGAATATCATAAATACAACAATCAAACTCACAAACGTAGCCAAGTACGAGGATCTAGGAGGTCATTCCTCCTATATATATATGTGTGTGTGTGTGTGTGTGTGTGTGTGTATGATCTTGTAAAGTCCACAATAAGATTGTTCTTGTTTTAATAACATGATCTTAGCTCTTGTGAATTGCAAGCATTTGATTCTCATGTCTTGCTTAGAAAGGAGAACTTGTCGAACCCGAAAACGAACGTGAAAGATCTTGAAGACTACGAGGAAAGCTAGAAAACCCAGGACATCAACATGAATTAGAATTAGGTCATCCAGAAGATATTAAGGGGAACATAGAAGGAGACACAAGCAACGAAGGCCACAAAGTACCCACGATCATACCGGCAAGAAAAACTCTGTTACGTGCAAGTACATTTCACAACCATTATGGAAACCACAAAGGGGTGAAAGATTTGAATTAAAATAGAAGGTAGTACTCCTTATCCACTCAATGGGACAATTCGCCAAAATCCCATACAATGATCTTCAAATCTACAATAAGATCTTTTTGGAGATTAGTGATACATGTATCTCGAATGGCCCTATCTCATTTTTTGGAGTAGCCATTCATTGGTTAGACCAAGAGCAACCGAATTCCATCACTACATGAGATTATCAAGCAAAACGAGTTCTTTAGTCGATTTATTTCATCATGTAAAACTGCACTGTTGAAGAGTAAAATACTGAGCTTCAAACACAAAATTGGGGAAGATACGTGCCAAGCATGGGGTCACTTAAAAAAATTTCTAAATGCGTGTCTGCAACATTTCCAAGCTAATGTGGTACTTGCTCACACTTTCTTTGCGGGTTTGGATTAAAATGCAAAGGTACGTCTTAATAGTGTAGCAGAAGGATAAGCATTAGAAAAAAGGTGTGAGAACCTATTCGATCTCTTAGATAAACTCTCCGAAGGAAATGTCAGTTATGAAGGAGAAATGTCAAGAACCACAACACATAGAGCGGCAGAAATTTTAGTTATGGATCAAGCAATCGTAATGAACGCAACATTAGATTTAATGGACCAAAACATAACCATGCATTTGAAAAAAATTGCACTAAATACAGAACCGGTGAATGTTGTACAACAAGCATAAAGTTTGTGTGTGATCTATTGTGGTGGAGCACATGAAACTGAACTTTGTGAGGAAAATTCAGATTCAATAAACTATGTAGGGAATGCGAGAAGACGTGGGGGTCAGCACAATTATGGTAATACTTATAACGATAGTTTGAGAACAATCCTAACTTCTCAAGGGGTTGAAATCAAAATCAAAATTAAAATCAAGTACTAGGGTCGAACAAAAAATTGAGCGCAAGGAATGGGGAAGTAATACATAAATCCTAGCCAAGGCGTAAATCTGATTCACCCAGAGGGGGGATGACTAATGAAGAGTTACTCCAGAACTAAAGGAAAAAATATGTACAAAGATAAAGTCTAGGATAGATAAGAAGGATTAGAACATAAGATACATCCACATGTCCCAATTTAGTTCAGAAATACAAGTTGCACAAGTAGCTAATTGAGTAAAATTGTATCCCCAAGGAGGCTTGCCTGGTGACACTGATCCTAACCTTAAGGAACTCAATGTGATGTGTCTAGAAGTGGGTTGAAACTAGAGGAACTAGATACAAATAAGAGAGAAACATAGGTAGTGAACAAACAGAAGAAATCAGAAGAGGTGGTAAAGAACTCAAAATTGAGAAGCTCGTTCCACAAATGAAACCACACCCTTTGTTTCTATAAAAGATTCAAAATAAGAATGAAGACAAATTGTTCTGTCATACCCAGAGCTACCCCCGAGACGCGGACACAGAACCTAGGACCACAAGTGATCCCAAGCTAACCTCGCTGGCATGATTATGAACATTCTAAAGATAATAAACTATTGCGAAAGCTAAATCATACTTGAAATGAATAGATGGGGAATACCCATATTCTATAACAGATATATTTGAAACAATGAGTTTAATACAAAAGAAATATTAACTCAATACTAAGCTGAATCTAACTATGTCTGAAAATAGCCTCTAAACTAGACTAGATTACTGGGACAAGCCCCAGCTAAATCTAGCATAAACTGAAACTAAATGACTAAAGACTTAAATGAAACTCATGACTGTTGTCCTCGGAGAATGAGAACTCACCACTGAATCTGTTGAACTAGAGATCGGGAAATCGATCTATGCGTGATCTGGATGCTGAGAACCTGAACCTACATCACGAGAAGATGTAGCGCACGTATGCGTCAGTGCTTGAAAGGTACTGAGCATGTAGGATAGAGTAAAGCTGACATAAAACATAACTGAATAGGCACAAAAATAAGTATAATAATCTGAACGTGATATGGAGATTTATGAGCTAACTAGATGCAATGACAAATTTAAAACATGCTGAAACAAAATACTGAATATACTGATAAATGGTCAATGCAGAGAGTCTGACTGAACTGTGGGAGCTACTAATAAGCGATAATAAAACCACATGAGCTAAATGTTGAGTCCGATGTATACACCCCTTAGAGAGGACCCAATATACCTTGCCAAAGGTATAAAGGAATGATGGCGTGATCACTAAACTTATTTCCCATAGAGGGGACTTACAACCTTTATGTCTAGTAGTTCTGGAACTATTGGGTACACTAAACCCTAATCCAGCTCGGTATTATGCTACTCCTAATGAATTCAAATTAATTGATTATATCTGAATTTTGTCTAAATACTGGATAAAGCATAACTTAACATGCAATCAGAGAATGAAACAACTAACCTGGTAAGTATGCATTTATAGATGAGGCATGTTTATCTGAAGTGTCTGAAATATATTACGTAGCATGTGTAATTTAAGAACTAAAGAAGTATAAAGCTAGGGTTCTGAAATTCATACAATAATTTGAGTAATAACATGATAATCTCATTTGGAACAGATATTTCATAAATTCATGAATTTCTAACAAAGTTATAGAAAACCTAGGTTTAATCATGATAATAGAATCAAGAACCTGACTTAAAACTAGGGACACAATGAGTGAAAGGAACCCATTAGTGAAATCCCAAATATCTGGTGATGAAATCCACAGAAAAATACTTAAGTTTCGGGGCTGACACAGCTAGAGCTTGTGGCGTTATTGAACTAGGGTTCATGAGTTTTTTCTCCTCTCTTGCTTTTAATTTTCTAGTTTTGATTTAATAATTCAACTTGGATATGTTTTGATCACGTTTCTAGGCTTAAACTGACTAAAATTTGATGTTTTAGGGTCAAAATGACGTAACTTAGGGTTTAAGCAGAGTAGGAAAGGTCAAAAAGACCCCTGGGAAGGTTGTTGTCGGGCCTCATGACGGCCTGGACTGACGGTCCGTCGTGCGCCCTACGCCCCGTCGTTGGGTCTGTCGTGAGGGCCTGTTCGACAACCATTTACTAAAATGGGCATAAATTTTTACTCGGAGGTATGATTTAGCAAGATGGGTGGCTATGGAAATATAATTCAATTATCTATCTGTGGGTAGGACATGGAAAACCTAACTCATTTTTCGCTAAGAATTATGATCATTTTAAGTTGACCCAATTACATTTCCCCTTAACAGGCTGCAAATTTTCCACCTACGAACAATGCTGGTCATCCATAGCTCTTGTCAAAGAGTGGTTGAAGGGAGTCTTGATCGACGGTCATGGACTACGGACCATAGGTCTACCTACGAACCATGTTGGTCATCCAAAGCTCATGTCAGAGAGTGGTTGAAGGGAGTCTTGATCGACGGTCACGGACTTCTGACCGTCGTCTGACCTATGGACTGTATGTCCATCCATCGTCCAAGACTTAACCAATTTTACTAGGCTGAAATTTTTGGGAGTTTCTGATCCCATGGACGATTGTGCAGGACGGACCGTGATTCAGGCTACGGTCCGTCGTTGCCACTGTTTGTAGCACCTGCCGATTTTTCTGAAAAAACAAATTTTTGGTTTGTTTTGACTACAGGGTGGTACATTATCTCCCCCTTGGGAACATTCTTCCTCGAATGAAGACTAAAGTGGATGAAATAGAGGGAGAGAGATGCAAACCCCACACCTAAACACTGAGAACTGCGTTCTAACTGAATTGAGTTCTGAGTACGTGCAATTACGCTAAAAATGAGAGTACAAACTGAGGGATCAAGATTCTAAAAATGAATTTACGCATGAATACGTTTAAAACTGAAGAGGAACTATTACCTCAAGCTGGAGTGGAATCGGAAGAAAAAAGGTAGGGATACTTGGCTTTCATTGCTGCTTCTGCTTCCCAAGTAGCTCTTTCTATGGACTGACTCCTCCACAAAACTTTGACTGAAGCGACTTCTTTGTTTCTCAACCTTCTAACCAGACAGTCAAGAATGTCAACTGGTACATCCTCATAAGAAAGACTATCTTTCACCGCCACACTCTCTAGTGGCACCATAGAGGCTTAGTCACCCACGCACTTCTTCAAGGGTAAGATGTGGAAGACCGGATGCACTACTGCTAATTTTGCTGGCAACTCTAACTCATATACCACATTGCCAATCCTTTTCAATATCTTGTACTCCATATCTAGGACTGAGCTTCCCTTTATTTCAAAATCTTACTACCCCTTTCATAGGTGAGACTTTCAGAAAAACCCAATCATCAACTTGGAACTCTAGTTCCCTTCTTTTTACATCTGCATAAGATTTTTGACGACTTTGGGCTGTCTTAAGTCTATCTCTAATGAGTTGCACTTTCTCCATAGCATAAAGGACTAAATCTGGCCCTATCAAAGCGGCTTCACCTACGTAAAACCAACCAACACGATATCTACATATACGCCCTTATAAAGCCTCATAAGGGGTCATCTGAATGCTGGAATGGTAGATATTATTGTAGGCAAACTCAATAAGAGGAAGGTGATCATCCCAACTACTTTGACAATTGATCACAAAATCTCTCAACATATCCTCTAAGGTCTGAATGGTACGCTCTGCCTGTCCATCCGTCTGTGGATCAAATGTTGTACTAAGGTTAACTTGAGTACCAAGACATTTTTTAAATGACTTCCATAAATGAGAGGTAAACTGAGGACCTTTATCTTAGATGATAGACAAAGGAACCCCATGCAACCTCAGAATTTAAGTAAGGTAAATCTTGGCATAGTCCTTTGTCGAATATGTAGTCTTGACCGCCAAAAATCGAGAAGACTTAGTCATTCTATGAACTATCACCCAAATTGCGTCATGCTCCCTGTGATGAAATCCGTATTGATCACATCCCACTTCCAACTAGGAATATCGATATCTTGAGTTATACCTCCTGGTTTCTGATGTTCTACCTTTACTTGCTGGCTATTAGGGCACTTACTCACAAAGTCTGCTATATCACTCTTCATGCCATTCAACCAATAGACTTCCCCCAGATTGTGCTACATCTTGGTAGCACCTGGATGAATAAAATACCTGGAGTTATGATCTTGTGCAAGAATATGCTTCCTCAACTCTCCCACATCAGGAACACACATTCTACCTTGGTAGCGAAGTACACCATCTCCCCCTTGGGAAAAAACCTGCACTCTCTAATTGTTGACTTCACCCTTTAGTTCAAGCAAGATCGGATCACTCTCTTGCTTTTCCTTAACCTCCACTACCAAAGAAGATTCTGAACTGTTACACCGCTGTCTGCATGCATATAAGGCGAACTCCCAAGCGAACAAGCCTGGGAACATCCTTCACTATCTCCCTTCTTTTTTCCTCGACATGGGCTACACTATGCATAGATAATCTACTAAGAGTATCGGCCACTACATTTGCTTTTCAATTATGATAATGCACACTCATATCATAACACTTAACGAACTCAAGCAATCTCCTCAGGCGAAGATTAAACTCTTTTTGGGTTAAAACATATTGAAGGCTCTTATGATCGGTGAACACATATACATGAACACCATACAAGTAGTTTCTCCATATCTTAAGTGCAAACACCACTGCTGCAAGCTCGAGGTCATGAGTTGGATAGTCCTTCTCATGCACCTTAAGCTTTCTAGAGGCATAAGATATAACCTTATATCTTTGCATCAACACACAACTAAGGCCAACTCTGGATGCATCGTAATAGATCACATAACCATCTGAACCCTCTGGTAGAGTTACGACAGGAGCTGTAGTCAATCTATGTTTTAAATTCTGCGATGCTTTTCTCACAATCATCTGACCATTGGAACTTGACCATCTTCTGATTCAACCTAGTCAATGATGAGACTATAGATTAAAATCCTTCAACGAACCTTCTGTAATAACCTGCTAGACCTAAGAAACTTCTTATATCTCCATTGTTTCACTGTTTCTATCTTTTTTGAATCTACGCAGATCCCTTCGCTCGACATAATGTTACAAAGGAAAGCAACGCAATGCAACCAAAACTCACATTTACTAAACTTAGCAATAGTTGGAGATCTTTGATAGTTTGCAGAACAACTCTCAAATAACTTGCATGTTCTTTCTCACTCCTAGAGTAAATAAGGATATCTTCAATGAAGACGATAATGAACAAGTCTAAGTATTGTTTGAACACTCTGTTCATCAAATCCATGAAAGTTGCAGGAGCATTGGTTGGTTCAATAGACATAACTACAAATTCATAATGATCATACCGAGTTCTGAAGACTTTATTCAGAATTTCACTATCTCTGACTCTGAGCTGAAGATAACCCGATCTGAGGTCTATCATTGAGAAATGACTAGCACCCTTAAGTTGGTCAAACAAGTCATCAGTACTGGGGATGTGATACTTATTATTGATTGTGACATTGTTCAACGTTCTATAGTCAATGCACATTCTGAGAGAACCATTTTTCTTCTTTAAGAACAATACTGGTGCACCCCATGGTGAAATAATAGGTCTGATGAAACCCTTGTCTAGAAGGTCCTTCAACTGCTCTTTAAATTCCTTAAGTTCTTTTGGATCCATTTTGTAAGGAGGAATAAAAATAGGCTTGGTATCTGGAAGTAGATCAATTCCAAAGTCGATTTCCCTTTCTGGTGGAACTCCGAGAAGATCTTTTGGCAATACTTCTGGAAATTCACTGACTACTAGAAAAGACTAAAGAGATGGGGTTTCAAGGGTTGAATCCTTAACTAGAACTAGATGATAGAGATAACCCTTAGATATCATGTTTTTGCTTTAAGATAAGGAATAAATCGACCCATAGGCGCTAGGCTACTATCCTTCCATTCTAAGATTTGTTCGTCTGGAAACTGTAAACGAATAATTCCTGTTCTACAATCGACTGAGGCATAACATGAAAGTAAATAATCCATGCCTAGAATGATATCAAAGTGTACCATTTCTAACTCTACTAGATCTGTTGAGGTGAATTTCTGAGGGACTATTACAGGGCAATTTCTGTATACCTGTCTAGCTATAACTGGGTCACCGACTGGAATAGAGACAGAGAAAGGGTTTTAAGAGTGTTTCTAGACTGACACTGATTTGGAGTGCTATACTAAGTTTAAAAAAAACAAAGTTGTGTTTGTTGTCTTTCCACTAAGTGAACCATATGTGACTCACATCCTTGAGTTTGTAGGATGTTAATATCACCTATCACTACCAGTTATTGACATCACATTAAATATATATTTGACCTAATCAATGAACTTATTCTGTTCCTTACAAAATTGCGACGCTAATAACATAGGCGGATTCATCAAAACAAAATCACAAACTCTGGCTGCCATTAATCGGTCATTTCTATTAGTAGGAACTACAACCTGCTCCTTTTTCTGGTTGGTCATACTCTGAGCCAAAAGCTGAATTGGTGATCTAAATCAATGCATTTGAACTTCCTTATCGGGTACTAGAGGAATACGTTAGCAATGCGTGTATTAGAAGTCCATGCCTAAACTCTAAGAGGAAGCTTGATCTGAAACATAGAACGTCAAGCTAGATTGGAATAACACAATAACTCACGCACGATAAGAGTAACAGGAAAGTGAAGTTTTTTCCTAAAACAATTTATATCCTCCCTAACATTAGATGTGGTGCACTTAACACCCATGAAAAGGATGCGACTTAGTGCGGGCTTTTTAGACATCTTAGCAATCTTGAACCTAGTGCTCTAATACCAAGTTTTGTCACGCCCCGAGCTAACGCCGAGACGCGGACACGAAATATAGGACCACAAGTGGTCCCATGCTAACCCTGCTGACATGATAATGAGCATACTAAAGATAATAAACTATTGCGGAAGCTAAATCATACTTGAAATGAATCGATGGGGAATACCCATATTCTATAACTGAGATATTTGAAACAATGAGTTTAATACAAAAGAAATATTAACTCAATACTAAGCTGATTCTAACTATGTCTGAAAATAGCCTCTAAACTAGAGTAGAAATAATGGGACAAGCCCCAGCTAAATCTAGCAAAAACTTAAACTAAATGACTAAAGAATGAAATGAAACTCATGACTGGTTTCCTCGTAGAATGAGGACTCACCATGAATCTGTTGAACTAGAGATCGGGAAATCGATCTATACGTGATCTGGATGCTGAGAACCTGAACCTACATCACGAGAAGATGTAGAACACCTATGCGTCAGTACTTGAAAGGTACTTAGCATGTAGGATAGAGTAAAGCTGAAATAAAACATAACTGAATAAGCACAAAATCAAGTAAAATAATCTGAAAGTGATATGCTGATTTCTGAGTTTACTGGATGCAATGACTAATCTATAACATGCTGAAACTGAAGACTGAATATACTGATAAATGGTCAATGAAGAGAGTCTGACTAAACTGTGTGTGCTACTAATAACTGATAATAAAACCACATGAGCTAAATGTGGAGTCCAATGTATACGCCCCATCGAGAGGACCCAATATACCCTGCCAAAAGTATAAAGGCATGCTGGCATGATTACTAAACTGATTGCCCACAGAGGGGACTTACAACCTACATGGCTAGTAGTTCTGGGACTATTGGGTACGCTAAACCCTAGTCCAACTCGGTATTATGCTATTCCCAATGAATTCTGTAAATTAACTGATTACATCTGAATTTCTGTAAATACTGGATACCTCAAAACATAACATGCAAACTGAGAATGGAACAATTAATCTTGTAATTATGCATTTATAATTGAGGCATGTATATCTGAAGTGTTTGAAATATATGACCTAGCATGTGTAATTTATGAACTAAAGAAGAAAAAATGCTAGGGTTTTGAAGTTCATGCAATGATCTGAGTTATAACATAATAATCTGATTTGGAACATATATTTAATAAATTCATGTAGTTCTAAAATTGTTCTAGAAACCCTAGGTTTAATCATGATAAGAGATATTAAGAACCTGACTAACAACTAGGGACCCAATGGGTGAAAGGAACGCACTAGTGAAACCCCACATACCTGGTGATGAAATCCACGGAAAAATACTTAAGTTTCGGGGCTGGAACTGCTGGCGCTTGTGGAGTTCTTGAATTAGGGTTCATGAGCTTTAGTCTCCTCTCTTGCTTCTTATTTTCTACGTTTTGATTTAATAATTTGACTTGGATATGTTTTAATCACGTTTCTAGGCTTAAACTGACTAAAATCTGATGATTTGGGGACAAAATTACGTAACTTAAGGTTTAAACAGAGTAGTAAAGGTCAAAAAGACCGCTGGGAAGGTTGCAGTCGGGCCTCACGATGGCCAGGACTGACAGACCGTCGTGCGCCCTACACCCCATCTTTGGGTCCATCGTGAGGGCCTGTACGACAGGACTTTACTAAAATTGGAATAACTTTTTACTCGGAGGTATGATTTTAGCAAGGTGGGTGACTATGGAAAGATAATTCAATTATCTATCTGTGGGTAAGTCATGGAATACATAAATCATTTTGTGCTAATTGTTATGATCATTTTAAGTTTACCCAACTACATTTCACCTTAAATGGCTGGAAAATTTTCCACCTACGGACCGTTGGTCCACCGACGAACCATGCTTCTCATGCATAGCTCTTGTCAGAGAGTTGTTGAAGGGAATCTTGATCGATGATCACAGACTACGGACCGTAGGTCCACCTACCAACCAAGCTAGTCATCCATATCTCTTGTCAGAGAGTGGTTGAAGGGTGTCTTGATCTACGGTACGGACCGTCGTTTAACCTACGGACTGTAAGTCCGTCCATCGTCCAAGACTTAACAAATTTTACTAGGCAGAAATTTTTGGGTGTTTCTGATCTCATCGACGGTTGTGCAGGACGGACCGTGGTTCAGGCTACGGTCCATCGATACCACTGTTTGTAGCACCTACAGATTTTTCTGAAAAACTAATTTTTGGTTTGTTTTGGCTACGGGGTGTTACATTATCTCCCCCTTGGGAACATTCGTCCTCGAATGAAGACTAAACTAGCTGAAATAGAGGGAGAGATATGCAAACCCCACTACTAAACAATGAGAACTAAGTTCTGACTGAATTGAGTTCTGAGTACGTGCAATTACGCTAAAAATGAAAGTACAAACTGAGGAACATGATTCTAAAACTTATTTTAAACATGAATGACTGTAAAACTGAAGAGGAGCTATTACCTCAAGCAGGAGTTGAATCGGAAGGAAAAAGGTAACGATACTTGGCTTTAATGGCTTCTTCTGCTTCCCATGTAGCTCCCTCTACGTACTGACTCCTCCACAAAACCTTGACTTAAGCGACTTCTTTGTTTCTCAACCTTGTAACCTGACAGTCAAAAATCTCACCTGGCACATCCTCATAAGAAAGACTATCTTTCACCTCCACACTCTATAATGTCACCATAGAGGCCTGGGTCACCCACGCACTTCTTCAAGAGTAAGATGTGGTAGAACGGATGCACTGCAGCTAATTTTGCTGGCAACTCTAACTAATATGCCACATTGCCAATCCTTTAAATATCTTTTAAGGGCCTACATATCTTATCACCCCTTCCATAGATGAGACTTTCAGAAAAACCCAATCATGAACTTGGAACTCTAGTTCCCTTCTCCTTACATTTGCATAAAATTTCTGACGACTTTGGGTTGTCTTTATTCTATCTCTACTGAGTTGCACTTTCTCCATAGCATAAATGACTGAATCTGGCCCTATCAAAGCTAGTTCACCTACTTAAGACCAATCAACCGGAGATCTACATCTACGCCAATATAAAGCCTCATAAGGGGCCATATGAATGCGTGAATGGTAGCTCTTATTGTAGGCATACTCATTAAGAGGAAGGTGATCATCCCAAATACCTTTGAAATTGATCACACAAGCTCTCAACATATCCTCTAAGGTCTGAAAGGTACCTCTGGCTGTCCATCCGTCTGTGGATTAAATGTTGTACTAAGGTTAACTTGAGTACCAAGACTTTTTTGAAATGACTTCCATAAATGAGAGGTAAACTGAGGACCTCTATCTGAGATGATAGACAAAGGAACCCCATGCAACCTCACAATTTCAATAAGGTAAAGGTTGGCATAGTCCTTTGTCAAATATGTAGTCTTGACTACAAAAAAATCGAGAAAACTTAGTCATCCTATCAACTATCACCTAAATTGAGTTATGTTGTATGCGAGTACGAGGTAACCCTGTGATGAAATCCATATTGATTACATCCCACTTCAAAGTAGGAATATCGATCTCTTGAGTCATACCTCCTGGTTTCTTATGTTCTACCTTGACTTGCTGGAAATTGGGGCACTTACTCACAGAGTCTTCCATATCCCTCTTCGTGCCATTCCACCAATAGACTTCCCGCAGATCGCGGTACATCTTAGTAGCACTTGAATGAATAGAATACCTGGAGTTATGATCTTCTTCAAGAATATGCTTTCTCAACTCTCCCACATGCGGAACACAGATTCTACCTTAGTAGTGAAGTACGCCATTTCCCCGTTGGGAGAAAACCTCCACTCTCTAATTGTTGACTGCACCCTTTTAGTTCAAGCAAGATCGGATCACTCTCTTGCTTTTCCTTAACCTCAACTACCAATGACGATTCTGCCTCATTGTGAATTGTTACACCGCTGTCTAACATGCTCATAAGGAGAAATACCAAGAGAGCAATCCTCTGAACATAATTATCTAGCTCCTTTCTTTTTTCCTCAACATGGGCTACACTACCCATAGATAATCTACTAAGAGCATCGTCCACTACATTCACCTTTACAGGATTATAATGCACACTCATTTCATAATCCTTAAGGAACTCCAGCCATCTCCTCTAGCGAGGATTTAACTCTTTGTGGGTGAACACATATTGAAGGCTCTTGTGATCGGTGAACACATCTATGTGAACACCATACAAGTAGTGTCTCCATATCTTGAGTGCAAACAGCACTGCTACAAGCTCGAGATCATGAGTTGGATAGTCCTTCTCATGCACCTAAAGCTTTCTAGAGGCATAAGATATAACCTTATATCTTTGCATCAACACACAACCAAGTCCAACTCTGGATGCATCGCAATAGATCATATAACCATCTGAACCCTCTGGTAGAGTCAAGACAGGAGTTATAGTTAATCTAGTTTTCCATTCTGCGAAGATTTTCTCACAATCATCTGACCGTTGGAACTTGACAATCTTCTGAGTCAACCTAGTCAATGGTGAGGCTATGGATGAAAATCCTTCCACGAACCTTCTGTTGTAACCTGCTAGACATAAGAAACTTCTGATATCAGTAGCAGAGGTAGGTGTGGGACATTGTTTCACTGCTTCTATCTTTTGTGAATCTACGTGGATCCCTTTGCTAGATACAATGTGACCAAAGAAAGAAACGAATTGCAACCAAAACTCACATTTACTAAACTTAGCAAATAACTGGCGATCTTTGAGAGTCTGCAAAACAACTCTCAAATGACTTGCATGTTCTTTCTCACTCCTAGAGTAAATGAGGATATCATCAATGAAGACGCTAACGAACAAGTCTAAGTACTGTTTGAACACTCTATTCATCAAATCCAAGAAAGCTGCAGGAGCACTGGTTAGTTCAAATGACATAAATACAAATTCATAATGATTATACCGAGATCTGAAGGCTGTTTTTGGAATGCCACTATCACTGACTCTTAGCTGATGATAACCGGATCTGAGGTCTATCTTTGAGAAATGACTAGAACCCTGAAGTTGGTCAAACAAGTCATAAATCCTGGGGATGGGATACTTATTCTTGATTGTAACCTAGTTCAACTGTATACAGTCAATGCACATTCTAAGAGAACCATCTTTCATCTTTACGAACAATACTGGTGCACCCCATGGTGAAATACTAGGTCTGATGAAACCCTTATCTAGAAGGTCTTTCAACTGCTCTTTCAATTCCTTAAGCTCTGTTGGAGCCATTTTGTAAAGATAAATAGAAATACGTTGTGTATCTGGAAGGAAATCAATTCCAAAGTCGATTTCCCTTTCGGGAGGAACACCGGGAAGATATTTTGCCAACACTTCTGGAAATTCGCAGACTAGTGGAAGTTACTCAAGAGATGGGGTTTCTAGGCTAGAATCCTTAATACGAACTAGATGATAGAGATAACCCTTAGATATCATCTTTCAGGCCTTAAGGTTAGAAATAAATCGACCCATAGGCGCTAGGCTACCATTTCTAACTCTACTAAATCTGTTGAGGTGACAATCTGAGAGACTATGACAGGGCAATTTATGTATACCCGTCTAGTAATAAATGGGTCACCGACTGGAGTAGAGACTGAGAAGTGTTTTGATAGATTTTCTGGACTGACACTGATTTGGAGTGCTATACTAAGTTACAAAAGACAAAGTTGTGTCTGTTGTCTTTCCACTGAGTGAACCATATGTGAGTCACATCCTTGAGTTTGTAGGATGCTAATATCACCTATAACTACGAGTTATCGAAATCACACAAAATATATATTTTACCTTATCAATAAACTTATTTTGTTCCTTATGAAATTGGGACCCTAAAAACTTAGGCGGATTCATCCAAACAAAATCACAAACTCTGGCTTCCACTTATCGGTCATTTCTATTAGTATGAACTAAAACCTGCTGATTGTTCTTGTTGGTCATACTCTAAGACAAAAGCTTAATTGGCGTTCTGTAACATTGCATTTGAACTTCTTTATTTGGTACTAGAAGAACTTCGTTAGCAATGCGTGTAATAGAAGTCCATGCCTAATCTCTTAGAGGAGGTTTGATCTAAAACATAGAACGTCAAGCTAGAGTGGAGTAATACAATACCTCACGCACGATAAGAGTAACAAGAAAGTGATGTTTTACCTAAAGCACTTTATAGACCCCCTAACATTAGATGTGGTTCACTTCACACCCATGAAAAGGACTCTACTTAGTGCAGCTTGACATCATAGGACTCCTGAACCTAGTTCTCAGATAACATGTTCTGTGACGCCCCGAGCTACCCCTGAAACGCGGACACGGAACCTAGGACCACAAGTGATCCCAAGCTAACCCTGCTGGCATGATCATGAGCATACTAAAGATAATAAATTGTTGCGGAATCTAAATCATACTTAAAATGAAAAGATGGGGAATACCCATATTCTATAACTTAGATATCTGAAACAATGAGTTTAATACAAAAGAAATATTAACTCAATACTAAGCTTAATATAATTATATCTGAAAATAGCCTCCAAAAAAAGACTATAAATACAATGACAAGCCCCAGCTAAATCTAGAAAAAATAGAAACTAAATGACTAAAGACTGAAATGAAACTCGTGATTGTTGTCCTCGGAGAATGAGCACTCACCACTGAATCTGCTGAACTGGAGATCGAGAAATGGATCTTTCCGTGATCTGGATGCTGAGAACCTAAACCTACATCACGAGAAGATGTAGCGTACGTATACGTCAGTACTTGAAAAGTACTCAGCATGTAGGATAGTGGAAAGCTGAAATAAAACATAACTGAACAAGCACAAAAACAAGTATAATAATCTGAACGTGATGTGCTGATTTCTGAACTAACAGGATGCAATGACCAATTTATACAATGCTGAAACTGAATACTGTATATACTGATAAATGATTAATGCAGAGATTCTTACTGAACTGTGGGAGCTACTAATAACCGATAACAAAACCACATCAGCTAAATGTGGAGTTCAATGTATACGCCCCACTGAGACGACCCTATATACTCTTCCAAAGGTATAAAGGCATCCTGGCGTGATCACTAAACTGATTGACCAATGAGGGGACTTACAACCTACACGGCTAGTAGTTCTGGGACTATTGGTTACGCTAAACCCTAGTCCAACTCGATATTATGCTACTCCCAATGAATTCTATAAATTAACTAATTATATCTGAATTTTTTTAAATATTGGATAGCTCAATACTTAACATACTATCTGGAAATGCAACAATTAATCTAGTAATTATGCATTTATAACTGAGGCATGTATATCTGAAGTGTCTGAAATAAATGACCTAGCATGTGTAATTCAAGAACTAAAGAAATACAAAGCTAGGTTCTGAAATTCATGCGATAATCTAAGTAATAACATTATAATCATATTTGGAACATATATTTAATAAATTCATGAAGTTCTAACAATGTTGTAGAAACCTTAGGTTTAATCAGAATAATAGAATCAAGAATCTAACTGAAAACTAGGGACCCAATGGGTGAAAGGAACGCACTAGTGAAATTCCACATACCTGGTGAAAAAATCCACGAAAAAATACTTAAGTTTTGGGGCTGGAACTGCTGTAGCTTGTGGCATTCTTGAACTAGGGTTCTTGAGCTTTTTTCTCCTCTCTTGATTATAATTTTCTATGTTTTAATTTAATGATTTTACTTGATATGTTTTAATCACGTTTCTAGGCTTAAACGTACTAAAATCTGATGATTTAGGGTAAAAACCACATATCATAGGGTTTACACAGAGTGCAAAAGATCAAAAAGACCGCTGGGAAGGTCGCTGTCGGGCCTCACGATGGCCAGGATTGGCGGTCCGTCATGCGCCCTACGCCCCGTCGTTGGGTTCGTTGTGAGGACTGTTCAACAAGGCTTTACTAAAATGGGAATAACATTTTACTCGGAGGTCTTATTTTTACAAGGTTTGTGGTTATTGATAGATAATTCAAATATTTATTTGTACGTATGTCATCGGAGAGATAATTCATTATTTGCTAAGAGTTATGATCATTTTAAGTTGACCCAACTGCATTCCCCCTTAATTGGCTGCAAATTTTCCACCTACGGTCAGACCGTAGGTCCACCTAGGAACCATGATGGTCATCCATAGCTCTCTGCAGAGAGTGGTTGAAGGGAGTCTTGATCAACGGTCACGGACTACAGACCGTCGATTGACCAACGGACTATAAGTCCGTCCGTCATCCAAGACTTAACCAATTTTTCTAGACTGAAATTTGTTGGAGTTTCTGATCCTATCGACGGTTGTGCAAGATGGACCGTTGTTCAGGCTACGGTCTGTCGATGTCACCGTTGGTAGCACTTGCAGATTTTTCTGAAAATCTAATTTTTGGTCAATTTTGGTTACGGGGTGTTACAGTTTCAGTAAGTTTCTCTCTTTGTCCTTATATAGTTTCGCATTAACCTACCTTTGGTTTATATTTTGTAACAAATTCAAATGTATGCCAAGTATGTGAAGGAGATAGTGGCTAAAAAGAGGAGGCACACAAATTATGAAATAGTAGCACTTACTGAGGAGTGTTACTATAATTTAAAATAGACTATGCAATAAAACGTAAAGGGTTCAGGTATTTTCAAGACGAAAATTATATTTAGAAAAAGTGCTCATTCCTGGGGGTTATGTGGTTTGGGTTCAAGCATTAATCTTAGGCCTGCATCATTATATAAGAAACTTCGGCTCGGCAATCCGATAGCAACCAGTGTTATTCTCTAACTTGCGAATAGGACCATACCTAGGACAGAGATAGTAGAAGATCTTGTGTTAGTACAACTGGGTTCATTGACCATTTAAGTAAGTTTTTTTTATTAAATTTTGAGTGTGATCCTGAATTTCTATTCATTTATAGGCATTCGTTCTTGGTTATAGGGCGGGCATTGATTAATGTAGCAGCTAGGTAGTTAACTATTGGGGCACAAGATAAAGTTGAAGTATTTTATGTATTCAATTCCTTGAAATTGCCCTAAATTTATAAAATTTTATCCGCTATTACGATTGTAGATCTCGTAGAAAAATTGAAACTCATTGCACCGAAGGATCCCTTCGGAAGAGTCTTAGTGGAATATGACATAGATGCAGGTACTGAATCTCAAGAGATAGCGAGTTTGTTCAATCTGGCTACCATTGAATTTCATAGATGTAGAATTGAGTCGTTCGATCATGAATTAGGGCCTCTACCCAAACCATCAATTGAAAAAACACCTAAATTAGAGTTGAGATCTCTGCCCGTTCACCTACGTTATGCATATTTGGGTACTAATAAAACCTTACCCATAATACTTTCTATAGATTTGTGTGAAATACATATTAAGAAAACATTGAGAGTGTTAAAGCAGAGAAATAAATCTACTAGGTCGAAAATGTCTTATATTTATGGGATTTGACTGATGTTATGTATGCACAAAATCTGTATGGAGGAGAATCACAAACTGAGTGCACAACATAAATGTAGACTGAATCCTTTGATGAAAGAACTGGTGAGAAAGAAAGTAATAAACTATTTAGATGATGGAACCGCATACTCAATTTTTTATTCAAAGAGGGTAAATCCTATGTAATGAGTCCCAAAGAAGGGAGATATGATAGTGGTGAAGAATGAGGAAAAGGAGTTTATCCCACTAGAACAGTCATCGGATGGAGAATTTTCATTGATATCCGGAAGATAAATGAGGCTACGCATAAATATTATTATCTTATTCCCTTGACTGATATGATTTTAGACTGACTAGAAAGGAAGAAGTACGATTGTTTCTTAGATGTGTATTCTGGATATAAACATATTTTGATTGAGCAAGCAAATCAGGAAAACACCATGTCACTTGTACTTATGGTATATATGATCTCAAACGCATGCCATATGGAATTTCCAAATGCTCCGACGATTTTGCAAAGATTCATGATTTCCATTTTGTGTTATATGGTGGATGACTTTGTAGAGGTTTTCATGTATTATTGCTATATCAATGGGAAGTCATTTGAGGTATGTCTTCAAAATCTTGATAGAGTACTTGCTAGATGGGAAGACACCAATTTAGTGATAAACTAGGAGAAATGTCACTTCTTTGTCTGTGGACATAGTGAATCTGATAGTAAGTGGAGAGTAACCTCCAAATGCCGCAACCCAACAATAGAAAAAACCAACTACTGATGTTAAGTTCTATATTCGGTATGATATATTCTTATTAATTTAAGGAGTGGATCGGGTGGTAGGAAGATGCCTTCCGGATTGTAAGGTGAACAGAGTGCTCGATGCCAACTCATATAGAGGACAACACTGAGGAAAGCGCACAATGCACATTGTACTATAATCTTTCTTTTTTTCTCCCATGTTAATTAAATATTCTCTTACTTATGCGAAAGGATGTGATAAATGCCAAATGTTGGGTACTATATCAACAATACATGAGATGCAACTAAGTAATATTATTGAGGTGGAAATTTTACGCGTGTCAGATATTGAATTCATAGGTCCCTTCCATCCATCTAATGGGAACCGATATATTCTCCTATTTTTTTATTATGTGTCTTAATGGGTTGACGCGGTATATCTTCCCTCGGATGGCGCTAGAGTGGTTATTAAATTCATCAAGAAGCACATTTTCACTCTTTTTATCACTCCAATGGAATTAATAAGTGATGGAGCTGAGAATTTCATTAACTATCAGGTGAAGAATCTTCTTGCTATGTATGGCATTCGACATACGGTTTCTACAGATTACCATCCTCAAAGAAGTCGTTAAGTTGAACTTTTGAATAGAAGGTAAAGAAAATCTTGCAATAGACAGTGAATGCACAAGGAAAGGATTTGTTGGAAAACATAGATGGTGTTATGTGGGCGTATAGAACCTTATGTATAATACCCATAAGGACTTCTCCCTATCATATGGTGTTCGAAAAAACATGTCACCAAGCATATTGGGCAATAAAGAAATTAAATTTTGACCAGAACTTGCATGTAGGAAGCGAGTGGATCAACTACATCAACATGAGGAGTTTAGGATCCATGAGAATGTTAATGCCAATTTCTACAAAGAAAAGATGTAAAGGTGGCATGAAAAGCACATCGTTCCTCGCACTTTCACCCTGGAAGAAAATGTACTACTTTTTAAGTCTAGTCTAAGTTTATTTCCTTGTAAACAAAGGTCAAAATGGAGTGATCCCTTCGAAGTGGTAGAGATGACGTAACATTTTTTCGTTGCACTTAAAGATGAAAATGGACCGACTTTCTTAGTAAATGGTCAAAGAGTTAAGAATTACATTAGTAAATATTGAAAATGTAACTGGGAAGCAAATGATAAATCATCCAAGTTGAGTCAAGCCACGACTTCAAATTAGGCGCTACAGACGAGAAAAACCATTATAGATATGTCATTGGTAGTCCTTTTTTTAATAAAAAATATTTTTGTTTAGTTTCAAATTTTTAGAGTAGAGTGTTTAGCTTTAGTTTGTACTGTTTAGTTTGGTTAATGTTTGATCGCTTTGTGATAGTAGGGAGCTATAAAGAAAAATACAAAAAGAGGTGTCATACCCACAAATAAAACTAAGGCGTTGGGTAGGAGGCAAACCATCATTAAAAAGTCAAATGGTTTATTGATGTGTCGGTTGGCGGAGAACAAAACATGAGACAAAAGGACCATCAACATTGGAAAATGATGTAGGACGCAGGACGAGCACATCGCGCCAAGGCCTATTTTCGGCACACTAGCAGCGCACTACGCCAAAATATATTTTAAAAATGTGAGGTGGGCGAAATTCAGGCGCGTTGCCCATGTTAAAAAGTACTGCAACCCATTTCGAGGGGACTGGCAGCGCGTAGAGCCAAGGGCTTGGGCGCATACCAGCGCGGAGCCCCCCGCTCGCACCAAGTATATTTGCTACAGATTTAGAAAGTCATGGGGGCCACTTAAAAATCCCACCTTTTAATCCTTCACATACCCGAAACCGACATCACATTCACTCTGTTCTTCTCTCTCTTACAAACCAACTCTCCCAAATTCTCCAAAAATTCCCAACTTTTCTTCTTTTTATTCTTCTCCATTTGTTCTTCCCCAAAATAAAAAAATCTCTCCATCAATCCTTACCAAAGCTTTCTCCCCTCACATTTTTCCTCCACTCCAAGCCACTCAAACTCACAAAAGTCTATAAGATTTCAAAACCGACATAACCCACCCCCACTATCCACCCGATCCCCCACCTCCTCTTCCCCATTTTTTTTCTTGTTTTATTCAATTGTTGGGTGTGAAAATGACTCCAAATATTAAAATGTTTCTAGTTGTTCGGTCACTATGAGATATTGGAAAGGAGCAGCTCCCAGAAGTTGCAATCGGGAAACGGACAACTTGCCGCCTAAAACATATGGCAAACAAGATGTAATTAATTATGGCGCGGACTTGTACATCTGCAACAAAAATATAAGTTCCGTGGTGAAGAGTCTTTCAATGAAGGAAAATTGTTAGAACAGTCTGAAAATTCATACTTGATTCAATGATTTGGGCCTTTACTACATATCGTTTTTGATAAATTGTGGGTGCTTTTAACGAATTTTTTATTTCTCCCAATCGTTATAATTCTGACTATCAACCATGATTGAAAGACCCCTGAATCGTGATATTAGGCATAATCTCTCAGTGGTGAACTCTGCAACTCGGTGGGATACAATTTGGAGAAGAATCATCATTAGACTATCCATTATGTCCACATAAATTTGGAGATTCTTATTTGTCACGCCCCTAGTCTAGACCTTAAACGCGTGCACAAGACCTTGGATCATGAGTGACCCCAAGCTAACCCTGTTGGTATATCATAAGCATACTAAAGTAAACTAAATTAATAAATACTATGTGAAAGCCAAATGATATGAATAATATGAAATGATGGGGAAATACTTATATATTATCAGAATAAATGAAAAATTATACTTAAATACAAATGAAAAGTCAAACTCCAACACTACTGCTGAATCTAACTATGTGTGAAATAAGTCTCTAAACTTACTAGATGTATGGGGACATACCCCAGCTAAATATTGTAAAAATTTAAAAATAAAGACTAAACTGAAAAGATAACATGTCAACTGTCCTCAAAGAATGATGACTCTCCACTGAGGATGCTGAATTGAAGATGAAGAACCGATTAATGCATGATATGACTGGTATGGACCTCAAACTATATCACGAGATGATGTAGGTCATAGTATGTGCCAGTACTTGAAAGGAGCTGAGCATGCAGGATAGAATAAAGTTGAACAATAACATAACTGAACAAGCAATAAAGCAATGATATAATATGAACATGATCAGGATACTTAAAGTACTTTGCAGGACTAAATTGAATGCAATAACAAGGCTTATAACATGCTGAAACTGAATACTTAATTGTACTAGTGATGTCGTCAATGCTATAGAATTTAACTAAAATGTGGGAGCTACTAATAAACAATATAAAACCACATGAGCTAAAGATGGAATTTGATGTATATGCCCCATCAAGAGGACCCATATACCCTTCTAGAGGTACATAGGCATGTTGGCCCGATCACTAAAATGATGACTACAAAGGGTACTTATGACCTACGAGGCATTAAGTTCTGGGGTTCAAGGGTGAATGACTCTAGTGCAATCGATATTAAGCTTCCCCCAGTTGATTAGGTATTTACATTCTAACTCAAATGTTGTAATACTAGATAGCTCAAAATACTAACATGCTAACTCATAATGCAACATTTATATATTGATAATAAACATTTAAATTTCAGGTATGTATAAAATAAATATTTAATATAACTTATGTAATTCATCAAATAAACGAACTACATGGCTAGCAAAATTTAATAAAGAATCTATGGAAAACAATGCTAAAATCATGATAATCTAATTAGGAATATTAAAGTATCTAATTTATAATAATCTATTCAAATTCTAGAAACTCTAGGCCTAGATAATTTGAAAAGAATCAAGAATCTTACAAAAATCTAGGGACATAATGGGCAAAAGGAACCCATTAGTTAAATCCCACATATAGGGTGATGAATTCCACGAAAAAATCCTTTGATTTCGGGGCTGAAACTAAAGAAAAGTTGTTGCATTCTTGCACTAAGTCTTGGTCAACTCTTTCCCTTCTGTGTTTAACTTTCCCATGGTTTTGGTTAATGACTTGATTAGGGAAGATTTAATTTAGTTACTAGATTAAAAATTGATCAAAATAATGTAGTTTAGGGGTCAAGCTACTATCCTTCAATTCTATGATTTGTTCATATGGAAATTGAAACGAACGACCCTAGTTCTACAATCAACTTATGCATAACATGAATGTAACCAATCCATGCCTAGAATGATATAAAAGTCTACCATTTCTAACTCTATAAGATCTTCTGAGGTGACTTTTTGGGAGAATCTAACAAGGAAATTTTTGTATACATGTGTAGCGATAACTGGGTCACCGCCTAGAGTAGAGACTAAGAAGGGTTCTGAGAATGTTTTTGGACTAACATTGAAGTACTGCTATATAAGGGGTTACAAAGGAAAGAGTATCCCATAAATCTTACAAAGTATAAATGTATAAGTCAAATAGTCGTAATTTACCAGTGATTACATTTGAAGAATGTTCTTGATCCTGGCGAGCTTTAAGAGCGTAAAACTTGTTTTGACGCTAACCACTATTTGTACTACATAAGTTGCCCTATTGAATCGGGTGACCTGTTGGTGATGCTGAAGCTGTTCATTGAGATCTACTATTATTGCCCCCCTTAACCCTGTTTAGAAGAATAATCTTTCAACCTGTGACAAGACTGACCACACCCAAAGCATCCTTACTTCCTACAAGCCACTTGCTCGGATAGTTGTAACTACACTTTTTACAAGTTGGGTGGGTTCCGGTGCCTAAAATACTACCTTGAGAGATCCTGATGCCCTACCTTTATGATCATTTCAAAACTTCGAGGATGGAACACTAGCTGAGGAAGGTGTTGTAGTTGAAGACTTTTGTTGAAAGTGCAAGCAATTCAACCACCCAAATTCTGTTGATAATAGTCATAGGTCTTGTTCGAACGTTCTTATTCACCTTGTGATGTTCCCTATGCATATAACTCTCAACCTGATGAGCATGATCATGAGCCTATAGATGCTCATATCTTCCAACAACTAGCATTCCTACACTCATTTTCAAAAGGTCGGATACCCCATAAAAACAAATAATATTTGAGAACAAGAATCAACAAACATATGAGGAGCATACCTGGAGAATTGTGAGAAATTGAATCCATACTCATGGACTATCACGCCCCGAGCGTACATCCTAGACGTGGTCGGCACCAAAAAACCATCAATGGCCTTGAGCGAACCCTTGGTTTGGCTTATGTATGGCCTTCCAATTCAAACAGTGGTGGATTTTCAGAACCAAACAAACCTTATGGGTTGACTTCTTCAAGGCAAAATATTGTCAAAGACCCAATCCTGTTTGCTAAAAATGGGATACAAGACGCTCTCTGACATGGAAGAACATGCTGATGAACAGACAACAGGTGGAACAACATATACAATGCAATCTGCAGGCTGGAAAGTGCTGTTTTTGGTGGGATAATTGGCTTGGTAATGGTCCACTTGTACAGTTTTCTAGCAATAGTAACAGATACAACAACACCACTGTAGCTGAGTTCTGGGAAGCAAGGAAATGGGATTGGAACAGGTCGATAAAACAGTCTCCAGCCAGCCAATTCTCCAACATTATCAGCACATGAAATCCCCTCTCAACAGCACCTCCATGATAAGGATGTTTGGAAACTCAATAACCAAGGCAACTTCACTTGTTCTTCAGCTTGGGAGGAGATCAGGGAAAAAAGGGAGAAGCAAAACCATAACTCTTTGCTATAGAATAAAAATATCACTTTAAAGCTTCCTTTCTACTTTGGAGGACCCTAAGGGGTAAACTCCCCACTAATGACAAACTAACTAATTTTGGCATTGAGCCATCAAAGTGTTTTCTTTGTATTGATAATGTAGGTATGGACAACATTTAACACACCTTCATTTCAGGCCAGATTGCTGCCAAAGTGTGGAGAAATTTGCAGCAGTACGAGGGATTGCACAAGGATGCCACTCACTACAACAACTGCTTCAACTCTGGTGGACAGCAAAGGCAAATAGTGCAGCACACAAGATGATTCTGCAGGCCACCCCTATCTTCATATGCTGGAATCTATGGAATAATAGATGCACAGTCAAATATGGGAGGGAAACAACAAATATCAGCAGGTGAAATATGCAATTTATAAAGACAGCTACAAGATGTTAAGCATAACATTTCCTCATATCAGCTGGCCATCAAAGTGGACTGAATTGATCCAGAAATGTGAATTATGTATACAAGACACCAAGGTAAGTATTGTAGCTTGGAACAAACCCAAAGATCATTGGCTAAAAATTAACAATGATGGAAGTGCTCTTGGCAATCCGGGGAGGCTAGGGGCTGGAGGCATTTTAAAGGATAAAGCTGGACAGCTGCTGATGGCTTTTGCAGCAACTCTTAGGGACGGAAAAATATAAAGCAGAGATTGAGGCAGCTATTTTTTGTCTGACTTGGGCTTTGGAGCTGGGATACAGGAACATTATATTGGAGCTAGATTCACAGCTTGTTGTTAAATGGATAAGCAATAGGCAACCCCTCAATGGAACTTGACAATTCAACTAGGCAGGATACAGAACATGATCAGCCAGACCCAGAACTTCAAATGCACACATGTCTATAGGGAGGCAAATTGGGTTGCTGATGCTTTGTCCAAACACAGCCATCAAACAACCAACCCTCAGGTATTTTTCAGCCATCAACAGCTACCTAAAGAAGCAAGCGCATACTATCATCTGGACTTAATGGAAATGCCATGTTTTAGGAGGACGAAAACTAAGAAAATTAAAGAGCCCCATGACTTTATCTTTTCAACTTAGCTATAATCCGATGAATAATAGCTTCTTTTAATAGGTTAGCTTTAGTTCATAATTTTTCAAATATAATGGGAGAGTCTCCCTTGTTTATGCTTCTTAGATACTATGTAAAGAGAGGAGTTCTCTCTTCTAGGTATTTAGTATTTTTGAATCATCTTTGGTGTAAGGGGAGGAGTTGGTTTTCCTTTTGGAATATAGACTACGAACCATCATATTTTTTTGGAGGTTTGGTTTATGACCCCCTCCGTGTATTTTGCCGTTTTGTTATTAATGTTAAGGCCTGGGGGTGATGCTCAGCCCCTACCCCTCCAAGGGTAATTAAACTTTAAAATAACAAAAAAAACAGTGGAACACTATACTCATCTCAGATAAAGAATTAAAAGAATCCTCATCAAATAACTTAAATAATTGTATTGGCCAAAATGGCACTATATTTTGATCTTGAAATATAAGATAAATTAGGCTCCTTACTGAACTAGTTATTGTCTATGAAGCCTCTGAAATGAATGAGATGGATCTTTTGACAGACCCCAGAACATCCTAATGAACGAAGCTAGAAATGCAAAAAAAGGGATGTCATCCTAAATGCAAGGAGGCTCACCAAGGGACTGTGGAGTGCTCAACTGGATCAACGGTGTACGGCATGCGGATCCTGGTTACTTGCTTTTGCATCATGAAGCGATGAAGACAAACTGGTATTAGTACATTGAATGTACGAGTACACAAGTTAGAAAGCTTAACGATGACTTAATCTTGAGGGGATTTAGATGAATTTACCTTGGCTCTGCTCAACTCAAAAATATGCTTAACTCAATGTGTGTGTATAAAGAAATTTTACACACATGTGATATATAAATCATGTAAATAATAAAGCAACTTAGTTCGTTAAACAAATGCAATAACAAACTCAACTTTACTTATATATGAAAGTAATATAACTTTTGTAGGAGATTCTCTAACCGACAACCATAGCTTTGAGCTTAAGTGATGATACAATATTTTACCTCACGCTGTTGATGATCATCCTGTACGTTGCCATCGGTATAGGACCTTATATTGATTAGTGGATCTATTAGATTAACTTATGTGATCATCTAAAAAGTATGAACGGACGATTCCCATAATGGGCTTCGTCGTTTATATGGAGACTTGAGTTAATATGAACTCTCATCGCCACATCGGTGCTCAATGCTACTGCCAAAATATAATTTATATCATACTTTTAATAAAAGTTCCTTTGGGTTGAGATAATTTACCAAACCCTTTAGCTTTAGAAAGGCTTCTTTTGGTATCTATGTTCCCCTTTTAGTCTACAACTCTTTTGGAACTCTTATTTTCCTTTTAAATTAAATGTGAAAACATTTACAATCCTTTAGGGAATACGTAGTTCCCTTATATCTTTTGAGAAATGAACTCACTACTTACTCTTTGCATAATTTGAAACTTAACACCTTAGGAATTCTTAATTCCCCTATGACTTTTGAGAATTTAACACAACTCTTTACAGTTTGCTCAACCTGTAACTTGAGCCTTAAAACTTGACAAAGACTACATAGTATAGGGGTTAAACAACGTAATTTAGCGGTTCAACTCATAAGGAAAAGACCTCTAACATAAGTGTTGTCAAGGGCCATCAACGGACGCGATCGACAGACGTGTATTAAACGACGGTCCATGTTGGTCGACCATCAATCAGCGATTGGGAGTTGAAACGGGGGTTATGACCTATGTACCATAGGTTCTAGCGTTTACTGACCCTTAGCCAATTTTTTCAGGCTTCTATGGAGGTTCGCATGTTTTGCACCACGGATCTGCAGAACAGATTGTGGGTCCTCCTACTGTCTATGTGTAGAAACTAGGGGTTGCACCTGTAACTCTAAAATCTGCATTTATGTCTGTGATACGCTCAAAGCAGACCTCCCTAAAAAAGTATAAGATATCATTATCAAATATGGAACACAACTACTAGGTTGGGTCAATCCCACCAGAAAAATGGTTTAGACTTAATTTCAACTCACGATTGTATTTATTTAGTCAATGACTTTCTAAAAGAGGAAAGTAAATGGAGGTTTTGTGAAACAAAATTTCCTTGCACAATGTAATTAGCAAGTGCACAAAATTAAATGTTGGTTTTATCAAGATTAGAGAGTAACTCGGGTATATGTGTTTTCCACAGGTTCATAATGTCGTATTTCTAGCAATCGCAAATCTTTCCTAGTGTTTTACATGCAAAGTGATAAGTTAGATATTTGAAAATCCTTGGTCCGGCATCTAGAGAATTTTGCCCCACACCTTCGTCTAGCTACGTCTGTATAATTCACTAACCCTACCTTTTACCTCATATTAGACATTATAATCAATATATGTCTTAGTTACTGCTTCTCACACTAAATCTATGTTGATATTTCTTTTCATATTACTACCTCCTTGGTCCGCCAAGTAGCAACAAGGCCTGTTCTAATGCTTTCACTCGTTAAAAATACTTCTAAGCAAAAGAATTATCAATGCATCAAAAACACTATCCGTGAATTGCTTAATTACTAGGATTACTTTGTTAATTACACATAGTTCCCACAACCCTATATGTGACTTTATTTACCAATGCTAGGAAGATAAAAATTCATAATATTAAATAAAGAAATAATAAACTTACTTAAAAAAGAAGAATAAACCCATAAATCTTCATTTGAGTTTCAAAAAGAAAACGTTCAAACCAAATCAAGAAATTGATTAATTTCTAAAGTTTGCAAAGAACCAATCTCCAAAGCACAAAGTAGAACAAAACTAGTAGTAGTTAACTCCAAAAATGAGGTACTAACTTCCAATATATATAAAAAAACATAGTCCTAAAGAAAAAGGAATTAATATAAGAAAAGTTTTGTTCAGGGACACGGCATCAATCGAAGGTTCAACTAACGGAACGTCAATTAATCGATGAACAGTAGACTGCCACCGTCAAGCAGGACATAGAAATATTTTTGTTCCACCGGATAGCACTCTCTCTGAATCAAATGATTGAACAAAAGTACGGTCTGTGATCCATCTACATTATGTCAATGCTCTTCCGTAGCTTCATACTTAGAATCTTCAAAAATTAGGTACTGGAACCTTCTCAGAACCAATCAACAGTTCACCACTACAATCTATCAATCAATAAACAAACCGTCGTTTGCTCTCGTGGTTCCACACTTAGTCAGATTTTCTTTATCTTCCCCTAAGGACTGAATTTCTCATAGATGATCACCAACTATGGTTCTCGACCAAAAGTCGGACCGTCGATGGCCTTCGTAGGTCATGTTCTGCACTTTTTTAGATGTTTTTTGCGCTTCCTTCCTTAACATTTTTCCTGTAAAACAAAACACAAAACTTGCTAAAAACACTACAAAAGGCTTTAAACAAACACAAATCTTAAGTGAAATACATTAGAAATGTCATGAAATCACGGCATTAACACGCTCAACTTAAATTTGTGGTTTGTCCTCATGCGACACTAAAAGACACCTGTACAGAAGAATACCTTTTTAATCTCTAGAAATCGCATGACTATCAATCCGACTCTTTCTTCATTCAGTGTATGCTTACGCTTTCAGGCTCGACATGCCAACTCATGAGGATCACATCATGGCACAAATTCACAATACAACAGACACTTCTACTATTTGGCCTCTCAATAAGGTACCAAATTTCTCATAACGCAACTAGTGCCCTCAGTTTAAAAGAAATCCTCATTTTTCACAAAGTGATTATTCATCTTGCGACAAGGATCTGTGATTCAACACTCGCACTCAGGAACAAATTCAAATATCGGTAGTACTTTATGCCATAGGCTTGCCCTTATTGTCACTATTTAGATTCACTATATTAGACTCTAGGATCATTGTAGGACTTTCTTTGCTTGTAACGTAGGCTCAGGGTCAGATGTGGTACATTGTGTACATTTTAGTGACTTTCTGCCCTCCTTGACATCACCGCTCAGCTTCATACCTCTTTTCATCGCGTTTGACCCTCTATTTCTCTTCTCTTCTCTACTCTTCTTTGCCTTGTTTCCCTTTCTTAAATGTGACTTTCACTTTTCTTTTGCCTCTTTTTCTCAGAACACTCTTTCCGCTTCTGTTCTCATTTTTCTTTTTCAACTATTCATTCATTTATTTATTTTTTATTTTTTGTGCAAGTGTCACATTTTTTCTTACATAAGCTTTTCTTTTTAACATAAAAATCTTTTCATACCTGTTTTTGGATATGAACTCATAATATCCACCCTCACTTCATGCATTTTCCATGGATTGAGGTACACAATACCCGAATACGGGTTAGGGCAAAGACGAGGTCGCTTACGGCATTAGCTACTATTAACTTAGGATTTTGACCTAAGTCGAGGTGCACATGTCCAAGGAGGGACTGGGGCCAAAACATTAGCCCCTGGGAAGGTGAGTTGGTGAATTAAAAGAATTAGTCTATGATAGGCTCAATATATTTGGATCAAAAAGGGACATTTATACATTTGGTTCACTTCTTTTAGGCTAGATATTGGCTATTTCGAACAACGGCCTATGATCCCTTCCTAGCTTCTATAACAGATTCCCTTCACAAGAATAACCAGGAAAGTTCTAGCTACGCGCCAACTGTTTGAACACTCAAAATCTCCTCACACAATCTTGGAACATCGTTGCACCATCAAATTATAAGAATTCCTAGTTCAGGTTTTAGTTGAAGGTCATGTAGTGGGTGACTATTTACGTCATGTTTAGATCCAACACATTCAACATATCTTAACCTATTATGCAAGCACGACAATGGAGTGGGTATTATTTTTAATAGCCATCATGCTTTGCTGTTTTTAAGCTTATGTACTTGTACTTCTACGACACGTCGGTTTAAAAGAAAATTAAGCACTCTCTTTAGGAAAAAGAACACAGACAAGAAAACCCCAACAGAGGATTTTGATTTCGGTTACTCAGACTTTATACTACCACTCACATTCCATTTAGCCCACCCCCTATAAATAAAATAAGCAATTGTCCCCAATGCAATAAGAAAATAATGAAATAGGGTTGTAGGTCAAGCAATCCTGTGGCGCATAGCACCGAAGAACTCTCAACAAACGGCTGGATCCGGTTTCTCGAAACTCGCAGGATAATCACTTGGGTCATCCTTAGTATTTTCCACATCAACCTCCATTCCATTAGTAAGGCTCCTCTCTCCGCTCACCGGTATAAAACAAGATGCCCCTGCAGCTATCTCTAGTGATTTCCTTTGACATGTTTCCTCATCTACAAAGGATGCCCACCTAGCTCTTTCCAGCTATATCTTCTCTCTCTTTCTCACATGGGCCTCATCACCGACATCAGTGGTGTGGCTGGAGCAGTTCCTCTATGTACACACACGCTTATCATGTCGTGGCTCAACATAGACCTTGAACAAGACATCTAGAGTTGTGTCCTCTGCTAGCTTAGTAGGAGCACTCTTTTGCTCAGTCCCCCACATCTCCAAGATAGTATCAGCATCGGCTCTCAAGCTGGGAAGCTTTGCCTTAATAGTAGTGAGGTCAGTGGCCAGGGTTGGTCGTGCTTAAGCACATAACTCAAAATCTTCAAGGCATATGTAGACCGCCTGATTCTGCTGCTCTGTCTTCTTGGACACCTACTTCTCAATGCAGTCCTCTGCCTGCAATGGATTTCTCATATAAGGATGGATGTGGTGCAGCAAGGTGGCCATTTGTTCCTCTAACTTCTGGACTTGAGCTAGAGGGACTACTGTCGTAGACGGCAGTATAGATCGCAATGATCTGTGGGCCCTACTATCTATATGTGAAGAAGATGCCGGTATGAGGTCAACATGCTCAGTTTCATCAGGGTCAACCACTTTGAATTGCTCCACCATATATGCCAACTTTTTGCTCAGTATGGAACCTTAATTTTGGAGCCTTTGTGTGGCGCTGCTATATTGGCCTCATCCCTGATACGACGTGTATCTAGTGTTCCCACTGGTTGATGGAGTATTATGATAATACCAAATTTTCACTCCCGCATCCCTGCACAGCTGCATGATTAAGCATGGAAAGGGTAGGTGGTAGAGGTCTTAAAGTCCCTCTCATGTATCACTGCAAACATCAACTTGGCGAAGTCACTTTCTAGCTTAGCCACCATCAGTCCCGCTACTATCTCCCTATCCCAAGTGAGGAAGTTATCCGCCTGAGTAGGTGACACTCTTTTTCTAACCAGAAGGCACAAGAATTTTTCCCCAAAAGTCAGTGTGCCCTTCCGGATGCTCACTCGGGGTGGTATGAACCAATCATCTCTCTCACCATTTGTATTTATACAGCGGGTCAACCATTTTTAACTGACTCTCACTGCTCCGCACTCCTTTAAAATGCACTACTCTTAATAATTTCCCACCTGTAGTCAAACTATGAAGTGTTTCGAGTTCATTGTGAGTCGGATGTGGGTTCGTATAGGAATCGAGTGATTGTTGTCTCTAATATGTCAACTTGGCAGAACCGAAATAGTGTACAGGTGAGAGGGGCATATTTTGAAGGTGCAGAATTTGAACGAGTAGCCTCATCAAATAAGGCTTGGTGGTCTTCTTAGCTAGATCTAGTGGCTCCATGAGCGTTAGATCCTGAAGCAGTAGCCGCCTTGGATCCTAAAAACTGGGCTGAACCTGCACCTTTGGCATCCTTTGAGCCGAATGCATAGTCCTCCTCTTAATTGGAATTATCTTCAATCGGTGAATAGCTACGTCGAAAGTTACCTTCCGGTGGGTTCCCCTAGTAAGTCATGTTTATGTTATTGGTGATGTAGCACCCGAAGAGACATAGGTTGGGTCCTAATCTGTGTCGGTGACCTTGTCAATCAACTTAAAAGATGGGGTGGCCTATTTTGATTTGCCCCTCTTGGCGTAGACATTGTCCTTCTTTTGCGCCATTGGTATCTTAGAAGTAGTTGTTATTCTCATCGCATCCTTACGACACACTCGAAGAACAACGAAAAGAAAAATCTTGAAAGTCAAAAATGCAGATCAATTCTGCAAGGCCAGATCGATGGGCACCATCATTGGCCAGTCAATCAATCAATGGTCCGTAGATCACGTCCGTCGTCTGACAGTTCATATTATTTTTAGGATGTGTTTAAAAATCTTTTCTGATGGAAATGACGGACATTCATAACGGTCCGTCAATCAATCGACAAACGTTACTCCACTTTTGTTATTTGGTAATTAAGATTTTTGTTGGTGATTCAATCGATGGACCCCATCGATGACCCGTTGATTGATGAACGGGATCTCGTATTGTTGGCCTGAGACAGAATTCAAGTCGTTTATATGTTCCATTTTTTAGTCTCTTAAGTGAGTACTTTTTACACAATCACGTTTACACATGCATTTTCACATACCAATTACGAGTTCATCATTCCTATAATTCCTATTTCATGCATCATTCGAACCCAATTAAGTGAAACATGGAACCCCAAGTCAAAAATTCATATATTAGACAGACCACTTATCTACACAACCATATTCTATCATTCCAAGAGAAGTAACTATGGAACTTTTACCATGGAAATTCAGTTAATGTAGTCCCAATGTCAAGACCCACTCCTTAATTTTTATATACAACTATGAATGAGAATTCAAAGTTAATGAAAATTGAAGTACCTATCGTAGTAGTGATGTGGTTGTGTGAACTTATGAACTTCGAAAAAGTAGCTTACGCGTCCGAGCTCAATCATCAGCGTCTTGAGAAGGGAGAAACAAAGAATTTTGGGGGTGAGAGTGTTTGGGAATTCTGGGTAACTGATGGGACAAATTTGTGAGATATGGAGTTTATTTTGGAAGTGAAATATGGAGGAAATGATTGGTTGAAATGGTAAAGGAAGGGTATTTGAAAGAAATTTGAAAGAAGGAATGAATTTCATAGGGGTGTCTTTTAATATTACCGATCGGGTCGGGTCGGACACTTGATGTCTTGGATCTACGAAACCCCATCGACGGGCCATATATCGATCGATAATCCACTAATAGGGAATGTTGATCACTATTAGACTTAGAAAAGAAATGGGAACATACATGGGATCTATGGACACCATCGATGGTCTGTCGATGGAAGAAAGGTCCGTCAATGGGGTCCGTAGACCTCTGCACCAGACCATTTTCTACAGATTTTTGCTTTTGCTTCCTGCACATGTAGCACAAATTAGGCAATTCTTTTTCTGTTTTTCTAGAAACTTTTAAGACACAGAACCTATACTAATCTCTAGCAAACACTAGAACACAAAAAAAATGAAATAATGAGAACAACTAAAAAAGACTATGTCTTATTCTACAAGGAAAATAAAATCTATCGTTGGCTAGACGGTATAACTTGGGTTGCCTCCCAAGAAAAGCTTTATTTAACGTCGCGGAATGACGCAGGCACCGTGATTACTCAAACTTCATCAAGATGATAGGCTTAAACTACGTCATGAACACTCTCTACATGTCCCAGATAGGTCTTTATCCTTTATTTGGTTACTGTGAACCTTATGACTTCCTTGATCTCTAGTTCAACTACTTCATGCGGGAATGCTTTGGTAATGAGGAATGGCCCACTTCACTTGGACTTTAGTTTTCCCGGAAAAAACCGCAACCTAGAGAGGAATAGAAGAACCAAATCACCAACCTCAAATATTGCTTTGGGATTCTTTGGTCATGATAATTCTTAATCTTCTATTTGATAATTGCTGAACTTTAATAGATTTCAGGCAAAATTCTTCGAGCTCATTCAACTCATTTAGCCGCTGATGCTCCGGTCCAATCTAAATTCAATCTCGTCATCGCACACACCGCCTTATGCTCTCGCTCGACCGGTAAGTGACAAGTCCCATACACAAGTTGGTAAACATACCTATGGGAGTCTTGTATGCAGTGCGTAGGCCAAAGAGCGTCATCTAGCCTCCGTGATCAATCCGTTGTATTGGCATTCACGGTTTTTGCAAAAATCTGTTTGATCTCCCGATTGGTCACCTTTACTTTCCTGCTAGTCTGTGGGAGGTAAGGAGTAGCCACATTATGACAAACACCATAGATTTTCGGCAACCCTATGAACAATCTATTACAAAAATGCGATCCTCTATCATTAATAATGGCCCTAGATGTGCCAAATCTGAATAAGATATTCTTCTTCAGGAATGCGGTTACACTCTTTCCGTCATTGGTGGGGAGATCAATTGCTTCAACCCATTTCGACACATAGTAAATCTCCATAAATATATATTTCATCCCATGAGAACTCACAAATTGGACCATGAAGTCAATGCCCCATACATCGAAAAATTTAATAACCAAAGTGGGATTCAAGGGGAATTCTTGTCTCTTTGAAATTCCTCCATCTCGTTAGCACTGATCAAATGATTTGGAAAAATCGTGAGCATCTTAGTGGATGGATGCCCAATAATATGAACATTGTAGGATAATATGCGTAGTTCGGATACCACTATGGTGCCAACCCACATGCGAGGAATGAACGCCTCCAGAACACTCAACATCTCAACCTCAAGCAAACAACGATGAATTATCCCATCGGCGCAACTCCGATATAAGTAAGGCTTATCCCTGAAGAACTTTTTCATATCATGCTGAACTTTTTCATTTGGTGGAAGGTCAAATCTTACGGAACCACATCACTTTCTAGATAGTTCGCAAAGTCTACGAAACGTGAGATCAAATCATGAGAAGTGGCCAATACATGTTCATCTGGGAATATATCATCAATTTCAGCATTTTCTCCCAATTCATACATATCTTCATCCTCCAATCTAGACAAGTGGTTGGCAACTTGATTCTAAGTCTTTCTATCTTTTACCTCAAAATCAAAATTCTGCAGTAACAATGCCTATCTGGTCAACCTTGGCTTTGTATCCTTCTTCGCCACAAAATACCTCAGCGTAGAATGGTCGGTATGCCCTATGACCCTCCTACCAAGAAACTAAGAGCAAATTTCTCGAATGCAAACACAACCACAAGAAGCTCATGCTCAGTTAACGTGCAGTTTTTTTGGGCTTCATTCTGGGCTTTACTCACATAATAGATATGGTGAAGGATTTTATGTCGTCTCTGTCCCAATACCACACCGAGTGCCACCCCACTAGCATCACACATCACCTCAAATGGATCACTCCAATCCAGTTAAATAATAATGGGTGCGGTCACCAATTTCTCTTTCAACTCTCTTAATGTCTTCAGATAGGATTCATTAATATAGAACTTACAGTCCTTCTTGAGCAATTTACACAAATGATGTGCAATTTTAAAAAATCCTTAAAAACCTCTTATAAAGACAAACATTCCCAAGAAAACATCCACACCTTTGACAGAGATGGGTGGAGGGAGCTTCTCTAGCACCTCTATTTTCGCTTGATCGACTTCTATTCCTTTCTCTGAGATGCGATGGCCCAACAATATGCCTTCTTTTACCACAAAGTGACATTTCTCCCAATTTAGCACTAAATTATGGTCCCCACATCTCATGAGTACTTCATCCAAGTTACTCAAGCATCGATAAAGGGAGTTGCCCACATCAGAAAAATCATCCATGAACACCTCAACATTGTCCTCCACAATATCAGAGAATATCGACATCATACAACAGTGGAAGGTAGCTGATGCATTACATAACCTGAACAACATCCTTTTGAATGCAAAGTTCCCATATGGGCAACTGAATGTGTTCTTTTATTGATGTTCTAAAGCGATAGAGATCTATCTGTAGCCCTAATAGCCATCAAGAAAACAATACAAACCCTTGCCTTCAAGTCTGTCTAAAATCTGATCCATGAAGGGAATGAGGAAATGGTCCTTCTTAGTGAAGGCATTCAAATTCCAGTAGTCCATGAAAACTCTCCAATCGGTCATTGGACACATCGGAACAAGCTTGTTTCTCTCATTAGGCACCAAAGTTTTCCCGCCTTTTTTAGGAATACACTGAACATGACATACCCAACTATTTTTCGCTATCAAAGTAAATGACTCTAGCATCCAACCACTTGATCATCTCCTTTTTCAGTACTTCTTGCATCGGTGGATTCAACCTTCTTTGGTGATCAATACTCAATTTATGATCTAGCATGAGTTGGATTTTATGGAAACAAATACCGGGAGGAATCCTATAATATTTGCAATAGTCCAATCAATATCTCATTTGAACCTATTCAATTCTGCCACAAACCACTCTACTTGTTGCCTACTAAATTCTTCTATAATTATCACCGTCAAAGTGTAATCTCTACCAAAGAACACATACCTCAGATGAGGTGGTAAAGCCTTAAGCTCTAATATTAGGGCCTCCTTACTAGATGGTTTCGAGGGTGGAGACTCTCCATGCTTCATATCAAACTCTAATTTCTTTGTCTTTGACCAATATTCATTTCTTTCAAGTGCAGCCACCAAAGAATCATATTTTTTGATACCATCACTATCAATATTCATGATGACTGTCGCTAGTGACTCGATATGTAGTCTTTCTCATTTTATACTTCAGATACGCTCTTAACCCTGTAGGATATATAAGATACTATTTGGAGCTCACCACTACGCATAATTGACCTTAATATATTGAAAGTTGTTCTTCATTTTTCAACCTAAATTTCATCTGCCCTTTGTCCATATCGATTAATGTATGCCCAGTGGCAAGGAATGATCTTCCTAGAATAATGTGGTCCTCAAAGTCAACCTCAAAGTCAAGATTCCAAAAGTCGGTAAAAAAAGTGAACGACTCCACTTTTACAAGCAAATCATTGAGTATCCCTATATGTCTCTTTACAGTTCGATCGCCCATCAATAACCACAGCGTAGTAGCCTGTAGGTCTGCAAAGCCTAACTTCTTATAAATGGACAGTGGCATGAGATTTATGCTCTCACCAAGATCATACAAAATCCTTATCAAAGTGGAGCAGCCCTATAGAACATGGGATACTTTAGGCGCCCGAATCCTCCTTTTTCTGCACAAGAGACATTGTAGCGATAGCACTACAATGTTGCATTCCATCATCATCCTCTAAACTCACCAGCCTCTTCTTTGTCACCATATCCTTGATAAACTTAGCATATCCGGACATTTTCTCCAAAGCTTCTATCAACAAAACATTAATGGAAAGTTGTTACAACATAGTTTTTAACCGTTGATATTTAACATTTTCCATTTTCTTCACCAATCTCTCTGGAAATGATGGTGGAGGTCTAGAAATAGAAAAACTTTCTGAGAAACTTCCACTTCTTTTGTTGTTGTGTCCTCCAACTGTTCGCTATCTTCTATTACATCTTTTTCGTTGCTCTTATCATCTTCGACTAAAGACTACATAAGATATGTTAGATACTCGAGTAGTGACTGCCATGAAATGCCCATCATTCTTACGGTTCTGGATAGTGTTGCTTGGAAGAGTGCCAAGTTTGTACGGGTTCACAGTATTAGACAATTGATTCATCCATAGCTCAAGATGCTTTATTGAGGCCGCATGTGCATCCACCTTTTGTCAAATGCCACATAGGTCGTTTTTCATATTCTTGACATTCTCATTAGCTTCATCAAACCTCCTCATTATCTTCTGCAGCATATCCTCAACCCACGCCATACTATTTCACCATCCCTATGAGTAGCTTCTCGATTGTTAGGGGCAACATATGGCCCACCTCGATCATTCATGTTACCATAGTTGTTCCAGTTGTATTTTTCATCTCGGACATATTGACCCTCTCGGTTGTAATTACCATAGTTCCAACCTTGGTTTCCTTGACCTTGGAGCCAATTATCCTAATTGGAACCTTGGGCAGTTGGTTGGAAACCCCTCGTCTGATCATTAACTACATATGAATCTTTTCATAGTAGTACCATCTACCGGCGGTGGTTGTTTAGTCAAATAGTTCAGCCCATTTACCTTCTCTGCGCCTCCGCTCACATGTTTCAAGACCAACCCTAACTCAGTTTTCATCTGCGCCATCTGTTGACGAATCTCATTTGTGGTTGGGTTGTTTGTAGCCTGTACCGGGAAGGTGTTACGCCCAGTGTTTGACTTTCTAGTGCTCCAAGCTTTATTGTTGAGAGATAACTTCTCCAACTTTTCTGCAATCTCAACATATGTGCATTACCCAATTGAGCCACCTACAATAGTATCTAGCACTGGTTTGCTGTTGTCATTTTGACCTCTGTAGAAGTAATCTTTCATTGACTCATCATCAATGCGGTGGTTTGGGACGTCTCTCACCAGCGCATTAAATCTATCCCAAGAACTACTCACCAACTCTTTATTCACTGACTCTCCAGGTAGTTCCACAAAGTTATTCACCTTATCGTTGTGGTTGAACTTCTTAGACACTGGATAGTACCTCTCTAAGAAAACATCTCTCAACTGATTCTCTATTAGGGTTAACTGGGACCCCTTGATTCTCTATACTTCTTAAGGTTTGATTTAGTTTGGATTCATATGGAGTGAGTGGTTCTTCTCAGCTCCATACTTGGCATACACTAGAGCTAGACCTGAGAGAAGCAAAAACAAAAAGAAAAAGTAAAATCCAGAAATAGTTGACTAAATTTCAGCAATGTAATTAAAGTTCATCTAAAAGCCAGATTCCCTAGCAACAGCGCCAAAATTTGATACACTCAAATCACACCTCCCTAAAGAAGTATAAGTGATGGTTATCAAGTATAGAAATCAAATAGTATATTGGGAAAAACCCCAAGAGGAAAATGGTATACACTTAACATCAAATAACGATTATATATATTTAGTCAATGTGTTTCCGAAACAGGTAACTGACAGAAGTTTTTGTGAAAAAAATTTTCATTGAACAATATATTTATCAAGTAGACAAAAGTAAACGTTGGATATATCAAGATGAGAAAATAACTACGGTATATGTGTTCCCCACAGGTTCACAATGTCATATTCCTAACAATAGCAACTTTATGCTAGTGTGTTAAATGCAAAGTTATAATTTAGGTAACTTTAAATCCTTGGTTCGGCATCTAGAGAATTTCACCGCATACCATGGTTTGGCTACATGTGTATAATTTACTAACCCTTACCTTCACCTCATATTAGACATCATAATCGATGTATGTCTTAGTTATTACATTGCACCAATCGACACTAGCCTATTAGATAGTATCACACTAAATATGTGTTGATAATTCTTTTCCTATTACTACTTCCTTGGTCCGGCAAGTAGAAACAAGGCGAGTTCTAATGTATGCACTTGTTAAAAAGACTTTTAAGCAAAAGAATTATCAATGCATGAAAAATTACTATTTGAGAATTGCGTAATTACTAGGTTTACTTTGTTAATTACCCATAGTTCCCACAATCCTAGTTATGGCTTTAGTTACCCATGCTATCAATATCACAATACATAATATTAAATAAAGAAATAACGAAATTACTTTAACAAGAATAATAAACCCATAAATCTTCACTTGAGATATCAATAAAACTCGTTCAAAACAAATCCAGAAATTGATTAATTGCTAAAGTTTTCAAAAAAAACAATCTCCAAAATACAAATAAGAACAAAAGTAATAGTAGCTAACCCCAACAACAAGGTTTTAACACCCTATATATAGAAACTCTAGTCCTAAAGAAAAAGGAATTAAAATAATGAATGTTTTGTTCAGGAATAAGATATCAATCGATGGTTTAACTGACGGACTTTGATTAGGACATCGAAATAGTTTTTCTCTACCGGGTAGCACTCTTTCTGAATCAAATGATGGACCAACAGTACGGTCCATCGATCTATATACGGGACATCTATGATCCTCGATACATCCATACTTAGAATCTTTAAAAATCGGGTACTGGAACCTTCTCTAAACCAATCGACAGTTCAACTGTACGGTTTGTCGATCAATCAATGGACCGTTGTTTCATCTCGTGATTCACACTTAGTCCATAGATCAATCGACGGACCATCGATGGCCTTCGTAGGTCATTTTTTACACTTATTATGTTGTTTTCTACGCTCCAATCCTAAACATCATTCTTGTAAAACATAACACAAAACTACTTAAAATCACTACAAAAAGTCTTCATACACAAACAAATATTATGTTAAATACATTTGAAATGTTATAAAATAACGACACATCATTTTGTAATAGCATATCCGGTGTTATAATATTTGTTTGTGTCTATCCCCTTACTACTGTGCAAGTATACGACTGATGTCACTACGAAGAGGGTTGTGCTAGTATACTAACTGATGAATGGTCTGCCTGTTAATGTAAGAGCTACTTTCAGGCTAAACATGTTAATAGTTCATATAATAAAGGAAGACACTTCTTTATGCAACATCATTACTAGATACTTTCGTACTTTTAAAATTGAGGAGGAAGTTCATCATGTGTGCCCCCATCCCCCCATGCCTCTCATTTAGTATTTCACTTGGATTATGTCAAAAAACTTAAAGTGCATGATTATTCCCAAGGGTCAGTGTTAATTGTTGTTGCTAAACAAACCCGAGATGATAGTTGAATGGGTCGCATAATTGGAATGGCTGAGCTGAAACTGCGAAGAGATGTTCGTCTTGTGATTGAGGATGAGCGTTACCCTTTGACGGATAGTGCATTTTACATGGGTCAAATCGGCCTAGCTTTCCGAGAATCCATTGATGATGATGATGCGACAATGGATGAGGAGGATGCCTCAGATGATGTTATCCCCAGAGATAATGATATTGATATGGACCATGGAGATCGTGATGTAACCTCAATGGATGTGGATTTTTTCACCAATGTGGCAACCCAGTGATTTGAAGCACGTGTCCTAGAGGCCAATAAGGAGTTCTCTTTTGCCTTTTAACTTTCTCTTACTTTTTACTTTGGGAACAATGTTTTGCTTAAGTGTGGGAAGGAAGTTGAACTTCATTGTATATATTTTACTATTTTATCAAGCTTTCTTAATTTTTAGCAGGGTTTCTCATCATTTTATTTTTGGTTCATTGCCGGCACACGAGAATCATTGTTGATCCCCAAGAAAACCACATCCTTGATGACTATAGGCAGAAGAATAACTCTAGCATACACAAGCTTGAAAACTATAATAAAAATTCTTGAAGTTCAAATACAAAGCTTTAACTCTAATGATTTATTGTGAATATAAATAGAATATTCAACTTGCCATAATGTAGGCAACTTATGTCTTTAAATAACTTATAAGTTAAATAAGACACACTTACCAAACACTAGTTCCATATATGAAACCTCTGACTCACAAAGATGGAAGTTAGGACTAGACCTGCGACATTCTAACAATTGTTTTAACTGAATGCGCAAGTAGAACCCTCCAGGACCAAGGAGGCTCGCCATAGCTAACTCATACTCCATGTGGTATCAAAAAATCTCCTATTGATGATCCTGAATACATGTATCTATATCATGAAACGATGTAGGAAAAATTGCTCACTACATAGAATGAACAAGCGTGTAAGGGGAATTCTTAAGAATAAACATATGCTTGAACTTGATTAAAAAATAAATATACTTACCTCTTTTGAACTCAAATCAACTCAAGAATAAAATACTTAACTCAAAGATATTATACTCAACTCAAGATAAAGCAACAATGATGCAATATATGAAAAATATCATAATAGTATAAAGCAACTCAACTTATTTAGGAATACAATATACTTAGTTTGTGTGCAAGGATACAATATAAACTTTGTTTCTATCTTAAAATACAAGTAAACTCTGCATACATAAAAATATAGATATCTTTGTGGGAGTTTCTTTAACTGAAAATCATCTCTATAAGCTATGTGATCATATAGTATCTCGTCCACGTTGCAGGAAGTGTCTTATATCTTTCAAGGGTATAAGACCTCTAAACTAAGTGGATCCACTAGACTATGTTAAAAATAAATAAGGAATCATCTAAAAAGTACGGCCCTTTCTACTCACGTAGGCTAAATGGTTTATGGGGGTTGGGATATGTATGAACTCTCTCCATATCGGTGCTCAGTACTACTCTCAAAATATATATAGCTCATATCTTTAAAAGCATAAACTTTTCTGTGGTTTGAGATAATGATCCAAAACTCTATCTCTTAAAAGAAATGCTACTCAAATTGCTCAAAACTCTTTTAAAAATCACAGTTTCCTCTCATCTTAAATGTGAAAATATTTACTCTTGGAAATACATAGTTCCCATATAATATTTTAAATTAAATGAACTCAACTCTACTGTTTCTCAAAAAAAAAATCAAAATCATACTATAATATGATCATTCATGACTAGGGAAGTCATTCTTAATAAGAATTGATTGTATATCTAGATAACATACTACACATAAATTGATGGAATACTTGATTGTCAAACTAACATGTTTTAGAAAACTCTTTTCTCAAAACTCATCTTTATTTTCTAAAAACGCAGTTGAAGAACTCAAGTGTTGTCTTTAAAAAAAAGTTTTCTTAAATTTTGTAACTTAAATCACAGGGTAAATGTACAATTATGAAAATTAACGGCTCATCTTAGGGATTGTAATATAAATAAAAAATCTTAGTACTCAAGACTCAATGATACTACTGATTTCTAGATTGCAAGACTCATAGGGTTCAGGCAGCGTTATTGGCATGAACAACTTAACTCAAGGGATTCATGGGTAACATGTAATTGTCCCATATGTACAAATATAATCTCAAACATTAGGTACTGAGTATTATAGACTTAGAACTTGAAGGTATTACACCTCTCAGAGATATTTAACTGATGGAGTTCATGAAGAATTTATGTAAATGAAAGACTCGACTACAGAAACTAAAAAACAATATATAACTAAGGTATTTGACTCTTCTCATTCGTATACTTACTTCCTCATAAGTTATATTAAATCGATTCTTGATCTCAAAGGATTCACAATTTAACTTAAAGATTTTTTTAACTTTATTCTTAACTCTTTCTTATATTTCGAGTATAATTCAAGAGTTATGATTCATTTTTTGGAGAATAATAGTAACAAGATAGAAATTCGATAATCAGAAATAGAACTTTTTAAAGAAACATAAACACAATAAATCAAAATAAAATTATCTTTAGAACACTCAAATCTAAAGAAAGTATCCTAGATTACTCTTTTATGATAGGAAGGAAGATGTAGGGCGTGAAGATGAAATAGTCCAACACTATGATAGCCTTATATACCTGGAATAACAAGGTTCTAGAAATATCTTGAAGAAGAACTTTACTAAGCCTTGAAACCCTAGCATGAAGGTAAACGATCGACAAAATCTTTCTTAAGATTCTTGAAATCTCTATGGCCAAGAATAATTATTTTAATTTGTCAAATTGTATGGAGAATTTTGAGTTGAAAAAATGGAACTCTTGGAGAATGACTTGCCTTGAAAAAGAATCTTGGATAGATTCTTTTACATTGATTTTTCTTTAGGGTTTTACCCTAGGATTTGAGAAAGAGGACAATGATGGATTAAAAGATAAAATCTTATCGTTTTAAGACTTTTATTTATCCAGAATTCATTTTGGATTTTCATGGAGGTAAAAGAACAAAAAAATTTTTTTTATGTTTTCCCGTTAATTAAATTCGTAACAGCACTACATAGGTTACTAACATAGTCATAACTTTTTACTTAAACATTTGCTGACACGAACTTGATGACATTTGAAAGTAGAATAAAATACCTTTAATTCAATATGTTATGGCTCACGTAACGATATACAATATAAGAGATATGGTCGCTTGAAGTTGACCAATGTAGAATTGTACATTAAAACTTAATTGATATGGAAACTTCAAGAACACTTATCAACAACTCATCAAGAAACAAAATTTCTCAATAATTATGGATATATTCACAAAATTAACTCATTATTGGTTTGTGGGTAAATGAAACCAACACTATGGAAGCTTGCATACCTCAAGAACTAGGTTCTTGGCGAAATCTTTAATTCTTGAACGAACGCTTGAAACTTTGAAATTTTTGTCCTCTTAAATGTTCTCTCAAAAACCCAAAGTATTTGTAGGGGTGAATGAAGCTAATTCTAATAATTTTAGAATCCTAAAACCTTACAAAAATACTTAATTCAATTGGATAAGGAAAAGAAAAAAAAACCTCATAATTTTGGGTAACTTCCTTAATTGGACAACCGAACTTCAAATAGGCATATCTCCCTCATAAAAGCTCAAAATTTAAAAAAATTTATGAAGTTGGAAAAATAATTCAAACAAATTTCATTTGGCATCTTATTTTACACGTGACTCATGTTGTACTAAGAGTTATGGTTGTTCAAGTTGACACAACACTCATAACTGAAGCATAACTTGAAAAACATCAGATTTTTCTATTTCCAATTTATTTCTTTTTGGAACACAAGGTTCTACATCTAGCGACCTTAATAAATATGAAATTTGTAATTACTTAGTAAAATATCACTCACTAAGAAAAATTGTTCGAGTCTTATCTCACAAATATTTCTGGGGTGTGATCAATAATTTTCTTATTTTTGTTGAGTCTTACAGTCGTTATAGGAGTGAAAGTTCCCAATGATGGATGGATGACGACCACCTTAAGTGAAAATTAGTTATCTGGAGTAGAGAATCATGAAATCTAGTTTTTGGGGTACACTCAAACCTTGTGTTGATTGTTGGCTAGACGTCACGGGTGGTAACACTTTGGTTGAAATAGTAAGATGGTGAACTTGAAAACAAACATAATCTCTTTGTCTTGACTCTGAATGAAAAATAATGTATATGGGCTTAATTATGTGGAAACATCGTAATTCATTTTCTATAGGAATGCTACAAGATCTTGTGTCCTTACGTGTGTTGTGATGCCATGTGGAGAGAGTACTTTTGATGTTTTTTCATCGACTGACAAATAGAACTTGCCCCAAGTTTGTGTAATATGTAGCTTGTGTAATTTATGGAATATGATTGAGGCGTTTCTTTGAGTAACCAAGTTTAAATCTTTTTTTGTACCTCCAAAATAAAATATCCCTTGTATAGCCCAACAGAACCTTTTAGCCTTGATTATTTTTCTAATCTACTTAATTATTTCAAATATCTTTTATTAATACCATTAGCTTTGATCCCGAAGTATTCCTTAATGCACTATGTTAAGATGAAAAAGTGAAAACAATCGCAAAGAGAATAGGGTGTAAATGTTTGGTTTTGTTGAACAAAGAAAAAAGGTAGAAGAATGATGCCCCATATGTTCCTAAATATGCAATCTGCCCTGGTACCTTGTTCGTTGTGAACTTTACTAAGATTAAAAGCTAAGTTGAAGGTGGAAAATTGGAAAATACCTTAATAATGGCCCTGGTCCTTCCAAGGACAATGTGCATCTAAACTTGGGAGAAATCCATAAGATGAGGATGGCTATTGTGAAGTTTGAAAAAGAAGAAGAGAAAAAGGGGTGTATACAAAATAAGGGCTTAAATGAAAGAGAGGGAGAGGTTTTAAGTTAAATTGGAAAATATGTAAGAGGGTGGATCAAAGGGGACTTAAAAGTTGTGAATGTTAAACATGTGCATTTGGGAGGATGAGTCTCCAATTTTACCCAAACGTATTCCCCCTTACCTAAAGCTGACAATACATCAAAATGAAAGTCTTCTTGATTCTATAAGTAACACTTTCTGAAAATTAATGTACACTAAGGGAAGACCTATATATGGCATGTCACGATATGTGGGGAAAAAAATTTGTGTGTGTGAGAGTGAATTTTACAAAAGTGAGTCTTATGATTGAAATACAATGATATTTGTGCGAAAGAAATGTTATACTTAAATTGGTTAGGGCATTCATGTCACATGTTAGGTCAATACTCTTGTTTGGTGTGTCGATATTGAATTATCCCAAAATTGTTGAACTTGAGTCATTCATTGAGGTTCTGAATAATTGACACGTAGACTATAAGAAAGAATGGAAATTATTTCATATAGTGTGTGCCACAAGAACATGATTAAATATGTTTGGCTGCTTGTAAAGATGTTTGATTTAAAAGGTGTGAATCGAAAATGAAGAGTTGTGAACTTTATGAAAAGTTGTGACTTTTGTTAAATTTTGTGACCTCTCCGGAGTATTTTGACTTTTTCAATGGTTTGTGACCTTTCCAATAACACACAATAAGAACCCTTTCACAGTATGCATTGTTTTCTATAAATTGAGGGATTACCTGTCATTTTAGTTGAACGAATTTGTTGGACTTCTTCTACTACTATTGTATTCAAAGTGCACATTAGTGCGGTTGAGTGGTTCGCCAACACCGTGGTCTTATTTAAAGATGCACCGGTGAGTAAAATCGTTCTATCTTGGGAGGATATATTCCATTAACTTTGAGTACTTGAGGGGAATAATTTCCTCAAGGGGACACTGTATATTCAGTGCGCTCGAATTTATTTCGTTTTCTAAAAATATTTTTATATTGTGTCTAATCTGTTTTTTGTTCTATTTCCTCTAATAGTTTTAATTTTACTGATTTAAAACTTTTTAAACTTTGTTGTTTCTTACCATGTTTTTTAAAATTATACTCGAAATATCATAGGAATACAATATGAACAATAATCTTAAGAAAATTAGTAAATTATTGGTATTTCTTGTATTCTACTGATTGAGGGAAAGAGATCATGGAAGCAATAGATTGTACTACTTCTAAAGAATTTGGTGCTTTGATTAGCTATGTCAAAGTAAGAATATACCAGAAACATTGGCGGTATTTCAATTACAGATTACACTAGGTAACCTTCTTATTATTTATCTAAGGAGGAAAAAAATTCTAAAAGGATAATAGTTTTAATATTTATCATGTGTCTTTGAAAAAGGTTATGAACATATTATGTTTATCAAATGAATTTTCCTTGGAAAATAGTGTTGTCTTTAAAATTCACTAGGTAAATTATGTTGTCTTTACAATTCACTAGGCAAATAGTGTTGCCTTGAAAATTCAATAGTTTGTTGAATGAGAAATGCATATTTTGTTAGATAATATAGTATATCAAAATTTTATAGTTGGTAGACTTTTTGAAAAGAAAAAGATTTCTATGTGATAATCTTAGAGTATGTTTTGTTCTGTTTGGAGAAAAAAAAAACTTTGGTAGTTTTGTACTCCTTGTGAATTTGATTGTGTTTGATTTATTTAGACTAAATATTTTTGTAATTTTCTACTTCGAATAAATTACACAATGAAATTGATTTGAAGAAAATGAAAACTTCATTTAATAAGTCAGTGTTGTACTTTTGATGTTCTACAGACTTCATTGTCACAGAAAAACAAATTGTACAAAAACTTTTGTTTTTATTGTTAGTATTTTAAATACTAAGTGGTATGTCTAACTGTGATAGAAAAAAATATCAACGACTTAAAGTGTGAGATTTTGTACCTTGAGTAGGTGCCTCTAGGAATGAACTTTTACAATGAAAAGATTGTCAAAAAAATTACTTGAAATACTATAATTCTTTCGTAGATAATATCTTCGAAAGAGGTTTCATGTTGCCAATGAAATTTCGATAGTATTAGAAAAAAATACGTGGAAGAACTATTTTTAAGTACTTAAAAAATAATTTGGGATCATATTTAAAATATGGGGGTTATTTATTTATGATTAAGATAATACTAGACTTAGTGTCTAATTTAAATTTAGGAACAAGATATGAAACTAAATATATTTTTGTATTATGTAGAGCAGAAAAAGTCTTGTAGTATATTTTATACTGTGGTCGTTGAGTTTCTCTTTTACTAGTATGTGGTCTGACTAGTATGAAACTACCAATTTATGTATATATACTTGTTCAAATAATTGTCTTCTTTTATGAAAAAAATGTCACTTAAAATGTTGTGATTTTTCATGGAAAGATATGTCTATTAAAATAAAAAAAAATTTATAGATATGAATATTGATGAATAGTCATTTGTCATGTTTTGTAATAGAAAAACATTTGGATATATTGACTTTATTGGACCTGATGAAACTATGTTCATGGGTAGATCTATAACAATCAAATTGAAAGTTATGTAAAGGTCCTTCTAAAAAGTACATTTGACAAGGTGATGACTCACTAAAAATTGTTTATATCACACAAAATTTTAAGAAATGGGAGCACATTTTTTTGATAAAAAGCTACCTCGCGAAGAGATTTTAAAACTCATTATTTTTATTTGTTCTTACTTTTTTGAGTCAAATTGTTTGTAAGATGAACACTTGGGACATGTCAATTATAAAACCTTATAAGTAAAACAGATCAACTTGGAAGTTTTATCTAACTTTGAGTACAATAAAAGTATCTCATAACTTTCATTGACAATTGCATTGAAAATGACTGTCTATTTGCTTAATTTTAAGGATGAAGCGATAGAAACATCTAGATAATATAATATTGACATTGAAAATTAGTTGAGAAAAAGACAAGAAGTGATAGGGATGGAGAGTATAAATCTAAATTTATGCAGAAATATGTTTGAAAAGTGGAATCATCCATCAAACTGTTGCCATATTCACCTCAATCTAATGGTGGAAAAGCATAAATCATAAATATGACACTTAACTTGGCGTCAGTTTGCAAATACAAAGTTTAAATTTCGATATGCACAAGTAGGCACTTAAACTTGTATAAAATAGAGAAAATGGACATATTCTCGTACGTGGCACCTTCCATGGCAATTTTTTGTCCTACATGGCACCATACGTGCATTTTATCATGTAAGACACTTGTGTCTACTTGTTCAATTTTATACAATTTTAACTGTTTACTTGTACACATTCAAAGTTGGAGGGTAGAGTTGTTCGCTACAGTTATGTTAAGGGTCATGTCTATATTTATGCAAAAAAAACTAAACATTAAAGAGAATTATTGTTGCATTGCTTATAAGTTCAATTTTACCATAAAACTTTTGTACGAACTACCCTTACATCAAAAGGGGACAACCAAAAAGTTGTGTTTTCAAAAATAAAGCAATTGTTTTGTTCAGGACAGAATGACTTCCATATGAGGAATGGAAAGGAAGGAAATCCAACTTGGAATATTTAAGTAAGACCCCAAAATGAGATAGGGTGTCTAGATCCTAATATTTTTGTCTTAAGGTTATAAGGTCATAAAATGACTTATAATATGGTTTAGAGAAGTGTGTAAAGTATGAAATGATTTGGAAGTCGTACATCAAGGGAAGACCAAAACGTTCGACAACTAGTCACCTATGTGCCTCATGTGTGCATGTGTGTTTATATACTGTATGATATGAGCTTATTAAGTCTTAAAATGAGTTATAATTAATTATTGTATATGGAGTTTCGAAAAGTTTGGAGATCAAACGACCAAGAATGTCAAAGGCATTCGAACGATAGCCCTTAAGACGTTCAACGTGTGTCTTTATGTGGCCTAGCCTGTTTGGACGAGTTGCAGGTGTTTTATTTGTGTGAAACTCATGTGGAAGGTCTAAAAATTTATAAGGTTTTTATTTACATTGGTAACATCATGTACTACTTCTAAAGGGACTCGTAAAAGGACCCACAAAAAGGATCCAAGGCTGGTCGAGACACTGCCTTGGCAGTGTCAATCGACAGACAAAACGATGGCTAGTTGGTCAACCAACGGCCTCTATGTGAGGTCTAATCCATTGGTACTTAGTTTGGGAAGGTCTCAATCCAAAAAATTTCCAAGGACAAATAGACGGATGCCAATGCACGGCCCATCGGTTGACCAACGGCCAGTAGATGGTTCCGTTGATGTTGGCCTGTAAACTGGTGTCTGTGTCTGTTTTATTTAAGGGGTGAATGGTAAATTCACCCCATGTCCTAACCTTATTCTAATAGGCTTATTTAGCTACTTTTAGGTGTATATAAGTCAGCTAACACGTGAATAACCCATTCCAAATCCTCTCCCACGAATTGAACCTTTTCCCTCCAAAATATTCTCCCTAGAAACCACCATTGATGGTGAAGCTCAAGAACAGATTGGAACTTGGATATACATGGATGAATCACGAATTTTTAGAGATTCTAATGTAGATAAAGGTATGGTGATCCTTCTTCTCTAGTATTTCTTCATCTAGAGAGTTAATCTCAAAGCTTTCAAAGAGAAAAATATGATCAAGTTCTTCTTCTTCATTCTAGACATGCGTTTCTTTCTTAAATTGATTTCAAAATCATAATATGATGTATTGATTATTATCTACTGATAAGGACGTGATTTTTGATCCTATTGCATGATGAACCCATGCTCTTTCACAAACTCGATTTTAGCCTATGTATGGCTTTATGATCTTGATCTTATGCATATCGAATTGTGATTAAATTATGTTAATATGCTTCTGTCTACTGTCTAGTATGTATATTGATTGTTAATCATTGATTAATTATCCATGTGAATCCATGTATGAAGATTTTAACAATACTAGGCTATATTCTATGAGTTCACTGTAAGTTCGGATTCATGGTGATTGTTATGAGATTTCGATTGGGCAAAGATCATTGTATCTAATGTATTAATTGGATATTATGGATGAATTGTATATAAGTGATTTTATTATTGATCAATGTTGGTTAGCCTATGATTCTTCTACTCTCCATGGATGTCTTAAATAACATGTTCACTGTAATCTAAAGGTTATAGAAATGGTAGTAGGATTTCATGTAGATTATATTGTCATTATCTACTACTATATATTGATTGTATTAATGGATTGTGGGTATGAACTCTTCATGATCAAAGAAAAGATATCTTGCCATGAATTGATCTAGGTTCTTCTAGCCTACAATTAGAATGTTGTAATGAACATTATGTGATCTTATAAATGTATATTATTGGTACATGATGATTGATGAACTAAACTAGGGAGATTAGTTGATGACCTAGGACTCTCCACTTCCTAGTACATGTGAGAGGCCTTGTATTATGTTATAGTATGATCTTGAAGCGACTTGTACATGGTTTATTTATTATTAAAATACATATATCTACTGCCATATATATGATTGTTGATTAACAAGGAGTATTGATAAATTATGATCAAAGGGTGAGCAATTGGTAAGAATGCTTATCTCCTCTACTTCTTATATCATAGTAATGTTGATGAGGTATTGTGTGGAATTGGTTAGTATGGTCCACTTATGGTAGCGGGGTTTAATTTATTGTGAATCAATATATGTGTTGACCATGGACATGAAGGCTAATTGATTAATATATATACATGTGCCTATGACGATACTTTGTGAAGCTTATGCCTACTTTCCTATTCTCATTATGATCTAGATTTTATTGCTAGTGTATGAGCACGTGTATATCCATGTTAGGGTATAGTATAGGTGTTTTCATTGATGAGTAAAATGGTTGATAACCCATTACCTATGTACCCCTATTTGAATCCATGAATAGCACAAGTTTGGAGTCTTAAGTGTAATATGAAGTTGACTTGTCTCCTATGCTATTATGTGTTGTGTGATTTATACTTGATAGAGTACTATGGTCTAAGATGGTGGATGCCTCAATATGTTATTGATAGCCATTATGTGATCATGTTGACCAATGTACACACACACACACTTTACATGTGTGTTACAAGTAGTATAGGTCATGCTGTCTAAATAAAAGGTACATCTCATATTCACCAGTGTCTACTACTATGCATGGTAAGATCACGTTTATGAAAGTATGATACGTGCTTCCTTAGCTAGGATAACTTGATAGGTGTACTAGTATGGGAATGGGTATTGGACTTTTCCTATGCATTGCACATGTGTACCATGAGAGGATAGTTCTAGTTTTTGTTTCTATATGTATGAACATATATGCATAAACATGTGTGTCTTAATGTGTTATATTAAAGATTTGCTCACATATATGTATGCATACACACATGTATGAATACCTAGTAAAGAGAGGGGCCTTGAATGGTGTTTTCATGTGTACCCTAAACTAGATGATGCTTTACATATGCTATGTTCATGTGAAGGGATTCTTTACATGATTTAGGTTGATGAACTTTCATCTATGACCAATCAGTTAAGCATATGAGGGGATGACTCTCCTAAACCTATGTTTTATAAATTAAAAATATAATAAAGGGTTTCAATAAAGGGAACTTAGCTTAGCACCGAGTGTCCCTTCCTATGGTGGGAAGGTAGGTCACCATAAACTTGATGGGGTGGATAGCCTCATGACCCATAAGGGTTTTAGAGTGAAGTTTCCATAAGTGAATAACTATAATGCCTAATCTTGGCATAAAGAGGGTTTTCATGTACCCCCAAGTTCCATAACTATGTTGCCACCATAGGATATTAGCTAGTGGATCCACCTAGAAAGCTATGTTATGTTTGGTTCTACTTTGGTCGGTAGACCACCTTTTTTCAGTATGGGGTTTTATGACACCGGATTCCATGTTTAGCATCACATGGTCTATGTCGGTTAAGGCTTTAGTTTCCCTAAATTAAAATGGACAGTGGAAGTAAATGACTAGAACCCTAACTAGAATGACTTTAGGGAGGTTATTTACGATAGGTGGAAGTAATGAACCCATCTAGACATTGCACAAGTAGCTCCTTAGAAAGTTCTAGGAAGATTTTCTAATACATATCACTATGTATGTGTTCTTTATGCGTGATATTGTAGTATTGGTCTACTTGTTATGAAGATGTGCATGATATGAGTCTTTATGCATGATATTGATCTTGTTGACAATATGATAAAGGTCTTGCTTGACATAAATGAAGTGGTCTCCTCTTACTATGTTGACATATGACTTGGATGTAAAGGCTTATGGCCTCAAGATAGGTTTACTAGTATTTGTGAGGTTATGGAGCCTTAAATAAACATTGCACTATTATACTTAGATTGGGGGCATGAGTTAGGTCTTATAAGGTTCTATGAGAAGCAAAATAAGTATATTTGCATATTGACTAGGAGTTCACTGTGAGGTCCTTATATTTTTGACTTAACTATGTCTATGTTGTACTGTACTTCTATGATGGTATGTGTTGTCTTGTGTAGATGATATGTATGTTTTGTTGTGGCCTTAACGTGATGTGTTGCACCATGTATCACTAGAGGGTTACTTGGGAAGTTAGTGAATAAAAGGGAAATTATCTCACTGTTAAGGGAAAAAGAGCTCACTGTAATGTGACTCAAAAATGTAATAAATCATATATGTGATCCTATGAAATGTTTGGCCTTTGAATATGTTTATATGATGTATATGAATGATATAAATGCTATTGTCTAAATATTTTATGAGGAATTATTCCAGAAGGCATGAAGTATGATTCGAAGAAAAAGTCCCTTTTAAATGCATTTTTTTTTGCATGGTTATCATACTTAGTGCATTGTTGGTCTAATCCCATTCCTCTCTACATTTTACACAAACTGAACGTTATGGATGCTTAAAGAGATTTCTATATAATTGAGGAGCTTTATATGTGATTCCCAAGCTCAAGGAAAGGAATCCTTAAGTCCAAGGATTTCCTATGTTATGGTTTACTGTAAAGTCTTAAATACTGTACTTATGTTTATGATTTAAGGGTCGTGTCCCTAATGATGTTGAGTCTAAGATGGCAAAGAGACTTAGTGTTTAAATATGTATTATGATTTATGTTATTTATATATAAGAAGTAAAGTTTCTAGCATATGATGTGCTATAAAAAGTTTTAAAGTTTTCTCTAAATTTACTATGTCGATGCGATGAATGATAACTACAAGATTGTACAAGACCTCCGAAAGGTCAAGTACGCCGCTCTCCGAATGTGACAAACGTGGTATGAGAGCATGAGGTTTTTAAAAGTGGTTTATTGTCAAAGAAGTCTCATATTACCATGTCTAGTAGAGTCTTGTATCATTAGTGGTGAGTCGTGACACATAATATGGTATGAGAGTCTATAGGATGATAGAGTTTCCCATCTTCATCATTCTCATATCGTGCCGTAAAACTTAGCTTTATAAGATCTCTCTCTTATGTTTTCTTGTCCGGTGGTATTTTTAGATGTGATTGCTTGGATGAGATTGTTCTCTATGCTTGAGGGATAAAAGGTGAGTTTAAATAGTTATCTTAGTTTTATGGTTGAATGAGTATGTGTTAAGGGGAATTTGTCATGTTTTGATGAGATGATGCCATTTATGACTAAGTATGAGATTTATGTGAAAGAGGATGTTATATTGAGAAATGTATGTCATGATATAGTTAAAGTATGTTAGAAGTTAATATGGTTAAAATGAGTTTCTTTTGGGAATAATTTCTTACTATATGGTTGTACATGATGGTAGCCTAATACTACAATTTGAACTTGAAATGCTTGGTGATTACCTATGGAAGCATGATACCCTAAGATTTTGTACTTAAAGGTGTTCAATGTTTCCTTGTTTACATGTTCTCCTTGATAAGTTGTCTAGTATGGATTGGAGTCCTTTGTATTGTTTTGGTCCTAGGTGCGATTATAGTATGCTTACCTTGGTAATGTTTTGTATCTCATATTATAATGTTTTTCCGATCAATTGCCTAAAAGTTCCATTTTTGGAATGTTGAACCATGTTCGATGTAGTAACAGACAGTTTACTGTAAGATTTTGAAAAATCAACTAAATAGTTCTTTGATTAGATGTTATCGAAATGTGTATAAAATTTATGCATATGAACATGATAATTAATGTAACATGGAGATTTTCTATTTGGAATGAAGAATGAGAGTCTTGTGGCATGATGAGTTGTAGGATTGTTTCTAACTTCTTATTGTGTTGTGAGTCCCTTGATGTTGTGGAATTGATGTTTCCCTAAAATTAAGGTTAGTACTCTTATTTTTGTAGGGTGATGATGTGGGTTTGATTGACCTAGAGGTTACCTTACTTTAATATTGAAAGAAATAAAGAATCCTTAAGGCTAAGTCTCTTATATTGCTTCCTCTAATGATGTATGACCTTGGTGTCTATTGTATTGTATGAAAACCTTGTGTCGTTGAATGAGATTTACGTTACTAGATAATTGGGGATAAATTGTTTAGGAGATGAATTTTAGAATACCTTGGTGTTCCTATGATTGACATACTGTAATTTCCTTCTAATGTTTGTAATCACTTGTATGTGATGAAGAAAAAATGAAAATTTTTTAGTTAAGATCCTCTTAAGGTGGGGTTAAGTTGCTCTTAAATTGTGTCTATCCTAAGTGGGGGATGGTGATGGAGTAGTAAGGTTGTAGATATATTCTATCTTGTCCTTTTATTCTTACTTGAACTTGAATCTAATGAATTCTTAGTAAGCTTGTTCATGAATAAAGTCTTGCATAAAGTATGAATTGCATGAACTTTATATGTTTAGTATGTATTAATTGCATTATCTTGAAGATATTGTGGTGATTCCAAGTGCATGAAAGAAAAATTTTGATAAAATCCACGTTTTCTCATGTTAAATTACATCTTCATATGCTAGTTTTGTATTTGACTTCATGAGATACGATAAGAAGCATGGTAATAGTTACTTGTGAGGTGAAATGTTTATCCTTATAATGAAAAGTTGAGTCTCTTTAAAATAAAATATGTTGAGTCTCTTGAAAATTAAGTGACTTTTATGATTTGGAATGCATAATTGTAGGCTCACTCTTGGAAGTAAAAGAATGTGTAGCTAAGTATTAATGTGTGTGCCTATGATTTGTAGGATTCTTCTCAAAATATGATTATTGTGAAGGTGAGTACTATGTTAGAAAATGATATTTTGTGAAATTATGTCCTAATTGTTGTGATATTTTTACTGTAATTTTCTATTTGGACTTCACTAGGAAGAAAACATGAGCATTCCTTGGTTTAAAAGTTGAGAATGTCTCATTTTAAGAGGAAATTGACCTTGTACATTGCTTAGGTGCGAACTCATGATACATTTAAGTGTTTTGAGGAGAATGACATTCCTCCATGGACACCACTAAACATGTTATGGTTGAGTATGACTTTCATGTCAATAGGTCTAACTAATGAAGATCTTTGTTGATGCAATTAACTCAAGTCTATGTGCATCAAAGTAAGAGTGCCTAAATTTCTTCTAGAGTATTGTTGAAATTTGCCTATGTGTGTCCTTTCTAGAAGATCTCTTAATGAATTGAAGTGTAATGACCATGTTATGATTTGGAGAAGGATGTTCCTCCTACGAACATGATAAGAGCCTACGTGTTTGATGCATTAAAGAGTGATTGAGTAATGGTTTTTCTTGATTATGTGCATTGAGTTCTAAAATAATTTGATGTTCATATAAATGTTATGAACTTCTCTATGATGCATTGAAGTCCTTGTTGTGATAAAAGAGCCCTAATTGTCATTTGAGGACGAATATTCCCAAGTGGGGGATATTGTAAGAACACAAAATGAGATAGCGTTTCGAGATCCTAACTTGTTTGTATTAAGGGTATAAGGTCCTAAAAGGACTTATAATATTGTATAGAGGTAGTGTGTAAATTTTGAAGTGATTTGGAAGTCGAATATCAAGGAAAGACCAAAACGTTCGACGACTAGTCACCTATGTGCCTCATGTGTCCATGTGTATTTATGTACTGTATCATATGAGATTATTAAGTCATAAAATGAGTAATAATTATATTTAAATATGTTATATGGAGTTTCTAGAAGTTTGGAGGTCAAACAACTAAAAACGTCCAAGGTGTTAGAAAGATAGCCCATAAGATGCTTAATTGTGTGTCTTGATGGGGCCTAGGCTGTTTGGACAAGTTATGGGTGTTTGATTTGGGTGAAACTCATGTGGAAGGTCTAAAACTTATTATGGGTTGTATTTACGTTGTAAACATCCGGTTACTACTTCTAAAAGGCCTCGCAAAATGACCCACAAAAAGGATCCAAGGCTCGTCGAGACACTGCCTTGGCAGTGTCAATCGACAGACCAAATGACGGCTAGTTGGTCAACCAAAATCCTGTAGGTGAGGTCTCATAGATTGGTAATTATCAAGCAAAATATTGTCTGAGGACCAATCAACGGAAGACAATGCACGGCCCATCGACTGACCAACGGCCAGTAGATGGTTCCGTCGATAGTGGCCTATTAACTGGTGCCTGCATCTGTTTTATTTAAGGGGTGAATGGAAAATTCACCCCACGTACTAACCTGATTCTAATAGGCTTATTTAGATACTTTTAGGTGGATATAAGTCAGCTAACACGTGAATAACCCATTCAGAATCCTCTCCCATGAATTGAACCTTTTCGCTCCAAAATATTCTCCCTAGAAACCACCATTAGTGGTGAAGCTCAAGAAAAGCTTGGAGCTTGTATATACATGGATGAATCACAAAGTTTTTGAGATTTTAAAGTAGATAAAGGTGGTGATCCTTCATCTCTTGTTATCCTTCCATTTAGAGAGTTAATCTCATATTTTTCAAAGAGAAAAATATGATCAAGTTCTTCTTCTTCATTTTAGCCATGGGTCATTTCTTATATTGATTTCAAAAGCATAATATGAATGTATTGATGATTATTTATTTATTTGGACATGATTTTCGATCCTATTGCATGATGAACCCATGCTTTTTTACAAACTCGATTTTAGCCTATGTATGGCTTTATGATCTTGATCTTATGCATATCGAATTGTGATTAAATTATGTTAATATGATTATGTATACTGTCTAGTATCTATATTGATTGTGAATCATTGATGAGTTATCCATGTGAATCCATGTAAAAAGATTTGAACAATACTAGCCTATATTCTATGAGTTCAGTGTAAGTTCGGATTCATGGTATTGTTATGAGATTTTGATTGGGTAAAGATCATTGTATCTACTGTCTTAATTGGATATTATGGATGAACTGTAAATAAGTTATTTCATGATTGATCAATTTTGGTTAGCCTATGATTCTTCCACTCTCCATGGATGTCTTACATAACATGTTCACTGTAATCTAATGGTTATAGCAATAATAGTAGGATTTTAGATTATATTGTCATTATCTAATGACTTATATTGGTGATATTAATGGATTGTGGGTATGAACTCTTCATGATCCAAGAAAAGGACTCTTGCCATGAATTGATTTAGGTTCTTCTAGCCTACAATTTGAATGTTGTAATGAACATTATGTGATCTTAATTCCAGAGTAGATGAAGCATGATTTAGATTTGATTTATATCTATTTGGATACTTCCATAAATTTATATTATTGGTACATGATGATCGATGAACTAAAATAGGGAGGTTAGTTGATGACCTACGACTCTCTACTTCCTAGTACATGTGAGATGCCTTGTATTATTTTATAGTATAATCTTGAAGCGACTTGTACATGGTTTATTTATGATTAAAATATATATCTCTACTGCCCTATATATTATTGTTGATTAAAAAGGAGTATTGATCAATGATAATCAAAGGGTAAGAAATTTGTAAGAATGCTTATCTCCTCTAATTCCAATATCATAGTAATGTTGATGAAGCCTTGTATGGAATTGTGTTGTATGGTCCACTCATGGTGGCGAGGATTATTTTATTGTCAATCTATATATGTGTTGACCATGGCCATGAATGAAAATTGAATAATATATGAATATGTGCTTATGATGATACTATGTGAAGCTTATGCCTACTTTCTATTCTAGTTGGATCTAGGTTGTATAGCTATTGTATGAGCATGTGTATATCCATGTTAGGGTAAAGTATAGGTGCTGTCATTGATGAGTAAAATGGTTAATAACCCCTTACCTATGTACCCCTATGTGAATCCATGAATAGCACAATTTAGGAGTCTTAAGTGTAATATAAAGTTGACTTGTCTCCTATGCTATTATGTGTTGTGTGGTTTATGCTTGATAGATTACTATGGTCTAAGAGGGTGGATGCCTCAATATGTTGTTGATAGACATTATGTGATCATGTTGACCAATGTACACACACGCTCACTTTACATGCGTGTTACAAGTAGTAGAGGTCATGGTGTCTGAATAGAAGGTAGTTCTCATATTCAATAGTGTCTACTACTATGCGTGGTAAGATGATTATTATGAAAGTATGATATTTGCTTCCTTAGATAGGATGACTTGATAGGTGTACTAGTATGGGCAAGGGTATCGGACTTTACCTATGTATTGCACATGTGTACCTTGATAGGATAGTTTTAGTTTTTGTTTATATATGTATGAATATGTATGCATAAACATGTGTGACATAATGTGTTATGTGAAAGTTTTCTCACATATATGTATGCACACACACATGTTTGAAGGCCTACTAAACAGAGGGGCCTTTAATGGTGTATACATGTGTAGCTAAACTAGATGATGATATACATATGCTATGGTCATGTGAAGGGATTCTTTACATGATTTAGGTTGATGAACTTTCATCTATGACCTATGAGTTAAGCATATGAGGGGATGACTCTACAAAACCTATGTTTCATAAAGTAAAAATATAATAAAGGGTTTCAATAAAGGTAACTAGCTTAGCACCAAGTGAATTTGAATATGAGTGTGTGCCCTTTCCTATGGTTGGAAGGTAGGTCACCATAAACATCATGGGGAGGATAGCCTCATGACCCATAAGGGTGTTAGAGTGAAGTTTCCATAAGTGAATAACTATAATGCCTAATCTTGGCATAAAGAGGGTTTTCACATGTACCCCCAAGTTCCATAAGTATGTTGCCACCCTAGGATACTAGATAGTATATCCACCTAGAAAGCTATGTTATGTTTGGTTCTACTTTAGCCGGTAGACCATCCTTTTTTCAGTGTGGGGTTTTATGACACCGGATTCCATGTTTTGCATCAAATGGTCTTTGTCGGTTAAGGCTATAGATTCCCTAAATGAAAATGTACAATGGAAGTAAATGACTAGAAAACTAACTAGAATTACTTAAGGGAGGTTACTTTGAATAGGTGGAAGTAATGAACCCATCCAGACATTGCACAAGTAGCTCCTTAGAAAGTTCTAGGAAGGTGTTCTAATACATATCACTATGTATGTGTTCTTTATGCATGACATTGTAGTATTCCTCTACTTGTTATGAAGATGTGCATGATATGATTTTTTATGCATGATGTTGATATTGTTTACCATATGATGATGGTCTTGCTTGACATAAATGAAGTGGTCTCCTCTTACTATGTTGACATATGACTTGGATGTAAAGGCTTGTGGCCTCATGATAGGTTTACTAGTATGTGTGAGGTTATGGGGCCTTACATGTACATTGCACTAGTAGACATAGATTGGGGGAATTAGTTAGGTCTTATAATGTTCTATGTGAATTAATATAACTATATGTGCATAATGACTAGGAGTTCACTATGAGGTACTTATAGTTTTGACTTAACTATGTCTATGTTGTACTATTCTTATTTCATAGTATGTGTTGTCTTGTGTAGGTGATATGTATGTTTTCTTGCAGCCTTAAGGTGATGCATTGCACCAAGTATCACTAGAGGGTTAATTTGGAAGTTAATGAATAAATCTGAAATTCGCTCATTGTTAAGGGAACAAGAGCTCACTGTCATGTGACTCAATAATGTAATAAAATCTTATATGTGATCCTATGAAATGTTTGGCCTTTGAATATGTTTATATGATGTATATGAATGATATAAATGCTATTGTTTTAAGGTTTTATGAAAATTTACTCAAAAAATGCATGAAATATGTTTTCAAGTAAATGTCCCTTTTAAATGCATGTTTTTGAATGGTTGTCATACTTAGTGCATTCTTGTACTAATCTTATTCTTCTCTAATTTTCACATAAAGTGTAGGTTATGGATTCCCTAAAGTGGTGTCTATATGATTGAGGAGCTTGATATGTAATTCCAAGCTCAAGGAACGGAATCCTTAAATCCAAGGATTTCCTATGTTATGGTTTACTGTAAAGTCTTAATTATTGTACTTCTGTTTATGTTTTAAGGGTCGTGTCCCTAATGTATTCTAGTGATGTTGAGTCTAAAATGTCTAAGAGACTTAGGGTCTAAATATGTATTACGGCTTATGTTTTTATATACATAAGAAGTAATGTTTCTAGCATATGATGTGCTATGAAAAGTATTAAATTCGCTACTAAATTTACTATGTCGATGCGATGAATTATAACTATGGGATCGTATAAGTCCTCCGATAGGTCAAGTACGCCAAGTTACTTCTATGGGGTGCTCCCCGGATGTGTGGGTGGAGGTGTCTAGCTAAAGTCACAGTTCTTATTCCTAAAAGGAACAAAATGGGACCTAAGACTATGGACTTTAAAATTAGACTTGAGTAGTTTGGTGAGAGGTCTAAACAATTTTGGAAAGAACAAAAGGAGAATGTACGTAATAAGAAATCCAGAGGAACAGTAAATGTTGAAGGACATCTAATTCCTTCGAATATGATTTTGTAACATTCCTTGTGTCTTATGTAGACTCATCCTTTTGGACAGATGGTGTCAATAGTGAAATTGGTTTGATCTTGAGCACTCATATTGGATGTTAGTTGATCTTCCTCCCGGAAATAAACCTTTGGGTTCAAATTGAATGCTCGGAAACAAGATTAAAGTCGATAGAGATGTTAACAAATATAAACAAGAACTTTTTGTCAGAGCGTTTAAACGAAAACAAGGTTTTGATCTTTTCGACATATACTCACCATAAACAAGAATTACATTTATTTGGATGTTAATTGTGTTAGATATGGTATATGACCTCCAAATTTTTCAAATGAATATGAAAACAATTCTCATAAACAATGAATTGGAGGAACTAATTACATGGAATAGTCTTGAGGGTTTTGTGGTTTCTATAAAATAAAAGTATGTGTATTACCTTGTCACATTATGGACTAAAGCAAGCAGCCAAACAATGACATAAGAAATTTGACCAAACCGTGTTGGCAAATGTATTTAGAATGATAGAAGTATAAATGTGTTCATGTTAATCATAAGGTCATTGTTTGTTTGTATATTGGTTTCACGACCGGAATCTAGACCCCAGACGAGACCGGCTTTGTTGACCTCTCAGAGGTCGCAGACAAGGCTACTTACGTCATTGTTACTTTACATAGGTTAATTTTAGCGAAAAATTTGAAACTTTTTTTTCTCTTAACAGACTTATAAAAACATTCTCATAAATATGTAATAGTTCACCATCAACCATCTAACATTCAGAGATAAGCAACTGAAAGAAATAGTTCAATTCTTATTAAGTGTATAATTGCCAAAATAGCACCAATACATAGCTTGAATAAAAACTGGAAAGAAATGCTAGTGGAACATGCTCCACTAGCTCAACTCTAAAACTAAGCTATAATATAAAACAACAGCATCCTCGAAAACATGAGGACCTACCAAAGTCGGATGAATGTTTAACATCCGGATAACTGCAGCGAAGATCCTGTATCTCTATCGTACACATCTGCCTGCACCTAAAATAGTAGAGTTTGTATAGGGTTAGTATACACTTGTACTAAGTTTGGGTATATGCAAGAACACACCAAGGACATGCATGAGAAAGACTATATCTTTCCTAACAACATGATTTTTGGAAGTCAAGTTAGTGGAATTGCCATTTTTGAAATTAGGAAGGTTTCAAAATTTGGATTAGGAAATTCAGTGAGCTTTCCAAATTTGTAGTAGGAATGTTATGCCATAAGAATAACATACATCATCATACTTTTCACATTTTCACACAGCACATTACAATTACACATAGCACATATTATATAGCATACAACACATTTTTCATGTAGCACATACCTTCTTTAATATCATTCATTCATATGCCAAGAGACATTGGAATCATGGACTTAACATCAAGACATCCAAGAAATGAGGTCTCAAAAGATGGGACCTCAAACTAGGGAGCCTTTATTAGAAAATACAGAGTTTGCTTCCTTCATTCATACGTACTCCATTTAATTTCATTCATAGGCCAGTGTAAACATCACCTATACCTAGGATGTAGTTTAAGACTTTCATTATATTCGTTGTGCAATGACCAAGAATGACCTAATGTCATTACATGAATCTAATTGACCTTTTGATTATCCTCTCCCTACACCTTTCGTATCATTCATTACATTATGTGCATAATTTGAGGCTGGCCTCATTCATTCACTGGGAACTTTAACTTTAACCGACATAGATCATGTGAGCATCATGAAATCTAGTGTCTCCCCCACACCGAAAAGAGGTGGTATCACCGGCCAAAGTGACCCAAAACATGCTAGCGTACATGGGAATTCAACCCCGCCACATCCCTATATTGGCTGTGTAGGCTTGAAGACTAGAAGATATAAGGAGACCCATACCCGGTAAGCCGGACACTCTAATCTCATAAGAGTTACGTGAACTTCCGCCCTTCCTGAAAGCAGGCATCACCGCACATAACTAGTATATCGATTTTCAATATAAAGTTCCATTACATTCATCTCCTACGTCATGGAAGCTGGCTTCTAGTATGAGAACATCATAGCTCATTAGATGATTTCTCATTTCATCATTCGTATTGAGTGTGTTAAACTCAATACTCTCATTAGAGTGTTCATAGAGACAGGTTTCTTCATTATCTTACACTCTCATAGGTGAGTACGTATTGGTAACATTTACATAGGCTCATTTGAGATTGCTCTCAGCATTTACAATAGCCTCATATTATGTTGTCACCACATTCTTCATCATTAGCACCTTTGCTTTTCATAGTTACTCACCTCTTATTACGTGAATGTTCATTTTATTAGATGCCAATACACTTGGTCATTTGTTCTGTTTCACACCCTTACTTCACCCTTCTAGGGTTTCATTATTTCATTGTTCATTTTATCATTTCATAGTTCATCTCATCATATGCCAATGCACTTGTCCATTTAGTGTATCTTACACCCATACTTAACCCTCCTGGGGTTCATCATTTCATTATATACATCTTAGGTTCACTTACTTTTGAACGTATGTCAGACTTATGTGTCTATACATACAAGCCATGGGGATTCATTCATAGTTCGTTAAGTGATTCTTACTTTCCAAAGATTATGTAGAACAAGACTTATGTATCTTGTTTATATGCCAAGATCTTGATTTTGATCTAAGTAGGTGGCATTATTCTTGGATATTTTGTTCACGTATAACTTATATATCAATACGGATGTTTGGGCAAGGGAACCCAAGTTTGAATCTCTTGGATAACATTTGCATTTTCATTTATTTAATTCTTTATCTCCATGACATTGGGACTCCAGATTGAACCTCAACATTAATAATATATCTTTAATTCTCTACTTGATTTTCTTCTTAAATTTGCCGAAGGGTTGTGGGTTCGAACCCCCACAACCCCTTTTTATTTTTCATTAACATCACTTTGCCCATTTTCGCCCAAACCAAGAGGTTGTGGGATCAAACCCCCACAGCCTCTTTGATTTTAATCATTTAATTCGCTGGAATAGGGAGGTTGTGGGTTTCAACCCCCATAGCCTCCTTATTTTAATTTAATTTCACTAAGGGCTTGGGAGGTTGTGGGTTTGAATCCCACTCCTCACATTTATTTGCTTAATTATTTATATTTTCTTTCTCCTCCAGTTCACATGTTCGAATCCCCCATCCACCTTTGTGTTTTTTTTTATTTTCTTTTCTCGCGAATTCACAGTGGCCAGGTTCGATTCCCGTTAGACCCATTTTCTTTTTCCCTTCTCGCGACCAGTAGCTAAAGGGTGAGGTCACAGGTTCGAATCCTGGTGGCCTCTCCTCTTTAAAATGCGTTAATTCCCAGATTTCTTGGTTAAGCTTTAGCCGAAAATAATATTGCATAGTTGCTGGAAATTTTAGTAAGTCTTCAACTCATTTTAATCAAAATTTTCACATGATTCAAAGGGTGCATTCATAAATCATTTTTATACATTTTTAGGCGCATCTTTCATAAGTTTATTTGGCTAAAAGATTGTTATTCAATCAACTATATTTCATTATAATAAACATCACATTTTATACCCGTTTCACACATAAAATATACATAATGAACCTGTTCATTCAAACATCTAACAGTGAGCCCATTCACTGCCAAAGTTCACTGTTAAAGTGCACCCACACACATCATTTTTTTGATCATACATTGCTTGTCATTTTTGTGATTTCACGTACATAAACATATTCACATTCAATACGAAAAAATCATACATGCCTAAATCTACCAGCACAAAATACCCAAACTACGAGTCATTTGGGAGCTAGTTACAAGGACATGCAACGGGAAAACAACCTTAGTTTCGAAGTGAATATCTTGAATCGTAAGGGGCCTCTTGGGAAAGGGACCAAGAGAGAATAAACCCATACCTTTTGACGTTTAATACACACACGACCAGCTTTCCAAAACCCTCTCCAATCACGTCCAACACCGAAACTTTCACCAATTCTCAACGGAACACCCCTCCCTTTTGCCTAACATTTTTTATTAACTTTCTTTCTTAGAATTTTTGTGTTTGTTCTTCATGTGTGAAGAACTTTTTCCGTTAAACAGTTCTTGAGTTTTCTTTTGTTAGGCAGAGCGTTAAAGAATGAGAGTTGAGATACCTGAAAGAGAGTTTAGTAACATGAAAGAGATTTATTAGGATTAGGAGTGTATGTTTTAATTTAGTCAAAACAAGGTTTAATTTAATTTAAAAAATCTTATTTATTTAGTTTAGGTGAATTTACCATTATGCCCTTACAAAAATTCAGATTTTTAATCAACAATTAAATCCTTAATTTGATGCTTCTAGTGGAGCTCGAACCCGAGTGACACCCCATTTGCAAAAATGAGTCACTTTAGGTCGCCCCAACCTGAATTGACCTTTTATATAAAATTAACTAATTTATTAATTCCTCAGGGTAATTACAGTGTTACCCTTGCCCTGGAAAAGATCATTTCGTCCCTGGACCCTCAAAACATAAAACTTTCTCTTTTAAGTCCGGTAAAGACTCTTTCCATTAAATTTTAATTTTTGAGAGCCTCGCATGGTTGGTTCCAACCTTTCCAAGCTCAACTATCTCCCCAAGTTAGTTGGCTTGGTCGTGGTAAGGGTTCTGAGGTCTGGTTCTACGCGTATCAATCTGTGTGAACCTTGGTTCAATCATAAGAATTCTTGACACCTTAAGTATTTATCCTATTCATTTTGAGGGTTGTTACATTATCCCCCCTTAGGAACATTTATCCCCGAATGACACTACCACTTCATATCGTAATACCATTCAGATCATAATAAAATCACTATGCACAGTCAAGCAATAGCAACAAAATATGGAGAGATAAGAACATTGTCTTAAGAGTTGGAAGTCTAACCTCAAGAGCTGAAAAGATGAGGGTAGAGGGATCTCATGTTGGCCTCAGCCTCCCATGTAGCACCTCAACAAGATGATTTCTCCACAATACCTTCACTGTGTCAATCTCCTTGTTCCTTAGCCGCTCGACCTATCTGTCTAAGATCTCAACAGGTACCTCTTCATAAGACAAGTCTTCACCAACCCTCAAACCTTCAACAGGTAGGATTGATACTGGATCACCTAGGAACTTCTTCAACATATAGACATGAAAGACTGGATGAATAGAAGCTAGCTCTGCAGGCAATGCTAACTCATAGGCCTCCTCACCCACACGCTGTAAGATCTAATATGGCCCAACATACCTCGGACTCAACTTTCCTTTTCTACCAAATATCATCACCCCTTTCATAGGTGATATCTTCAAGTAAACCTGGTAACCAACATCAAACTTTAAGGGCCATTTTCTGTTATCAGCATATGACTTCTGCAGACTGTAAGCAGTAGCCAACCTGTCCCTTATCACTCTGACCTTCTCTAAGGCCTCATGAATGATCTCTGGACCCAAAATGGATTACTCTCCAACCTCGAACCACCCAACAAATAATCCACACCTCCTACCATACAGTGCATCAAACGGTGTCATCCTCATGCTGGAGTGATAGCTATTATTATACGAGAACTCTATCAAAGATAGATGGTCATACCATTTACCTCTTAAGTCAATCACACACGCTCTCAACTTGTCCTCCAATGTTTGAATGGTGCGCTCTGCCTTCCCATCTGTCTGAGGATGAAAGGTAGTGCAAAGCTTTACCTGCGTGCCCAAGTTCTTCTAGAAAGATCTCTAGAAATGTGAAGTAAACTGAGTTGCTCTATCTGAAAAGATAGTTAAAGGAATACCATGCCATCTCACAATCTCATCAATGTACAGTCTCGCATAATCCTCGGCTTTGTAAGTAGACTTCACAGGGATAAAGTGGGCAGACTTAGTCAATCTGTCCATAATAACCCATATGGAATCATGATGCCTCCTAGTCCTCGAAAGATCAACCATGAAGTCCATATTAATGGCCTCCCGCTTCCAAGTCGGAACCTCAATAATCTAAGTCAGACCATCATGCTGAAGATGCTCTGCCTTAACCTGCTGACAATTAGGACACTTGTCCACATATTTTGCAATGTCCTTTATAGCATCCCACCTATAAATCTGCCTAAGATCATGATACATCTTGGTGGAACCTGGATGTATGGAATATCTGGAACCATGGGCCTCTGCAATAATCCTGGTCCTCAAATCATCCACATCTGGTACACACAGCCTGTCCTGATACATAACTATGCCATCACTGCCAAAAGCGAAAGAATTATTCATCTTCATCAGTACTGAGTCCTTCAGCTCCATAAACACATGATTTAGATGCTGACCCTACTTGACTTCAACTACCAAGGATGATTTAGAATTAGGATGAACTGAAACATCCCCACTAGTAGAGTCAACCAATCGCACACCTAGTCTGGCCAGTCTGTGTACATCTTTCACCAGCTCCTTTTTCTCATCCTCAACGTGAGTTGTACTTCCCATGCACATCCTACTCAAAGCATCAGCTACAACATTAGCCATACCTGGATGGTAGTGCACATTCATATCATAATCCTTCAATAGCTCCAACCATCTCCGTTGACGTAGATTCAACTTCCTTAGTGTGAATACGTACAGGAGACTCTTATGATCTGTGAACACATCCACATTCACTCCATACAAATAATGCATCCACATCTTCAGTGCAAACACCACAGCTGCGAACTCAAGGTCATGAGTGGGATAATTCTTCTCATGAACAGAACCCAAACCAACCCTAGATGCATCACAATAGATAGTGTAATTCTCACAACACTTAGGTAGAGTAAGCACCGGGGTTGAAGTGAGTATTTCCTTGAGCTCCTGGAAAATCTTCTCACAAGTCTCTGTCCAATCAAACTTGGCTTTCTTCTTTGTCAAAGATGTCAATAGGGCAGCAATGGAAGAAAAACCCTCTACAAACTTGCAATATTAACAAGCCAATCCCAAAAAGCTATGGATGTTAGTGGGACTAAGGGGCTTTGGCCAGTTATTAACAGCTTCAATTTTCCTAGGGTCCACCTATATACCTTGATTGGATACAACATAACCCAGGAAAGTCACTGATCTCAGCCAAAATTCACACTTGCTGAATTACGCATACAACTGATGTTGTCTAAGTACCGGCAAGGTTAGTCTCAAATGTTGTTCATGATCTTCCTTAGTCTTAGAGTAGATGAGAATGTCATCACTAAATACTATGACGAAAGAGTCAAGGTATTCTTGGAAGACTCTGTTCATGAGATCCATAAATGCAGTAGCTGCATTCGTGAGACCAAAGGACATAACCAAGAACTAATAATGAACATAACGGGTACGAAAGGCGTATTTAGGTCATCTCACCCCTAACCGTAAGCTGATGATAACCTGAACGAAGATCAATCTTACATAAGATACTAGACCCTTAAAGATGATCGAACAAATCATCTATTCTGGGAAGTGGATACATATTCTTTATTGTGACTTTGTTGAGCTGTCGATAATCAATACACATTCTAAGGGTCCCATCTTTGTTCTTTACAAACAACACTAGAGCGCCCCACGGGGATATGGTCGGCTGAATGAAACCCTTATCAGTGAGATCTTTTAACTGCAGCTTCAACTCTTTAAGTACTGCTGGAGCCATTCTTTAAGGAGGAATTGAGATTGGTTTAGTATCGGGTTCTAAGTCGATACCTAAGTCAATCTCTCGAAGAGGAGGGACTCCAGGCAAATCTTCAGGAAACACATCTAGGAACTCATTCACTACAGGTACTGAGTCAATGGAAGGAATGTCATGATCTAAATCATTAACACTCATAAGATGATATAGTAACCCCTTGGACATCATTTTATTGGCCTTAAGATTTGAAATCAAGGTATTAGGATGACTCGAATTATACCCCTCCCGGATTAACACTTCTTTATTAGGGAAGCAAAATTTCACCACTCTACTACGACAGTCAGCAATCATAACAACTGTGAAGCCAGTCCATGCCAAGAATAACATCAAAATCATGCATGGGTATCTCAACCTAGTCCGCACACATACTCTTACCACACACAACTTTTGGGCAATCCTTGTATACTTTATCAGTTCTTACATTTTCTCCTAAAGTCGTACTAACCACTATAGGATCATGTAGAACTTCAGATAGTATTTTAAAAGTAAGATCAAGCAGAGGAGTCACAAAGGAAAGCGTAGACCCTGGATCAAGTAGAGCCTAAAAAGAAGTTGAGAATACTTGCAGCATACCTGTGACCACATCAACGGACTTCTCCTGCTCCTCCCTGCCCTTCAGGGCATAGAATCTGTTCCTCTTGGGAGGCTCGGCTGCTGCTGCACTCTGTGGGTTAGGCCTAGGCTGAACATTACCTCCAGCCTGAACTCTGTTCTATGGAAAGTCTCTAACTATGTGCCCACTCTTACCACAAACGAAACATGCATTAGTGCCCTCTCTACACTCTCCACTGTGAGCTCGGCCACACTTAACACAGTTCTTCTTAGGACGATGTATCTCACCTCTATTGCCCCTCTTGGGTTCAAGTCTGCCTGTTCTAGATGTTGTACTCTTTTGAGAGTTATAATTCCCAGAACTCTATTGCCCCTTCTTGAACCTGGGCTGCTCATCGACGCCATAATTGTTTCTGTGGCCTCCATGGCTAGGACCTGCCTGATCTTGAGTCTTTGGTCTCCTAACATCACGAACACCTCTCTTCTTGCTGCTTTCCTCTACCTTCTGTACATGCACCATCAACCTGGAAAGGTCCATATTATCATGGAGCATTGCAGACCGACACTCCTCCTCCAGGTCTCCATTGATTCCTGTGAGGAACCTGCTCATCTCATCCCTGTTGTTTGAAACCAGGGAAGAATCATACCTGGATAATTTCAAAAAACTAAAGTACTCTCCTCATTCTTGCTATTAAATACTAAGGAAATTAACATACCTTGATAGCTTAACAAACTTCAGGGAATACTCCCTGACTGTCATAGAGCCTTGTTTAAGGTTAATGAACTCCTCAACCTCTGATCCCTCATCTCTCTGGGGAAGAATCTCTCCAGAAATGTTGTCTTGAACAGCTCCCAAGTTACTTGCACTCCAACTAAGACACCGTTATTTTGCCACTTCATGCACCAAGTCTGTGCAACATCCTTGAGCTGATAGGAAGCCAGATCATCCTTCTCAATATAAGTGGCCCCAGAGCCACCAGAATCTTATGCACCTCGTCTACAAACTTTTGAGGATCCTCTAATGTCTTATCCCCTGTGAATATAGAAGGATTCATCCTCGTGAAATCTCGCAGTCTGTCAGCTATGCTGCGAACTGGTGGGTTCTCCCTCTCAACATCCTGCCGGCTAACTTGGGCTGTCATAGATTGAGCCTGCATCGTGATGGCTTGTGCAATCTGGCCAGAAATGACCTCACCTTAGCATCAGTCAACCCAACTGGGTTAACTGGCATGGCCACTCCTTCAGTTGGAGCCTGGGGTGGAACTTGACTACCCCTAGCAGCTGCTCCTCCCCTCCTCTAACCCTCAGCTCTCCAAGTGTTCATTCTTTGAAAAAAAAAAACAAGGATTGATGTTAGACACGCTCATTACACCAAGAACTCAGACATTAGGAAAAGCACGATAAGATCAGAAGAAGGGAGATTTTCCTACGCATCATGCAGTCTCTAATCCAGGATAGTGGTGCACTTCACTACCATGACTTAGAAGCTACTCAATGTGGTTGATGTGAACTTATATTCCTCGTAATTTAAGCTAGTGCTCTGATACTAACTTTGTCACGACCAAAATCTAAACCTCAGACGAGATCGCCGTCGTGAACCTCTCAGAGGTCGTAGACAAGCCTATTACGTCATTCTTACATTATATAGGTTAATTTTAGCGGAAAATTTGAATTTTTTTTCTCTTAACATACTTATAAAAACATTCTCATAAATACGTAATGGTTCACCATCAACCATCTAACATTAAGAGATAAGCAACTGAAAGAAATTGTTCAATTCTTATTAAGTGTATAATTGCCAAAATGGAACCAATACATAGTCTGAATAAAAACAGGAAAGAAACGCTAGTGGAACATGCTACACTAGCTCAACCCTAAAACTAAGCTATAATATAAAATAGCAGCATCCTCGAAAGCATGAGGACCTACCAAAGCCGGATGAATGTTGAACGTCCGGATAACTGCAGCGAAGATCCTGTAGCTCTATCGTCATCCTTTGCTTGCACCTAAAATAGTAGAGTTTGTATAGGGTTAGTAGACACTTGTACTAAGTTTGGGTATGCAAGCACACACCAAGGACATGCATGAGAAAGAATAGCTCTTTCCTAACAACATAATTTTTGGAAGTCAAGTCAGTGGACTTGCCAATTTGAGATAAGAAAGGTTTCCAAATTTGGAGTAGGAAATTCAGTGAGCTTTCCAGATTTGTAGTACGAATGTCATGCCATGAGAATAACATACATCATCATACTTTTCACATTTTCACACAGCACATAACATTTACACATAGCACATATCATATAGCATACAACACATTTTGCATTTAGCACATAAGTTCTTTAATATCATTCATTCATATTCAATGAGACTTTGGAATAATGGACTTAACATCAAGACATCCAATAAATGAGGGCTCAATAGATGGTACCTCAACTAGGGAGCCTTTATTACCAAACACAGAGTCTGCTTCGTTCATTCATACATAGTCTATTTCATTTCATTCATAGGCCAGTGTAAACACCAGCTATACCTAGGATGTAGTTTAAGACTTTAATTAGGTTTGTTGTGCAATGACCAAGAATGACCTAATGTCATTAATTGAATCTAACTCACCTTTTGATTATTCTATCCCTACAACTTTGTTATGTTTCATTTCATTATGTGCATCATTTGAGGCTGGCCTCATTCGTTCAATGTGAACTTTATGTTTAACCGACATAGATCATGTGAGCATCATGAAATCTAGTTTCTCCCCCACACCGAAAAGAGGTGGAATCACCGGCCAAAGTGACCCAAAACATGCTAGCGTACATGGGAATTTAACACCGCCAGATCCCTATATTGGTTGTAGAGGTTCAAAGACTAGGATACAATCCAGACAGTCTCATCTCATGACATTTACGTGAATCCCGAAAGAAGGCATCACCGCTCATAGCTAGTCTATCGGTGCTCCGTATAAAGTTCCATTACATTCATCTCCTATGTCATGGAAGCTGGCTTCTAGTATTAGAACATCATATCTCATTAGATGATTTCTCATCTCATCATTCGTATTGAGTGTGTCAAACTCAATACTCTCATTAGAGTGTTCATAAAGACATGTCTCTTTATTATCTTACACTCTCATAAGTGAGTACGTATTGGTAACATTTACTTAGGCTCATTTGAAATTGCTCTCATCATTTACACTAGCCTCATATCATATTGTCACCACATTCTTCATCATTAGCACCTTTGCTTTTCAAAGTTACTCACCTCTTATTACGGGAATGTTCATTTTATTAAATGCCTATACAGTTGGTCATTTGGTGTGTTTCACACCCTTACTTCACCCTTCTAGGGTGTCATTATTTCATTGTTTATTTCATCATTTCATTGTTCATCTCATCATATGCCAATGCATTTAGCCATTTAGTGTATCTTACACCCATACTTAACCCTCCTGGGGTTCATCATTTCATTACATTCATCTTAGGTTCACTTACTTTTCAACGTATATTAGACTTATGCGTCTATACATACAAGCCATGGGGATTCATTCATAGTTCGTTAAGTGATTCTTACTTTCCTAAGATTATGTAGTTTAAGACTTATGTATCTTGTATATATGCCAAGATCTTGATTTTGATCTAAGTAGGTGGCATTATTCTTGGATATTTTGTTCATGCATGACTTATGTATCAATACGAAAGTTTGGGCAAGGGAACCAATGTTCGAATCTCTTAGATAACATTTAAATTTTTATTGATTTTATTTTTAATCTCCATGACAATGGACTCTAGATTGAACCCCAACATTAATAATATATCTTTTATTCTCTACTTGATTTTCTTCATAAATTGGTCGAAGGATTGTGGGTTCGAACCCCCACAACCCCTTTTTATTTTTCATTAACATCACTTTGCCCATTTTCGCCCAAACCAAGAGGTTGTGGGATCAAACCCCTACAACCTCTTTGATTTTTATCATTGAATTCGCTGGAATAAGGAGGTTGTGGGTTCGAACCCCCACAACCTCCTTATTTTAATTTAATTTCGCTAGGGGCTTGGGAGGTTGTGGGTTCGAATCCCACTCCTCCCATTTATTTGCTTAATTATTTTTCTCCTCTTTCACCTCTAGTTCGCGAGTTCGAATCCCCCAGCCCTCTTTATTTTTTTGTCTTTTCTTTTCTCACGAATCACAGTGGCCAGGTTCGATTCCCCTTAGCCCTGTTATCTTTTTCCCTTCTCGCGAAACCAGTAGCTAAAGGGTGAGGTCACAGGTTCGAATCCTGGTGGCCTCACCTCTTTAAAATGCGTTAATTTCCAGATTTCTTTGTTAAGCTTTAGCCTAAAATAATATTGCCTAGTTGCTGGAAATTTTAGTCACTCTTCAACTCATTTTCATCAACATTTTCACATGATTCAAATGGTGCCTTCATAAATCATTTTAATACATTTTTAGGAGCATCTTCCATAAGTTTACTTGGGTAAAAGATTGTTATTTAATCAACCATATTTCATTACAATGAACATCACATTTTATACCCATTTCACACATAAAATACACATAATGAACTTGTTAATTCATACGTCTAACAGTGAGCTCATTCACTGCCGACGTGCACCCACACACATCATTTTTTTGATCATACATTGCTTGTCATTTTTGTGATTTCACGTGCATAAACATATTCACATTAAATATGAAAACATCATACATGCCTAAATCTACTAGCACAAAAACCCAACCTAAGAAGTCATTTGGGAGCTAGTGACAAGGATATGCAACGGGGGAACAACCTTAGTTTCGAAGTGAATATCTTGAATCGTAAGGGGCCTCTTGGGAAAGGGACCAAGAGAGAAGAAACCCATACCTTTTGAAGTTTAATCCTAACACGACCATCTGTCCAAAACCCTCTCCAATCACGTCCAACATTGAAACTTTCACCAATTCTCGATGGAACACCCCTCCTTTTTTTGCCTAACGTTTTTGGTTAACTTGCTTTCATAGAATTTTCGTGTTTGTTCTTCAAGTGTGAAGAACTTTTGTTGTTTAACAGTTCTTGAGTTTTCTTTTGTTAGGCAGAGCGTGAGAGAGTGAGAATTGAGAGACGCGAAAGAGAGTTGAATGATGTGAAAGTGATTTATTAGGATTAGGAGTGTAGGTTTGAATTTAGTCAAAGTAAGGTTTATTTTAATAATAAAATATGATTTATTTAGCTTATCTGAAATGAACATTATGCCCTTATATAAATTCAGATTTTTAATCAACAATTAAATCCTTAATTTGATGCTTCTAGTGGGGCTCGAACCCGAGTGACACCCCATTTGCGAAAACGGGTCACTTTGGGTCGCCCCAACCCGAATTGCTCTTTTAAATTAAACTAATTTATTCTCCAGGGTAAATATAATATTCCCTTTGCCTGGAAAAGACCATTTTACCCCTGGACTCTCAAAACTTAAAATTTCCTCTTTTAATTCCGGTAAAGACTCTTTCGATTAAATCTTCGTTTTTGAGAGACTCACATGGTTTGTTCCAACCTTTCCAAGCTAAAATAACTCCCAAAGTTAGTTGTCTTGGTCTTAGTAAGGTTCTAAGGTCTGGTTCTACACGTATCAATGTGTGTGAACCTTGGTCTAATCACAAGCATTCTTGACACCTTAAGTATTTCTTCTATTCATTTTTAGGGTTGTTACAAATGGTGATATGTTGATCATAAATAGACACAATAATGAAATAAATGCTACTCAACGTATATACAAAACAAGTTTGATATGAAAAATCATGGATTTTCTACTGTGATCTTACGTAAAATAATCCTTACAAATCCATAATGCTTAGAATTTTCAAGGTTTCATTGAATTAAAAGGTATTTGACTAGTTAAAATGTTTGGATTTCAAAATTTCCAAGTAACCAATAAATGTGAGCTTTGCATTTTAATGGAGTAAAGGCGAAAGTTACTCACAATTGGATTGTGATAGAGTATTAGGAAGTATGATGTATATCAGTAAGTTTGCACGATCAAATATAGCATGTGATATTAATGAATTGAGTTGGTCCAAAAGTGATTCCAATACAACTCATTAAATGACAACGAAAAGAGTTTTGGGGTATTTAAAACATACTCACAACTAAGTCTCGCATTATACAAATATCCTACAATAATGAAAGGATGTAGTGATGCAAATTGGATCTCTGAGATCAAATGAAGTAAAATCCACATGTGGATATGTATTTAATCTTGGTAGACGAGCGGTCTATTGGAAATCTTACAAAACAAAAAAGACATGTAGTGCTAGCTCTACAATGATCTCTAAGTTAGGTGCTCTAGAGAAGGCCGGTGAACATGTTTAAAGACTCCGGAATTTCCTTATAGATATTCGTTGTGTCTCAAATCTTTAACATCACTGTGCATACACTTTGATAGTCATGATATAGTAGGTAGGGAATGGAGCATGATGTCTAACTAAAAGTCACATCATATAAGACATTGACATGAAACCGTTAAAACTACTCTCTAGTGGAATTATCACAATTGCTTATTTTAAGTCAAAGGATAATGTCTCATATCCATTTATAATAGGCTTAGAAAGAGAGAAAGTTCAAATATCATCTAAGAAAATGGGTTCATGTCTTACGACAAGTCATCATGGCGATAACTCTATCTAGCATACCATAGATTCAAAGAGCTAGATTCAAGGAGAAAAATAGTGTTGTGACTGACTGTTCACCATAGTAAACAAACTCAATCCATTCTTATGATGAAAAAAATGCTCAAGAAAGAGGATACAACATTAAGGCTTGTTAATGAATTAATAAATCTTAAAGTTTTTAATGATTTTCTAATTTTGTTACATTTCACAAAATAGTGTATCTGCGAAATAACACATTTAGAAATCATCTATGTGAGTGTGCCCACTACAAGAGGATGATTGTCAAAATCCCATCTATCTATACACTCGTGAAACCACAAGGTGTTCTTGGATGAAAGGAACGCAACTGTAAGAACCATAAATGGTAAAGGGTAAATTGTGTCACATATGGTTGTCTAGGTATACACCAACTTTAGATAGTTCAAAGATATCGCATCTATCGATTGACCGAGTATATACGATATATGTTCACTACTAAAAGTCCAAGGAGAAACCTATTTGTCAAGATGCAACTAATTCTTGCTTGTAAAATACACATATTTGTCATATTCTTTGTCTTGGAGTCATTTCCCATTCGTGTGGGGGATTGTTGGGTTTTAAAAGGTGTGAATGAAAAATGAAGAGTGGCAACTTTTGTAAAGAGTTGTGACTTTTATGAAGAGTTTGACTGTTATAAAATGCTGTGACTTTTATAAAAAGTTGTGACTTTTATGAAAAAAATTCACTGTTATGAAAGGTTGTGATATTTCCAAAAGATTGTGACTTTTTCAAAGGTTTGTGACATTTCTAGTAAGGCACAATAAGTATCTTATCACTACCCTTTGTTTTCTATAAATTAAGGGATTTCCTCTCATTTTAGAAAAAAAAAGAATGAATTTTCTTGATTTCTTTTTCTACTTTTAAGTCTAGTATTCTAAGTGTACTTTATTGCCATTGAGTGGTTCACTGACACCTTAGTTTTAGGTACCGATACACCGGAGAGTAAGATCGTTATATAATAGGAGGATAAATTTCATTAAACTCGAGTTCTTGAGGAGGATAATTTCTTAGAGGGACACTGTGCATTCATTATCCTCGATTTTCTTGTTTAAGACGAATATTTTGTACATTCTTTCTAATATCTTTTTTATTCTATTTTCTCCAAAAAAAATTAATTTTCTAGTTGTGAAAATTCTCTCTATATTTTGTTGTTTCATACCAAATTCTTCAAAGTTTTTTTTCTATGTATCTTAAGAATACAACATGAACAAAAAAGCAAGGTGAGGAGTCCAACGGTTAAGAGTGTTATTTGATAAGATATAGTTTGTTGGAGGACTACAAATGTTTAAGTGTATGGTGGGAATCTTGGTCATATTTATATGCCGAATACTTAGAAAATACTCATCTTTTAACCTAAGTTTAAGGACATTCACTAAGCTAACTAATATGTATGAATTGCGATAACTGAATACTAATATACATGATAAGCTATTTTCCAGGGTTCCTTATAGAAGTGATTGAATTAGGAAGGAAAGGAATCGAGGATGACAAGTGACGCCCATAAAGGAGTTGGCGCGACGCCCCTGTAGAACTGGCGCAACAAGGATGCGATGCTCCAGGCCCAAAGTACTGAGGCACCATTTTTGCGCTCTAGCAGCACGTTGCGCCAGCCTACTAGGTGCGAGTTCGGCCCGGCAAAGGCAAAGCTTACGTTTTAGTGAAAGTTGGGTTTAATCACTACAAGAAATGATGCATTACATTGGGATTTTCCTGAGAATTAGTATGAAAATTTGCAGGAAAATAATTTTCCTACGAATTTTTATACTAATCCCTTGAAAAATTCTCATGTTATTCACATTTTTCTTCCAGTGAATTAGGATTCATTCTTGGGTTATATTTGGAAATATTTTTCCGAAACTCTATAAATAGGACATACGTTTGTTTTGTAGGGTTTGACTACTTTTTGGTGTGCAAGAACAAGAATTCAAGTTGTCTAATAGGTTTTGAATTTATAGCTCTATTTTATTTTGGAAATCACCTGAACAATTACATTTTGTGATTTCAGAATAGTATGAGTGGATAAGTGTCCTTATTCTGGGGTTGTAGCTATGTATTGATTTTTAAATATCGATGGCTTTGAATCAATTCCTTGTTATCATTGTAGGTTACATTTATATTCATATTTTGGTATTTCATACTTGATCACCATAGAAATAATTCTCTTGTCTCTTCTTAAAATCGAGAGAGGATAAGGTAGATCAACCAACGAATATAAAAAAGCTTGAACTCCATTGAGTTGATTTGTAAGAGTGACGCTCCGACGAACAACTATCTTGGTTGTGAAATAAGATGAAATATAAATTCTCATCAATTAGGACTGTCTATCCTCACTCAACGATGTAGTTAAACAACTGATTCAAGTAGGCGACTAGAGGTCGAGAGACCTGACTCATACAATTAATCATGTAAATCAGTAACTTGATAACAGAAATTAGTTAATTGGCTGAGACATGATACATGAAATCCAATGCATGTTGCAGCCATGGAAATGTCTTTTACTTGCTGAAAAAATCAATTTTGAAGTCATTCACAATAGTTACTTTTATTATTGCATAAGTCGTTATTGTAATAGTCAACCTTCCACCCCCTTTTAAGTTACTTTTGACGAGTTGTGGAATTATATTACTTAGTATAAGTTGATCATAAGTCCCTTGAGAACTAAAACTCGTTTCTACAGAAAATATATTACTTTAGCGACCACGTAGAATTGCATGTATATTTGGGAGCAACAATATCCAAAATTATTCTCAAACTAAAGAATATACCTAGCACATATGATCAATTTAAGAATCATCTGATACGACCTTATATATAAATGAAATATTGTTCAGGCCTTAAAGAAAGTTTTGGCTTGTCATATTATTATTATTATTGTTATTATTCTTATTCTTATTGTTATTATAATAGTAAAATTAAAAGTAATAATAATAATATAATAAAGATATAAAAACAAAAATAATAATAAGAAATAATAATAATAATAATAATAATTAATTAAATATGTAATTATATATTAATACAATGAAGTAAAAAGGTTATTACACATTTACATAATTAAAATGACACAATTTAATATTTAAATAATTAGATATTTTATATGATTTTAATTTATAATCAGAGTAAAATCGTAATTCAACTTTTAACTTTGAGGCTTCCTATTTTTAATATTAATATGAACTATGATAGGATATCAGCTATGATATGGGTCTATTCGTTATAGATATGATCTTATCGCAGCGAATAGTAATATTTTACAACTCTGATTATGTTTATAAATACATAGCAGCACGTTTTCTTAGGATTAGGTTCTATTTTTGTATTGTTTATTATTGTAGTATTATTTAAGCTATGCTTTCTTTACATCACAGAAAACTGATGTCTCTTGCCCCGTTCCTAGTTAATCTTCAAACTATGTTAATCTAGTCTATATTAAGTGAATAATTGAGTTTTTTTTTTATAGTTCAGAACAAGTGAGTTATTTAAAATTCATAATAATTGTTCAACATATTTTTTTTCACTTTTAATCTTCATTTAATGAATTTCTTAACTAGTTTACATTTTCTAAAGAATAGTATGAGAATAACAATAAAATTAATTGTGGAATCAAAGTATTAACTTTTAAATTGTTCCCTTAAATATACTTTTTTCTTGAGTAATGTATCATGCTCTAAGAGTTCACTTAATATGGCGTAGAAGGAGTAATAACCCGCTAGTTAATTTGCTTCAGTTGGGTCGTTAGACAAAGTTGTCTAATTTTAGTAATTAAATTTGAGACCGTTGTGTGCGCCACTATAGAAAATAAGAAATAAGCCATGGATAATGTTTAGTAGGTAAAAGACAAAAATCTCATGTAAATTCAATTTAGCGATGAATTAACTAAAGATTACAGAAAAATTCTGATATTAGATATTGATATTTTGAGGATATGGGATTCCCGAACATTTCGAATTGAATAAGTCCTCTTCTAGCAATATCCTTATTACTTGGATTCCAAATGCAAGTTGGTATTTGGGAATAAAGTTTGAAGCATTTTTGAATGGCAAGTGTTATAAATAACTACCACGAAATGTGGGAGAAGCATGAGATGCCTTTTTTATCTTATTAGAATCAGCAATTTATTATAATAGTCATATATAGTCCTATAAATTTGTCAAACTTGAATCAACATTTTCATAAGCAACCTCAAATCATCCAAAATGGGTCTTCAAACTGATATGTACCCTTCAAATGACTTCAAGCAGCAGCATAGCTACTATGACGATAACGACTACTATTCCTCGGAGGATAATTATTACAGCAACAATGGCTCAAGCATGCAAATGAAGAAGCCTTATGGTTATCCCACCTCTAGTCCAACCAAAAATCATCACATGATGATGAGCCATGGCGGCTATAGCCACGATGACAAGTACCAATATGGGCATATGTCTCATGATTCTGCTAATATTTCCAGCTATGGATCAAGTGGTTTTCAACACTCTTCCAACACGAATGGTGGCTATGGATCAAGTGGAATGCAACACTCTTCCCACGCGAATGCTGGCTATGGAAGTGGAATGTATGGAAGTGCAATGCAACAGTCTTCCCACATTAACGGTGGCTATGGGAGCGGAATGCAGCATGCTTCCCACATGAGTGGTGGCTATGGAAGCGGAATGCAACATTCATCCAACATGACTGGTGGTTGCGGCAGTGGAATGCAACACTCTTCACAGATGAATGGTGGTTATGGGGGTGGGATGCACCACTCTTCACACATGAATGGTGGTTATGGGGGTGGGATGCATCAATCTTCCCACACACACATGTCCAGGGGAGTAGAGAAGGATTCCGATAGGAAGCCTGCTTACTATCAACAGCATAACAACAATACTGATCATATGTGGAACATGAAGAGTTTGAATGACTAAATCCCCAAAAGTGTTTTCTCTAAGGTGGAACTATATATGGGTGTTTTTATTGAGTCTTTGGCTATATTACAAAGGCCTAAAACATAAATAATGAATCTAAACAACCCTGCTACTATGTACTCTTCCATGTATTAGTTACTTTTTTAATACCCAAAACTATGAATAATTTGAATTAAATGTATGACTGTATTCGATAAAGTCATTTCCATCTACTTTTTACTTTTAGTGGCAGAAAGATGAAAATTGTTGGAATAAAGGCATCAATCCTCCCATTTTCCTAGAACTTGCAGCCGATTATTATCACAACTATTGCCGTTAAAATGAGCTCATATTTGTTTTAATGAAAAATACATAACTAAGCAAACATAACTACCATATCTACTTAATCCATCTATTTAATTAGAAATAACATAACTCAACGAAGGTTTCTTTTTTCCTAAGAAGAATCATAAAGTACTTTCTTCTATCTATCACCTCTTTCTCTCTCCCTCTCTTTGATCTCACCGGTAACCCTTCTTCATCAAATCTCCACCACTAAAGAATCATGAATAAACATCTCCAAATTAAAAATATTATCACCATCATCATCTTACTCATGAATCATCTCCAACATCAAGAATTTGCATATCCAATTTTCAGATCAAGTTTAGGTTTTTTAAGATCTACAGAGTTTGGTTAGGAATATAAATAAATTATTTATGAATTCATATAGAGGAGCGTAATATGGAAAAGTAGTGAAATTTTGAGACTATTTCCAGATGGTCACTGATGGCGGCTTTTAGATTTGCTCAGGTATACAGAGGCTTGTTGGAGGAAATGAATTGTGTATTCATGTCGAGGAAGGTTCACGAAATAGGTGGTGAAAATATTGGGGGCATTTTGAGATTTTTGGGGAGAAGTTTGGTTCTAGTGGGCTAGCAAGCCCCGAGACTTCCCCCTAGACACGACACTATGCTGAGAGCCATAAGTTATCCATAGCTAACCTCATGGAATGGCATGATAGTAAGATGTACAAATGAAGAATCTAAAAGCGGAAGATAATTGGAACAAGTCTATTTAAACAAACAAAAATAGTCAAATATCTAAGTACGCATGAGCAAAATCTAACTAACAAAGTTTCTATTAATTGATATGAGTTGCTAAGACAAGCTCCTAGACAACTCTAAATTCTGAAAACTGAAAGGAATATAAGGGGTTGTCTCGGAGAAATGAGGACTTTGTTGGGTATTATTTGCCTTGAATTCTTACCATAAGTAGATATTCCTTTTATATAAAAGTTTAGAGTGACTAATCCTTTTCTTGTAGGAAAAGATTTAGGACTCTATAAATAGAGACTTGTTTCATTTAACTTATTTGACATTCACAATGTAGTCCGAGGGGCTTTGAGAGTTTCGGTTGGGAGGAGAATTTGTGTGACACAAGTGACACGATATTACTTGTGTGAGCCTCCTTATATATCAAGTGAATTGATTGATGTTATCTCTCTATATTTTTAATCTTGTGTTTATATAGTTACTTGATCATCTCCTTTGTTGACGTAGGTCGATTGACCGAACCACGTTAACTCTTTGTGTCATATGGTGTATTTCTTGTTTGTTTTCTTACTCATGTTCTTTCAAGGTTTGTTTTGTTAGCTTCCACATAACACCTAATTAATTTTCTATCCTAACTAGTGGTATCAAAGTAGGGTTAAATGATGGAGACAAAATCAATGGTTTGATAATTGATGGTTGAAGCAAGGTTAAAAGTTCTAGCTAGGCACAACCTATTTTGATAGTAATGATTTTTTGTTGAGGAAATTATTTAAAAAAAAATTATTTGTATTGAAACATAGATTTTTCATAGGTGATTATAAAAATGAGATGCAAGTTGTTTAATATTATTTAAAGAAGGTGGACAAATTTATTTTGTTAGAAATTCAGGCCAAGTAGGAGGCTTTTTAGGCATTAATTGTTTTGAGTTTCTTACCGTAAATAGGTTTTCCTTTCAGGAAAAGATTTAAGATTGAAATGTATGTTTCTTGTAGGAAAAGTTTTAGAACTTTATAAATATAGGCTTGTTCTTAATAACTTAATCAGCATTCACAATGTAGTCATAGTTGCTTTGAGACTTTTTGTTAGGGGGAATTTGTGGGACACAAGTGATATGTTATCATATGTGTGAACCTCTCAAGTATTTTGAGTGAATTGGTTGAGGTTAATTCTCTTTACATTCTGCACTCTCATATATATAGTGGATTTCTCATCTACTTTGTGGACGTGAGTTGATTGAAAGAACCACATTTAATTTATGCCTTTTGATATATTTATCGATTGTCTTCTTAGTCATGATTTTTTGAGGTTCGCATTGTTAGCTTCCACATTACACATAATTTTTTTCGTCCTAACAAATGGTATCAAAGCCAAGTTCAATGATGGAGGAAGGTTCAATGATGTATACAAATTTGTTCGTTCAATGATGAAGCTATGTTTAGTGGTTCGATAATCAATTATTGAACCAGGTAAAAACTTTGGTGTTCATCTTGGTGGGTGTAGTTCGAGTGCAAATTATTTGACAATAACGAAGATTTTGTAGGAGATATTTCATCAGAGAGGCTTGTTGAGACATAGATTTGATGGAGGAGGTCATGGAGAAGATATGCAAGTTGTTGAAAAATATGTAAAGAAAGTTGGACAAATTTATTTTGTTAGAAATTTAGGTCAATGGGTAGATTTGTTGGGTAATTATTTGCCTTGAATTTCTTACCATAAATAGATTTTCATTTTAGAAAAAGGATTAGGAGTTCCTAGTCCTTTTCTTGTAGGAAAATATTTATAATTCTATAAATAGCTGCATGTTCCTTCTAATTTAACCGACGTTCATAATATAGTCCTAGGGACTTTGAGAGTTTTTGTCAAAGGAGAATTTGTGGGACACAAGTGATACGTTATTTCTTTTGTGAACCTCCTTATATTCCAAGTCAATTGAACGATATTATTTCTCTCTATATTTTGGAATCTCGTGTTTATATAGTGAATTTCTCATCTCTTAATGGACGTCAGTCGATTTACCGAAGTTTCTTTCTACTCGTGGCCTTTCTAAGTTTTTTTCGCACATTCATATGACACCTAATTATTTCGGTCCTAACAGACTCACCATTAGTGTTTCTAGTTGTATTGAGAAGGTACTAACCGTGATATTGATATTGAATGTCAAAACCTATATTATCAAGCAATATATGTACAAAGTATGTGGTTAACGAGGAATATGTAAAACAAACATGATATTTGAACATACTAAATATGTAAAACATTTTGATATAATGACCAAGTTGAATAACATGAAGTTGTGATATACTAAACTGAAATACAAAAGTACAAGATCGTGCGATGAGTGAAATTCTGATATGGGAGATACTAAAACCGCTATAAACAACGTGAGAAACTATATGAGTTAAGCCTACTACCCCCATACCGACAAGAGAGTGTCCAGTACTTGTTGTCATAAGGGACCTGATAACAGAGTTAATGTTGATGATTCACTAAGCTAATGCCTATTTGAGACAAATCCTACGGTGACACATAGTTGTGAGACTTAGATATTGCTACTAAAGGTCTATGGACGCTTATCGAAAACCTTCATCTCTAAATCTTCTTTGTTCTATGTATTATTTCCACCGAAAACATGCATAATTTATAAACACTAATAGTCTCAGTATACTGAATCATACTAATAACTAATGCATACTGAATAGCTCATAAATTATAACTTAAAAAAATCTAGAACATACTTTATCTGAAAGCATCTAAATCATTAAAATCTAATTAAATGAGACATTATTCTGAAATAGCATAATTTTTAGTCATGAAAAAAAACTAGTATATTGAGGACTCAAGAAAATAACGTTGAAATCAAGGGATTCATGAGTAAAACATGCAATTAGGGACTGCTCTTGAAGAAAAAGAAATTTACAATGAAATCTATGAAGATCAAAAAATGTTCTAACTTGTGGGAATCATAAACTTGAAAATTTGAAGTTTCCTTGGGACTCAATGGGTGAAGGGATACTCATTGGTGAAATCCCACATACATTGAGTAGAAACCTAATGGAATCTTGAAACTTGAAATCCTAGTTCTTGCTTTGGGAGAAGATTCGAGAGAGAGAAAACTTTGATTTAGGAGAGTTTAACGATATAATGAGAGGTTAGGATCACTGGAAATCTTTTAATCCCACATAGAACAGTCCAAAATGACGTAGTTTAAGAATTAAAAAAAGTAGAAAAAGACAAAGTAACTCTGTCTTAAAACAGATGGAGGCCCCTCACCGGATCCTTCTACACTATGTATAACGATGAACATACCGTGAAGGTGTCCGTAAAAGATAGACACTTTTGGGTTTCTGGAGGTCATTTTACGGAAGCTTCTACAAATCGTAGGTCTGTCCAAGGGCCATATATGTGTCGATTAAAGACAGTTTCCTGGGTTCTAGAGTCTATATCTACGGCTCGATCAATAGTCCGTAAAAGTTTCCACTATCTATAAAACAGTCTGAAACTATCTTACAAATTTGTCAAATTGTGAGCTCTGACTTATGCGTACCATCACGACCTATGGTTCCTTTCACGGTTTGTGTATTAACCTGGCAAATCAAATCTTTTGCAGACTTTAGTTGTTAGTGATCCTTTTATGGTCTGATATGGGCTGAAGAAATTTTAGAGTTTGAAAATATTTCGCTTTTAGGAACATTATTCCTCGAATGAAGTAGGGAAGGATCTGCAACCCAATATTGAAATATAAACACTGAAAACTGAAGGAGTAACTAACTTGGAACTAAACATACAAGCTGATCTGATTTCATTAAAATGCATGCATACTAACAGTATTACGGAGAAACTACTACCTCATGATGAAAAGGAATTGAAATGGAACAAATGGGGATACTTGGACATCATTTTTCTTTGATTTCTGAAGTAGAACTCTCAACTAATTAATTTCTCCAAAGGACTTTCACTGAAGTGACTTCCTTCTTCCGTAACTTACGAACATGACGTTCAAGGATCTCAACTTGGACTTCTTTATAAGAGAGTCTTTTCTTCACGCTGATCTCCAATGCACTTTTTCAACAAGGACCCATGGAATACTGGGTGCACTAATGCAAAATTTGAAGGCAAATCCAACATGTAAGCCTCATTATCAAAACGCCTCACAATCTGGTAAGTGTCTACATAACGAGGACTAAACCTTTCTTTCCTACCAAACCTCATCACCGCTTTCATGGTTGAAATGTTTAAACTCAATGATTTATAGAAAATTCATTTTATCTTCTCCTCACATCTGCATAAGATTTTTGTCTTCGCTGGACCGTTCTCAATCCTATCTCTAATATGTTGATTTTTTTTCCATGGCCTCATGAACCAACTCGGGCCCTATCAAAGCCACCTCAACAATTCCGAATTAACCAATAGTATATGTACACCTCCTACTATGTCAACACACTATCTTTTGTTTATTTATATAATGCCTCACCAATAGTGGTTTTCCTCTCTTCTCTTTTGTTACACAGTAACTCACACATAAATAACTAAATTAATGTGTTTGAGAAGGTTTAATTAGTTAGATGCCTTTACAAAAAAGTATATCTTCTTTGTGTTGGCTGATGGTGAGGCCAAAATACATATTTTTAGTCATTATTTGTCTCACATTTATTATTTTTATCTAGCATCTTTGAGCCTAAAATTTATCAATTGTCCTAAATCGTATATTTTACTTGTAGAATTAAATTTGTGTGAAGATGAAGAAATTTCAAGCTAAAATTAAATAAATATGGAAGGTTGAAGAAGGAAATGAAGCAGACAGTTTAATGGATATATATATATGTATGTGTGTGTGTGTGTGTGTGCGCGCGCGCGCGCGCGTGCGTGCGTGTGTGCGTCCGTGCGTGCGTGCGTGCGTGCGTGTGTGTGTGTGTGTGTGTGTGTGTGTGTGACTTAGTAATTTCTTATTTTATTAGTATCATTTTTTTTCTTCTTTTTATCTTAGTTTTGCTGATTAGGGGAAGTTTGAGTACCCAAAAGTATAAAGGGGAGGAGCACGTTTGATATTAATTGTGGGGTGCGTACAACCTTTGATGAAAATGAAGAGAACATGCTACTAGCTAGGCCTAAAGGTCTCAGAGAGTTTTCCAAGCGCTTGTTTTAAATTTTATTTGATGCTTTGGGGATGTAACATCTTTTTAAGTGTGGGATGGAACCAGTGTCTTTTTTTAAGGAATTAATTTTAATTTTTATTTTTACTTTTATGGAGAGAAAAGAAAAGACCATTTTGAGTTATGAGATACTTGCTACTTGGGCCTAATTTTTAGTACTACTTTGTTTTGAATGCTTGATTGCTAGTGAAATTTCAAGCTCTTTGAAATTTAGGCTCATGGTTGTGATTTTGTATATAAATTATTTTATTCAGCAGTTTGCTATGACCATGTCTCTCTTAGAAGTGGAGTTTATCCATCTTTATTAATACTTGTGTCATGTGCGGTGAGAATTTGTTTATTCCATGTTTTGCATCATAGTCTAGAACTTGCCCTGCATTTTATTGAAGCGAAATAAAAAGTGTTGATTTGCTTACGAGAAGATAATATGAATTCTTTGGTTTTTTTTTGTAAATTTTAGTGTTTTCAGATATTATATCACTAGTTAGCCCTTTTAAGCCATTGACCATTTGTTGGTAGCCATATTTTGCCCTAAACTATTTTTTGAATTCTTAGTTTTTGCACCTCACTTCCTTGAACATTATAGCATGAACTTATTCTAATTGCTAATTTTGAAGAAGAATGGATGGTTGAGTGAAAATATAATCAATCATAGCTCCAAAATGCATAAAATCGCTATTTGAAAGTACGTGATGAAAAAAATTGGCCCTGCTATGATCTGCGAAAAACAAAAGTATAGAAAACTCTATTTTGGCCCTGTTGCTTAATGGACAGTGTGTACCTCAACTCAATAGAGGGCGGGTAGTTAAAAAGTATGCTCAAACATTGGCCCTGGTCCTACTAAGGATATTGTCCACCTCAATTGAGGGTGGCTAGTGAAAAGGCATATATTGTTACGCAATGGGCCTACACCCTGGGGGATTGAAACTCTAGAACCATTATTGGCCCCAAGCCAATCCTTGACCTGACTTGCTTACCACGCGGAAGACTTAAACTTCTGAGATAACTTCAAATAAAGAAAAATCTAAGAATGTCATTAAAGAAAACATTCAAACTAGCCAAAATGGCTACTTAAGTCTCATAATAAAATATCTGGAATACAAAGTTGAAAGACTCATATCTAACTGTTTGACTATCTATGATGCCTCTGAAACAACTTAGATGGATGTTGGGACAAACCCCCACGACATCCTAATGAACTAAAATTGAAACGGAAATCAATGAAAATGGATTCTCGGGAAAGCAAGGAGAGTCACCAACTAACGTTGAACGTTCACTGGATCATTAGTGCGCTGGGATGCCGACCATAGTTACCTGCGTCTACATCATAATATGATGCAGGCCAACTAGCATCTGTACATTGAATATACGAGTATGCAAGTTAGAATGCCAAAATACAACATAGGCTTGAAATGAAAATAAAAAACTTACCTTGCTCAACTAAACATAATTGTACTCATTTAAATATAAATTAGTCTAAAAAAAGTGCAATATAAAGAAAACTGTTTAAAACATAGTGTCGACTCTATGCGTATGCAAAGATACAAATAATGTTGAGATGTATTTAACAATACAAATGAACAGGTGTATATAAAAATATCGAGTATTGTTGTGGGAATTTCTCTAACCGACAACCATCACGTAAGAGCTATTGTGATGATACAACGATTTACATCACGCTGTCAGAGCATCCGATACCTTTCCAAAAGAATAGGACCTGAACTACTAAGTTGATCCACTAGTCTATGCTAAAAAACATTAAAGAAATAATCTAAAATGTATAACATTTTTCTACCCATAATTACTACATGGTTTATCGGGGCTGTGAGTTGTCTGAAATCTCCCCTATATCAGTGAATAATCATACTCTCAAAAATATAATATTATTAGATATTATGTTTAAAAATCATACTTACTCTTTGATTTGAGATTATTTCTCAAAATTCTAGCTCAAAGGCTACCTTGGAAATCAACGTTTCCCCTCTTGCTTCATTTAGAAGTCAATTACTCTTTTCTCAAAACTACCCGAAGGCTCTTTGGAAATCTTAGTTTCCGTTCTTACTTAAATGTGAAAACATTTCAATCTTTTTGGAAATACTTAGTCCCCATATACTTTTGAAGAAATGAACTTCAACTTTACATTTTACAGAACTCAGAACTTAAGTCTTAAAACAAAGTTAAAATGTTTGCAAAAGACTTTTGGAAAACTTTATGAACTCCTCTCAACTTGACTCTTTAATTCTCTTGACTTAGATCTTAATTGCTCTTGGCTTGACTCCTAACTCGTCCTTGAATTGAATTATGCATTCAATAATATGTGACTTGTAATTGGAAAGATCTCATGATGTTTAGGAACAATTTTAGATAGCTAAACATGAGAAAAGACCAAAAAAGTGAAATCTGAAAGTGTGTGTGTGACGCGGAGAAGATTTTAAAATTGGGTTTTGAAAATTGCTTTTGAGGGAGGACACTGTGCCAGCTCCGCGACTCGAAAAAAAACTTCCAAATCTGGGAAGTGGCGGCTGATATGGTGGCACTGTCTGATTTCGTTCGACAAAATATCTTCTTCATTTTTAAGCTTTCAACCCTCTAAACTCCATGGGTTGTTTCCTTAAACACTTAGAATCACTTAAATTTTCAAAGTAAATCATATTCAATTCAAAATCAACCTAATTTCATGGATTTGATTCAAGCGACACCTCAATGATTTCAACAAATCAAGGATTTAATATAACTTCAATCCTATCAAGAACTGAAGTTCTAAGTTTTCAAGAACTTAAATTCATTTAAATAAATCATGATTGGCTCGTGGGAGAATTTACCCAACGCTATGTGATCTCACATGCCATGTACGGATCACTCCCGATGAAATCCACAAGTTAATCTCGTCGAATCTTGAACGAATCTTGAACGTTCTTGCTTCCTCTTCTCCTTTTTATTTTCTCCAAGTCCTACCTTGAAATTAAATTTTCTTAGGCTAACTAAAATATGAATTTACCCCAATCAAACTCCTAAAAATGAATTAGAATAACTAAGTAAGGAAAAGACTAAATTACCCTTTAAATTTCTGGATTTAGACTTTCGTTAATCCAACAGCCCAACTTCCAAAGGGCATACCTTACTCATCCTAACTCGGAACTGCAAAAACTCAGCGACGTTGGAAACATCTTTCTATAATATTTCCAACCATATTTAGAGATACACCTAACTCATCCTAAGTTAGGAGTTATGGTCATTTGAAGTTGACCAAAAACTCATTTTTTTCGAACCTAAGTAAATTTCAAGATTTGTGATTATTTCCAAAAATGATTATTTCAAGTTCTTAGATTCTTCCTAACTATTTCAAATTGCTAGATGTTACATATATTGTCTTCTTTTAAACTCAGGAGAGGAATAGAGCGATAAAACGTGGAATATAAGGATCATGACCTTTTCTTGCATGTCACTTAAATTGATTTATTTCTGGGATAGCGCTGGCTGAGAAACCTGCAAAGTCTTCTGGAGTCGACTTTAAGAGATGGCAGCAGAAGATGTTCTTCTACCTCACTACGGTGAGTCTGCAGAAGTTCATTAATGAAAATGTTCCTATTATGTCAGATGAAACTCCGCCTGATGAACGATTCTTGGTAACAGAAGGATGGACACACTCAGATTTTTTGTATAAAAATTATATTCTGAGTGGCCTGCAAGATGATCTGTACAATGTGTACAACAATGTCAAAACTGCAAAAGAACTCTGGGATGCTTTAGAAAAGAAGTAAAAAACAGAAGATGCCGGAATGAAGAAATTCATTGTGTCAAAAAATCTGGACTATAAGATGATAGACAGTAAGACCGTCGTAACCTAAGATCAAGAACTGCAAGTCATAATCCATGATCTCCTTGCTGAAGGTATAAATTTATTTAATGTCTATGTTAGAAATATTAAGTTTTTTCCTTAATACCCACATAATTTTTAATGTAGGATTGATTGTGAATGATGCCTTTCAAGTGGCTGCAATTATTGAAAAGTTACCTCCATTATGGAAGGACTTCAAAAACTACTTGAAACATAAACACAAGGAGATGACTGTTGAAGATCTCATAGTAAGATTGAGAATGGAAGAGGATAATAAGGCTGCAGAAAAGAGGTCACGTGGTAATTCAGCAATATCTGAAGTAAATTTTGTTGAAGAAGATCCCACAAAATTAATGAAAAGAAAGAAAGCATCTGGTCCAAAAAGAAATCCTCCTAAGAAGAAATTCAATGGAAACTGCTTCAACTGTGGTAAACATGGTCATAGGGCTACTGAATGTCGGGTTCCTAAGAACAACAAGAAAAAGAAGGATCAAGCAAACTTGGCTGAATCCAAAGGAGAAATGGATGATCTCTGTCCAATGCTTTCAGAATGTAACTTGGTTGGAAATCCAAGAGAATGATGGATAGATTCTTGTGCCTCATGCCATGTTTGTGCCAACAAAGAATTATTTTCATCATATAATCCAGCACCTACAGATGAGAAGTTGTTTATTGCAAACTCCGGTGTTGCAAAGGTGGACGGAACTGACAAAGTCCTATTAAAGATGACATCAGGCAAGGTGGTGACTTTGAATAGGGTCTAATATGTTCCAGAATTGAGAAAGAATTTAGTTTCAATTCCAGTTCTGACCAAGAATGGATTCAAATGTGTATTTGTTTCTGATAAAGTATTAGTAAGCAAGAATGATATGTATGTAGCAAAAGGCTACCTTAGTGATGGCCTTTTCAAACTCAATGTAATTGCAGTTGATATGAATAAAGATTTTGATTCTTCTTACTTGCTTGAGTCTAAATGTGCATGTCATGAACCTTTGGGACACGTTAATAACAAAACCTTGCGAAAACTGATTAACTTAAATATTTTGCCAAAATTTGAGTGCAATAAATCAAAATGTCAAATTTGCGTTGAATCTAAGTATGCTAAGCATTCTTATAAATCTGTCGAAAGGAATTTAAATCCTTTAGAATTGGTTAACGCTGATATTTGTGACATGAAGTCAACACCATCACGTAGTGGGAAAAAGTATTTCACAACTTTTATTGACGATTGCACTAGATATTTTTATGTCTATTTGCTAAATGGTAAGGAGGAAGCAATAGATGCATTTAGGCAATATAAAAGTGAAGTTGAAAATCAGTTAGATAAAAAGATCAAAATGATCAGAAGTGATAGAGGTGGAGAATATAAATCTCCATTTGAATAAATAAGTTTAGAAAATTGAATAATCCATCAAACTACTGCTCCCTACACTCCCCAGTCTAATGAAATTGCAGAAAGGAAAAACCAAACTTTAAAAGAAATGATGAATACATTACTTATAAGTTCCGGTTTACCACAAAACTTGTGGGGGGAAGCTATCTTTACAGCAAATCAAATACTTAACAGAGTGCCTCACTCATAGACAAATGTAATTCCATATGAGAAATGGAAAGGTAGAAAACCCAACTTGAAATATTTCAAAGTATGGGGGTGTCTAGCAAAAGTCCAAGTTCCTATACCTAAGAGGATAAAAATAGGGCCTTAGACTGTGGATTCTGTATTCATTGGATATGCCACAAACAGTAAGGCATGTCGATTTTTGGTTCATAGGTCCGAACATCCGGATATTCATGATAATATAGTAATGGAATCAGATAGTGCTGAATTTTTTGAACATATCTATCCGTATAAAACTAGACTTGAGTCATCTAGTGGGGGGTCTAAACAACCCATAGAAGAACTAAAAGAGAATGAACCCAATGAAGAAAGTCCAAGACGCAGTAAACGTCAAAGAACATCTACTTCATTTGGATATGATTTGTAACATTTCTTCTTGAAAGTGAGCCTCAAACATTCAAGGAAGCAATGTTGTCTAGCGACTCAACCTCTTGGAAGGAGGCTGTTAATAGTGAAATTGAATCAATCTTAAGCAATCATACTTGGGAGTTGGTTGATCTTCCTCAAGGGAACAAACCCTTGGGTTAAAAATGGATCTTTAAAAGGAAGATGAAAGATGATGGAACTATTGACTAATATAAAGCAAGACTTGTTGGCAAATGTTTTATACAAAAAGAAGGTCTTGATTATTTTGACACATACTCGTCAGTGACTAGGATTACATCAATTCGGATGTTAAATGCACTAGCTGCAGTATACGGTCTTGAAATTCATCAAATGGATGTGAAAACAACCTTCTTAAATGGAGAGCTGGAAGAAGAAATTTACATAGAATAGCCTGAGGGTTTTGTAGTTCCTGGTAAAAAAAAAGAAAGTGTGCAAACTTATTAAGTCACTTTATGGACTAAAACCAGCACCAAAACAATGGCATGCAAAGTCTGATCAAACCATGTTGTCAAATGGATTTAAGATCAATGAATATGATAAATGTGTTTACATTAAAGATACTCCAAATCAGGAAGTCATTTTATGCCTATATGTAGATGACATGCTTATAATGAGCAAAGACGTTGAAAATATAAAAGCTACAAAGCATATGTTCGCTAGTAAGTTTGATATGAAAGATTTAGGAGTTGCTGATGTGATATTAGGAATTAAAATTCTTAAAACTCCTAAGGGTCTAGCATTGTCTCAAACTCATTATATTCAAAAGATACTTGAAAAACTCAAATTTTTGAATTTTCAAAGGGCAAAGACTCCAATTGATGTAAACCTTCATCTTGCAAAGAATAAAGGTGAAAGTTAGTCTCAATTAGACTATGCTAGCGTATTGGGAAGCTTAATGTATGTCATGAATTGTACATGACCAGACATATCTTGCGCTATCAGTAAACATATTCAATACACAAGTAATCCTAGTCAAAGTCATTGGTTGGCAATGAAGAGAGTTTTGGGATACTTAGATGATACTCAAAACTATACTTTACATTACAACAAATATCTAGCCGTTCTTGAAGGATATAGTGATGCAAATTGGATTACTGGGTCAACTGAAACAAAATCCACAAGTGGATATTTTTACTATTGGTGGAGGAGAAATATCTTGGAAATCATCCAAACAAACATGTATAGCTCGCTTAACAATGGAGTCTGAATTCATTGCTTTAGACAAGGCAGGTAAAGAAGCTGAATCGCTCCGAAATTTCTTAGAAGATATTCCATTTTGGCCCAAACCAGTGGCCTCTATATGCATACACTGTGATAGTCAAGCTGCACTAGGAAGGGATGGAAGCATTATGTATAACGGCAAGTCTCGTCAAATAAGACGAAGACATAACTCTGTAAGACAACTACTCTCTAGTGGAATTATCACAATTGACTATGTGAAGTCAAAAGATAATGTGTCGGATCCACTTAAAAAGGCCTAACTAGAGAGGGAGTTGAGAAATCATCGACAGGAATGGGACTATGGCCGAGAAAAAGTTATCGTGGCGTTAACTCTACCTAGAAGACTGGAGATCCCGAGATCTATGTTCAAGGAGATAAAACAAAGTCATTGATGACAGTTCAACTTTGTCAAAAAAAAATTATGATTTTATGATCCATTCTCATGATGAGACAATGTTTAGTAACCAGGATAAAGACAGAAGGACTTTTTAATGGTTTCTAAGTTTGATACAGGGAATATCAAATGGTGTATCTATGAGATAACACATTAAGAACTCACCTATGTAAGTGTGAAGTGTAAGCTGCTTCAAGGAGAATCCGCTAAGGTCAGTTCTTTAAGCACTTACTATACAAGATGTGTTCATGGCTGAAACGAACAAAACAATGAGAACTACGAACAATTCAAGGGTTGATTGTGTGACATATGTTGTCTAGGTATACACCAAGGCTCGACGGTTCAAAGATATCAAATCTACCGATTGACCGAGTATATCCGATGTATGTTCACTACGGAAAGTTCAAAGGGAAACCTACTTATCCAGATATGGTTAACCTTTACCTACAAGACACACAAGTTTTTTCATGCATATATTTTAACAATAGCCTTCCCCATTCATGTGTGGGATTATTGGGTTTAGCAAGTGTGAATGGGAAAAGAAAAGAGAGAATATGAAAAGTGAGGGAACTATTTTAAAGGGAAAATGAAAAGTCATTTGCAAAGTGCAAATGAAAAGTCATTTCTCCCATATCGGCAAAAGAAAGGGAAATTGGTGTCCTTATATAAGGAAAAACTTCCATTACTTCTTAAAGCGCTAACAAGATGATGCCTCCTCGCGCCGTCGTCGCTCGCTCGCTCGGCTTCGGCTTCGGAATTGGATTTGGCAAATGATTTGATTGATAATTTTCTTGGAAAAAATTTCTTTAATCAGTTTTTGCTAAATGAAATAAATCCTGTTAATATTATCTCTTACAAATTTGCGAGTAACGGTAACATTTCGAAAAGTTGTTACTCTTTCCGAAGAGTCGTTACTTTTTGAAAAGCCGTTATTTTCCTAACAGACACATTTTTCAAAAAGTTGTTATTTTTTCCAAAAGACACAACTTTCTGGATAAAACGGGTCTGAACAGATTTCTCTGAACAGACACGTTTCTTGCAGAAAATGGCTATAAAAGGAAGTCAATTTTCGATTTTTCAAACACTGAAATTTTCTTTCTCTGCATATATTTTTCTCTCAAATAAATCAAAGTATCGATCGACTGAGTCTGTGTGACTTGTTCCTGTTCTGAAGTTCGTTGACATTAAAGAAGTTTGAGGTACCGCTATTTCTTTAACAGGATTAATCCATTTTATCTTGGGAGAAATTAATCCATAACCTCGGGTACAGTGAGGAAATTAAATTTGTTAAGGAGACAGAATAGTTTCTGTGGACTCGGATTATTTTGTATTTTTTCTGCTTCGTCTTATTTTTGTTTCTGTTTATTGGTTAACCTTATAAATACAGGTTAATTAACAATTGTAGGAGAAGAAAATCAATAAGGATTTACCTTGAACCTGGTAGAAAAATCTCCGAATAAGTCTCTTTCTCCTTCTTCTCCAACACTCTTCGTTCTTTCCTTCTTACTCTCTCTGTTCAAGATTTATTTTCTTGTCTTCTGGCTGAAGGTTGCAGCGATGCTGCTTAGGGATTTTATCCCAATCTTTTTTTTTAATTAATGACTTATTTGCCCTTAACTTAAATTATAGGGTATTACATTCTCCTCACCTTAAGAAATTCGGTCCCCAAATTAAAACGAAGTGTGTACTTGTAGACTTTTAACCAAGAGAGGATACTTGACTTGCATATTAGTTTTCAACTCGCAAGTAGCTTTTTCAATAGTATGGTTTCTCCATAAGACATTCAGGGACATAATTTCTCTTGACATTAATTTCTTATTTGTTTGTCAACTATAGCTACGAGTTCCTCTTAATGTGTCAAGTTTTCATCAATTTGTATGGTCGGTGGTTTAAGTACGTGAGAGGAGTGTGAGATACACTTCCTTAAAATAGAAAAATGGAACAACCAGATGGATGAAAGACATTTCTGGAGGAAGTGCTTATATATGTGTCATTACGCTTATCCGATCACATATCTCATTCACTCCTATATTTCTGTAGATCAATTTACCTCTTTTCTCAAATCACATTACAGTTTTCATAGGGGGACTATTACGAAGATTTAGTCTCCAACTACATGCTCTTACTGTCCTTCCTTTTTATATGTATTAAGACTTTCATCTACAAATACCCACATAGGGTCATAACCTCTAAGGATTCATGGTAGAGTGGTCATTAAATCAATAGTAACTCCTTTATATTTCCATTCTGGAATCTTAAATGTTAGTAGTAGTCATGTTAGTTGTTTATACTCATCATTAACATGTTCACCCGTCAGCCACTCGAAATGAAGTCGGAAATATCATTCTTTTGAAGTTCCCACCAGTATACTTGCTTCAGGTGCCTTAGTAGATCCAGGATGTACAATGTAGTAAGAGTTATAGCTTCTTGAAGAATAACCTCTATCACACCATCTATGTTCATTATTATAAATGGACACTTAGTCCAAAAGTGGCATAATGTAGATACTCATAGATACTCAATGTCCATGTCTTTACTCACTATAAGCTTATTTCAATATTCACACAATGCTAATCCGTGTGTTTGGTGATCTCGATGTGCTCTACCAACGAAGACTTTGCTTGAACATAAACCAATTACGTCTCTAAATTTCACACACTTATTTGATATCCATACCTTTGTGTTTGTACCTATCTTAGGTTAATATTCTTTTAACAAGATCGATATGTCAACTAGCTCATGGATTTGCTTCTCAATGCATCTGTCTTTAACAATGCCATTTTCTTGATGACACCGAATAGTAAATCTTTACAATCATAATGCAGTTTCTTCTGGTTGGATAAGTTGAAGATTAATTTTTCTCTGCCAAACCTAAATAGAAGGCTCTTGTACTGATCTGGATGAATCTGATTGGTTTCATTGTATAAATATAACTTGTAAAATCTCTAAAACAAATATCATCGAGACTATCTGCAATTTATGACTGTAATTGTATTGCACTCAAAACATAAACTATTACATGACGACTTTATATACGAACATATCAAAATTTCACCTTCAAAGCATCACTAAGAACAGTGAACACTCCATAATCTAATGTAGCACTAACACTGGTATGGTGGTCAATAGGTTTTGAACTTCCGTAAGCTATACTCAAATTCTATTATCCATAAGAACTTTGATTCTTTCTTTTTTGATAATTTTATCAGTTACACTACCCTTCTAAAGACATCGTCCAACAAAACATTTGTTGAAGACGGTCAAGCTCAAAAGGGGTGAGTTCTTGCAGAGTTTAACCCAAAGTATTGAGACAATCATTCAGTTCATTCTGGCCATGCGAATATACTCATGTATGATCACTATCATTGGCACATATCTTTCAAGTAATGTCTTTACCGAAACGGGAGAATATGTCAGTCCAAAAGATATCGCATAAAACATTTTAATAGCTCTGTCGAGTTTTTGAAAGCTATCTTAAAATATATCCGCCAAATCTTGACTTATGGAAACCAACAAAAAGATCAATTCTTGAGAACTATACGGTTCCATGTAACTAATCAAATAAGTTATTTGAAAAATAGTGGTTACTTATTGCATATCGTTACATACTTCAACTATTAGTAGTCAATAATATTCCCAAGTACCAGACCTTTTTTTTTTCATGAAGAATATTTGCTTACAATTGGGTTCTATAAAACCCTTTCCAGAAGAATGCAAACTATTCCTTAACTCTCTCCACTCCTTTGGTGCATTTTGATATGGAGGTACCAATATGGGCTAGGTAGAAGGTACAAAATTAAATCATTATCAACAATCTATTTCTCATGCAGGTGGAAAAAGAAACATATGAAATGCATCATCTAATTCTCTGGCTAATGGTATTTTGTGTTGATCTACAACATTCCTTACCATAGATGAGAGGGAATATCATTTCTTGTACCATAGAAAGGAACCGTAGCAATTTTCTTCATAGGTTGCTAGGTTGTATACTAAAAGATAACTATTACCCATTTTTTCAACTCTCTTTCTCTTCTCTCAAATATGAAAAACAGTATATACATGTCCAGCAAAATAATAATAATTATAATTCCTCGAGGATAGCAATCTGTAGAAGTATTTTCCAATATCTGCACTCATTTATAATTCCCAACTCTTTGACTCGTACTTGATTTTCCATATAAGAATTTCTTAATTTTGACCTTTTTCAAATGACTGTCTGAATGGTAGCTTATCACCTCACATAGTCTCAATCTTTTGGCCAAATCATCAACTACGTCAAAGTAGGTTAAGGTCTTCATCCATAGAGTTGTTTGAGGGGCTAAGTAAACCTCAAGTGGTTGTCATTTTAAGGAGCAGGTCAAGCCAAATTGAAATTTTGGAGGCATATATTAGTTAAATCCATAATTTGAACCAATTCCTTTGACTCCTTATCATGTTACACATTTTGAACTGCCAAGAAGAAACAATTCATAAATAGCTTAGTAAATTGCCTCGGGTCATCGGTGTACTCTTATTGGTAATCTGATTATTACAACATCATACATGTATCAGATCATGTTCACATTCTGAATGCTATCAAATCTACGCTACTCTAGTTGGAACGTGCTAGAGCTTGCAAACTTTAAGTATTCACCCACGAATCATTACTTCTCCAAAAATCTTTAAAGATGTATGAGTGGTTAGAACTTAGAGGTTTCATCTTTAGAGACTCTTGAGGCTACAGTTTTTTTCTTTCGAGACAAACCTGAATCTTTGTAGAAGCGGGCTTTATTTAGTTGCCTTCCTCTATTCACATTATATACATTATTATCTTTTGATCGGTACGAAGGATAAGTGTCTCAGGTAGCTCAAGTGCATAGTATTACTCTTTTTAGAAACATATATATATTAATTATCACATAAGTGCACGAAAATTCCTCACAATTACATAACAACCTCTTTCTTGCCTTTTCCAACCACTTTTGTTGTTCCCCTTAATTGGAAGAGACGTGCTTTTTCGAAGGTACCCCTTTATGACTCCGAACCATTGACTATTCTTGTAAATGGAACAATAAATCCAAAACATGTGTTAGAAAGATAAAAAAGTTAAATTCATCTAGCTGGCTCTATTAATTGTAGAAGGAGGAATAAGAAAGAAAGGAAAGACACATCCTATCACGTTTTCGCAGAATCACAATTATAGAAATGGCCGGCAACATAACAACAATTGAGATTCAACAACGAACATGTGCTCCATAAGTCACAAGAATAACCTAGTGCTCTGATACAAACTTTGTCAAGACCCAAGTTAGGAACGTGAAGGGGATTATTCCAAAACAAGCCTTACCAGGATTCTACAGAAAATCACTCAAAGTTTCCTTTTAGGCCTATCCTGAATTTCCCTGGCTCAGAAATTCACAACACAACTAATAGAAATTATAAAACACGACATGATATCCATCAATGATCTAATTTTCACGCACTAAAATCTATTCATGTCCAAATTACAAAAAAACTTCAAAACTAGTTACTTGACCACAATTTTAAGGACTACTTGACTCAAATAAAAGGAATGATAAATCGAGCAACCCTAAAAGTTTTTAACAAAAACATAGTAAACATAGAAAATCTATAGTTCTCTTGCAATGCGAAGCAATGCGGGGCTCACAAGATGCTACCAAATCACACGTTATTTAATGAAATCCTCTTTAATACCATATGAGTTCTCTGTAAAACAATAAGTGAGGAGTGAGATTCTATCTCAGTAAGTAATAATATTTAACCACAACCATTCTAATGAGGGATAAGTCAGAAAACATGCTAGTATAATAATCATAATGATGAACTAATGCCCTTTCAAAAACGGTACAAAATTCAATCTTATGTGCCTCATATAAGCAAAATCAAGGTAAATACTTAATCTAAACTCATTAAGACATTTCCATATAAAATATTATAGCTGGGAGGTTTCCAAGGATGAATCATGTAATTAGTGTGGCCTTCTCTTTTAGAAGTAACCAATAACAGTTAACTCCTCATAAAGGACGTAAATGTTCGTATCAGTACATCCCTACTACAGAGATATCAGTAATAGTACACTATTTCTACCTTCCCACTAGCAAGGCTTTGTCACTAATTAGTGACTACAAGGTGCACCAGTTCAAATGAACCTGTCGTTATCTATGAGATACAACAAGGTCTACTACAATTCATACTTTTATTTTAATTAGTAGAAGCATTTCAAAATTTGTCACGACCCATGGGTACCTCTTAGAGGTATCAAGCCACATAATAATCCGAAGGGAACCATGTAAGCCACTTAGCATATCATAACATAAAACATTAGAAAAATGAATAGTAAAACACATTTAAGTCCAAATATATTTATAAAGGAAAAGTGGAAGACTAGACATGTTTCAATTAGCCATATATTACTATAGTTCAAATGAAAGGGGCATAGCCCAGACTGTTAACTCCATAGATGCAGTTGATTTTGATAAATGACACTTAAATAGTTATTCATACTCTTCGTAGGAAAAGACATCAAAAAGAGATATGTCTTTATCCCCAAAACAAACAAAGAAAGGAAAGAAATAATAAGAGATTCCAGAATCAATCAAGCATATCTTGATTGATATGATGAAAATCAAGTAAAACAATTCAAAAGGAAAGGGAATCACACATGCAATAATAAGAAGGCAAAAAGAATATGATCCTTAAATCAAAGGTAGACAGATTCATACAGTCTTTCAACGGTCAATCAAGTCCATCTTGATATGCAATCAAATCCATGATTCCAGCAGACCTGCATAAGGAAGCAAGCCAAGGCCGTCTCGAGTAAAGATCTTGAAGAACAGAAACCACAAGAGGAAATCAAGTTATGAATCAAGAAACAATCACAAAAGGAAATCAAGTAAAGAATCAAGAAATCATCTTTAAAAGAAAGCAGAAGTGATTTTACCATGCACATATTAATTATGGACATGGATTAGCAAATCACTCCTAGTCAAAGAAAGCAATTCTACCATAGTCACATTAAAAATGAATATGGAAAACCAAATCACCTCATTCAAGGAATCCATCAATATCCTTGATTTAAATACCCCTTGGGTTATCCTTTCAAAGAGCACAGTCCCTCTTATATATACCTGCCAGTATCTTAGTTGTGAAGTACACACTCCTCTTAAAATTATATTGTAATCTTCTTTTATCTTTCATAAAACTCTGTACACCTTTGCATGAACAATTATAAAGAAAAGAAAAAGAAAAAGAAAGATCTGAGTGTACGTTTTACAGGTAGAGGTTATGTCAGAGAAGAAGGTTTGATTTACATATCAGATGATTCTTACTCGTAACGTTCTGTAACACCCAAGTTCTCAACCAACTCTTAAGGAAACCTTGTAACCCAAGGGGACTGGACTAGGCACCACATCGGTGATCCGAACCAGTATAAAAACACTCTGTGTTATTTACTTACTATAAGTTATCATTACTGTTTGTCTGTTTTACTAACGTGAAGGTGAGTCGACTGATCAGAGTAGGAAGTTGATTGAAGGGAATTTTAATTCACCCCCTCCCTTAGCTTTAAATTGGTATCAGAAAAAAGTCTCACATATTCAGTGTTTAACCACACGTGAGCATAGATCCAATGGCACACTATAAAATTCCTGGCGCGTTACTGCAAGACGGACATTCGTCACACCGACCACCATATTTTAATGGACAACATTATTCTCACTAGAATGATCATTAAGCATTGATAGTAACCAAGAAGGACCAAAACCTATTCATGGATTGACTGAAAAAGATGCCACTGAAAAGCCATTTGATCCTGAATCATTTGATATCACTAAAGAACTACAAGAAGTAATTCATACTAATGCTAGAGCTATAAGTTTGTTATAATGTGCAGTGAGTGGAGCAGAATATGATAAAATATCAAAATGCAAAACTGCAAAACAAATGTGGGATAAACTAGAAGTGACTTATGAATGGACTACTAAAGTAAAAGATGCTCGAATTAGTTCACTTGAAAATAAATATGAATTGTTCAAAATGGCCAAAGATGAATATGTTGAATCCATGTTCTCGAGATTCACTAAAATTGTCTGCGAACTCAAATCTCTTGGAATTGTATATTAAAATGCACTACAAGTCAGAAAACTCGTTAGAAGTCTTCCCAACGCTTGGGAAACTAAAGCTGTCATTCTTGAAGATGGAGATCTGCAGAAAATGACATACGATGAACTTCGAGGCAACATAATGGCCTATGAAAGAATCATATTAATAGGTACAACAAGGATGATAAAAAGAAGACTGTGGCATTTATAACTGAGACATCTAACATTGGAAAGGAAGTCGATGAATATCAAAGCGAAGGAATGACGCTCATAAATAGAGGAGTCAAACAAATGCTTAAACAAAGAAGGCAGAGACATCAATTGGAATTCAATAACAATGAGTTCAAAAGAAATGATGATCGTTGCTACTATTGTGGAAAACCAGGACATAATAAACAAAATTGTTCAGAACGAAGAACGAGAAATAATAGAAGAAATGAAGAAGCCTGGAGTCAAGGAGAAACATCTGAAGATGATCATGATGACACTGCCAACATGTGTTTCATGGAACTAGGTGAAAAAAATGAGCTAAGATCTTTTAATTGTCCATATTGTGATGATTTACAAGAATCTTTGGATATGGTTACTAACGAACTGCAGAAAGTCATTGATGAATAAAATAAGATTTCTCAAGTAAAGAAAGAATGGAAAATTCTTCTTGAAGCAAGACAGGCTGAAATCGACTTACTAGAAGAAAACATAGAGAACGTAAAAATGCATTTGAACAATATCAGAAAATCTTCTAAGATCTGACAGATTCAAAAGATCTACTCTCAATTACAGGAGAAGATCTCACAGTTATATTTCCAACAGATCTATATCTAATTTTCCTTATCTTTCTGCTGAAAATTTTGTTAGTTTCTCTTGCAATACTTATGGTGACTTTGGTCATAAATCTTTTAACTGCAGTAAATTTTCTACTAGAAAATGGATTTGCAGACTAAAAGTTGGTAATCCTAACCCTCAAGGACCCAAAACTATTTGGATACTAAAAAGAAATTAATATACTTGTTTTCCATGAGCAGGCAAAAAGAACCTACAGAAAGGGAATGTAAGTGGATGGTCTAGCCGTATGTGCAGAAAGAAACAAAATTTTGAAACTCATAACAAAAACAATACAGGGTATGTACGGTTTAGAGAAAATGCAAAAGGAGAAGTAGTAGGAGTTGGATTAATTGCTCTTGGATCATAATCAGAAGTATACATGGTGAAGTATCAAATGAATATTGATTATGGTATATAAAACTTGATCAAGTCAGCATGCATGCCTCGGAAAATTTGTCCAGTCTTAAAATAGTCATTGGGCTTCCAAAGTAAAAAAATGAAATGGACCATATATATGATGCTTGTCAGCGTGGTAAGCAAATTCGTTCTTCGTTCAAGGTCAATGATACTGTAAGTACCACTAAACCTTAACAACTTCAATATGTGGCTCTCTGGCATTTGTGGTAAGAAACATGTCTTGGTTATTGTTGATGATCTCTTAAGATTTACTTGGATAATTTTCCCATCTCATAAAATGAAGGCCTTTCTAACTTTGAAGTGTTCGGTAGAAGAGTACAAAGAGAAGCATGATATTTTATTTCCACAACTTGTAGTTGATCATGGAGGAAAGTTTTAAAATAAAGCATTTGAGGAATTTTGTGATAAAAATGGATTCACCCACAATCTCTCATTTTCTAGATCACATCAGCATAAAATGTGATAGAATGGAACAACTGTCCGCCAAAACCATATAAGTTTTTTTCACCCTTTCAGATGCAAATGTCTTATTCACAACAATGATAAGACAAATATGGGTATGTTTGATACAAGAAGGAATGAAGGAATATTAGTATGCACCCGCCAGTCATGCATTTTGATTTTTTAATAACAGAACTATAAGTGTTGAAGAATTTGTTCTTGTTTTTTTTTAATACTAACCCAAGGATGCAGGAGATAGAGTCTGTACATGATGAAACTACTCTACAGTGAACACTGAGAACCTCTCAAATACTTCTGATAATATTATAATATAGAAGTCAACTACTCCAAAACAACAGTTGACTAGATCAGCTAGAAACACTAGTATGCCCAGAGAATGGAGACATGATGATAACTATTCAAACGACGTCATCATGGGGAAACCAACTTATTCACTTTAAATAAGATCTTCATGGAAAAAGCAGGCCTTCGTCGCACTCGTCTTTTAGATTGAACAAAAACGTATAAATGAAGCAATGGAAGATGAATCCTAGAAACAAGCTATAAAGGAAGATCTTGATCAATTCGAGCAAAAAAACAAGTGACAAAAATGATCGAAAAAAATTCCAGGGGGAATTGCCAAAAGTTTGGACCTTTATCCATTATTTTGAACAATGGATATTGGGCAGATTGTTGCTACCACTCTTATTCCCAAGAAAGAAATTCTAAGCAGTAATTCTACTCAAGATGTGCTTTTTCTATATTAGCTACTTGAGAAGTACCGCTTTTTCAATTGAGTGCTATGGTTCAAAAAATACATGTTTAAAAGTATTGAAGACACAAATCCCTCTACAAGCTATCCATATGGGCTGCTCATCTCGCGTATTTTGTTGGATCACCTTTTGGATCTCCCTATGTTTACACTTAATGCTATTGATGCTCTTATGAATCTCGTGCTTTCTCTTGTATGGAGCATGTGCAGGTAGAAAACGACTGGGTGAAAAAAATACTTTGAAAAGGCTAGTGCTGAAACAATCAATCAATCAAAATTTTCTGCTAGTTAGCTATCCCAGTGTTGCAGGACAATGATGAATATGGTTTGGAGACTCTTTATGATATTGCTGAAAAGAAAGGAATCTCCACAGTCAACAAGTTTATTCTGCAGGTTGATTCTCTCAAGAATAGAGTCCTACTCCAGTCCTATCTCTGTCTATTGGAAAGAGTATTGATATCTATTATCCTCATAAGTGTTGCTCTACTAATATCTAATATTTACTTTTTTATCACTATCCTATATTTCCTTTTTATCAATTTCCTGTATGTCTTTTTCTTTTTGATTATGCCAAAGGGGGAGATTTTTGCTCCCAAAATTTTCATACATACAGGGGGAGTCAACACAACAGAGAACTCATGAAGACAGGGGGAGCTACGGTTCCCAACGGGATCTACACACATAAAGATCAGGGAAGTTTCATTGTCTCCTAGAGTATTATGCTAAATTGTGAATTAATTGTCACTATAAAAAGGGGGAGATTGGTAACCCCAATGAAGCAGTTGATTTTGATAAATGACACTTAAACCGTTATTTATACTCTTCGCAGGTAAAGACATCAAAAAGAGATAGGTCTTGATCCCCAAAGCAAACAAAGAAATGAAAGAAATAATAAGAGCTTCCAGAATCAATCAAGCATATCTTGATTGATATGATGAAATCAAGTAAAACAATTCAAAAGGAAAGGGAATCACATATTCAACAATAAGAAGGAAAAAAGAATATTATCCTCAAATCAAAGTTAGACAGATTCATACAGTCTTGCAACGGTCAATCAAGTCCATCTTGATATGAAATCAAATCCATGATTCCAGCAGACCTTAAGGAAGAACAAGACAATGTTGTCTCGAGTAAAGATCTTGAAGATCAAAAATAACAAGAGGAAATCAAGTCAAGAATCAAGACACAATCACAAGAAGAAATCAAGTCAACAATCGAGGATATCATAACTAAAGAAAGCATAAGTGATTTTACCATGCACATATTAATTATGGACATGAATTAGCAAATCACTCCAAGTCAAAGAAAGCGATTCTACCATAGTCACATTCAAAATGGATATGGAAAACCAAATCACCCAATTCAAGGAATCCATCAATATCCTTGATCGAAATACCCCTTGGGTTTTCCATTCAAAGAGCATACTCCCTCTTATATAAACCTGCCAGTATCTCAGTTTTGAAGTATTCACTTCACTTCAACTTACATTGTAATCTTGTTTTATCTTTCATAAAACTTTGTACACCTTTGAGTGAACAATTGTAAAGAAAAGAAAAAGAAAGATCTGAGTGTAGGTTATACAGGTACAGGTTGTGTCAGAGAAGAAGGTATGATTTGCATATGGATGGTCACTTAATCATAATATTCTGTAACACCCAAGTTCTCAACAAGCTCTTAAGGAAACCCTTGTAACCCAAGGGAACTGGACTAGGCACCACATCGGTGATCTGAACCAGTATAAAAACTCAGTGTTATTTACTTAGTACAAGTTATCATTACTATTTGTATATTTTACTAATGTGCAGGTGAGTCGAGTGACTAGAGTGGGAAGTCGACCGAAGAAAATTTTAATTCACCCCCTGATATACCGTGGTTTCACGGTATTATTAATACTTTTTCCTTAAGTTTTGTGTGTCCAAAAGCCTTTTTGTGCTAATTTTTATATAAGTTTCTCCTTATTTGAAGGAAATCTGTCCAAAGATGAATGCGGAGGGTTTTGAGCAAAAAAATGCAGAAGAGACCACCTACGGAGCTTGTGACGGTCCGTCATGCTCGTGACGGTCCATAGGTGGCAGCATAGTGCAGCTGCTGAAGGAAGATGGGGAAGTCTGACCAAGTGTGGGATTACGGAAAGCGTGACGGACCGTCGTGTCCATGACGGTCCGTCCTGCAGGTTCATCATGAAGTTCAAAGAAGTAGTCCCAGTACCCATATTCCAAGAGTTCAAGTGTTTTGGAACGGAGACCCTCGACAGACCGTTGTGCCTGTGACGATCCGTCATACCTGCCATCGAGGGTAATGAAAAGAGCAGCAGAAGAAATTGCATCAAGTATGGGACAATGGAGTCCATGACGGTCCGTAGTGACCACGACGATCCGTCGTGATGTCCGTCGATCAAGCCGCTTTTTGACAGATTCCCATCAAATAGAGTCCTTGTTTAATTAGGTTTTTATTTTCTATAAATAGTTCGAAAAATGTCGTTTTGAGGTTAGACTCTGGATTATTAGGTTAGACGCTGGATTATTTGGTTAGGCCCTTGATTATTGTTAGATTCTTGATTATTTTGAGATTCTTTGAATTGATTGTTGGTGATTTTTGTTGATTAATCAAGCGAACTTTCAGATTTTACTCTTTCTCATTGAAGTAAGTACATGAATTCTTATACCATATATTTAAATATTGTTATTATGACTATGGGTAACTAAACTCCATAACTAGGGTTGTGGGAACCATAGGTGAATAATGAGGTAAAACCTAACTAAAATAACAATTCTAGAATAGTGTCTTGCATGTATTGATAATTCTTTCGCATAGAAGTCTTTTTAACGGATGGCTAACGTTAGAACTTGCCTTAATGCTATTTGCCGGACCAAGGAGGTAGATAATAGGAAAAGAATAATCAACATAGATTTAGTGTACACTATCTAATAGGCTAGTATTGATTGGTACGAGGTAATAACTTAGTCAAATATCGAATACGATGCTTAATATGAGGTAAAGATAAGGGTTAGGGTGGCAAAACACGTAGCCGGACCAAGGTGCGGAGTGAAATTTTCTAGATGCCGGACCAAGGATTTAGAGATACATAACTTATCACTTTGCATGCAAGATACTAGGAAAGAATTGTTATAGTTAGACTTATCAAGTTATGAACCTGTGGGGAACACGTAAACCCTAGTGACGTTGATTAATTGATTAAACTCTAACATTCGAAACTGTTAGTTGTCTCTTTTTATTTCGTTAGTTATTTTCATTTATTTAGGAATAGAAACCCCCTTTTTTTTATCATTTTTGCTTTGCAAGGAAGTAATTGACTGAACAATAGTGATAATAGATTGAAGTTAAGTCTAAACTATTTTCCTCGTGGGAACGATCCCAACCTCACTAGTTGGGTTATTTACTTGGCACGACCGCTTTACTTCTTATTTGAGAAGTAAGTTTGAGCGTATCAAATTTTGGCGCCTTTGCTGGGGAAAGTAGCTTTTAGATTAACTTAAACTTATTACTATAGTTTAGTTGATATTTTCTTGATTTTACTTTGTTTTATTGTTTTTGATTCGTGCAGAACCACCCTCCTTGTATGCCAAATGCACGGAGAGGAAGAGAACCCTTGTTTCGCTACGATCACGAATTAGAGCGTACATTACGCAACATAAATCAAAACTTGGGAATAAATGATGATGATCCAAACCAGAACATCCCAGCTCCGGTTGATGTTCATGGTCAGTTGTTACCCGATGCCCCGGGTGAACACCAACAGAAGGAACAAAATCCCGCTCCACGACCCCAAGCATACTATAGAGGCTATGATAACATAGCAGACTCCGATGGGCCACTTGTCTTGCCTCCTCTACCACCAGGCCACACCTTTGTGGTAACTAGTAGCCTGATGCATATGCTCACTACTTGAGGTTTCTTTTCAGGGCTACCTTCTGAGGATCCACAAGCCCATATAGCAAAGGTAAGAGCAGTGTGTAAAAGTTGTGTAGGGAGGCATGACTTGGACTTAGATGTAATAGGGCTTAGAGTGTTTCCTCTCTCACTGACGGGAGAGGCTGCTATATGGTTCACTGAGCTCCCTTACAACTCAATTTTCAATTGGAACCAACTAAGGGATGTTTTCTTAGCATGCTACTATCCGGTCTCCAAGAAACTAAACCACAAAGACAGAGTGAACAACTTTGTGGCACTACCAGGAGAGTAAGTTAGTATTTCTTGGGATAGATTCACCTCGTTCTTGAGAAGTGTCCCAAATCACCGTATAGATGATGAGTCACTGAATAAATACTTCTATCGGGGGTAGGATTATAATAATAAAGCGGTGTTGGACACTATAGCAGGTGGATCTTATGGGGAGTGTCCTTATGCTGAGATTGCTGAAAAATTAGAGAAATCTCCCGGAATAATAAAGCTTGGAGTACTAGGAAGTCAGATACCGGGAGAAATACCTTCGCAGTGCAGTCCACTCACAACCCAGCCACAGATGAGATTCGTGAAGAAAGGCTCAGATGAGAACTGAGCTTGGGTTGGTACTAAAACATATTACTGGGGGTGCAGAAAAGATAAATGCAGTTAACTACTTGCCTAAACCACCACCTCATAATGATGAATGCTATTATACAGAGGACTCCTATGCAGTAAATGAGAAGACGGGCGGTTTCCGACCGAGCGCCCAAGGCTCAAATCAGGATAATTGGCGCCAAGGTCAAGGGAACCAAGGTCGGATCTATGGTAACTATAATTGTGAGGGTCATAATCTTAGATGGAAGCTACAATAGCGACAACAACTTCAACAAAGGTAACTACGGTAACAGAAATGATAGGAATGGGCCCTATGTCCCTCCTCAAAATCGTGAAGTTACTCCTATAAATGGGGGAGATAGTATGGCGCGAGTTGAGGATATGTTGCACAAAATGATGAGGAGGTTCGATGCAAGTGAGGAGCACATTAAAGAGTTAAGGTGTGTTTTAGCAGATATTGGGCAAAAATTCGATACACATGCAATATCGATTAAGCAGATCGAGTTGCAAATGGCCCAATTATCTGCGACAGTGAACACACGGCAACCGGGCACTCTTCCTAGCAACACTGTCCAAAATCCAAAAAATGATGCACACTGTATTGCAATCACCACTCGAGGTGGTAAGCAAACCATTGACCCACCTATGCCGTATAATGAGAAAAAGGTGAGAAAGGATGATGATAAGGTGGTAAAGGGTAGTGGTGAAGCAGAAGAGAGCACTGGAAAAAATGCAGAAGTCCCTATGAAGGTAATTCCCATGCCTAGACCACCAACACCCTTCCCTCAGAGATTAGTAAAAAAGACCGAGGATGGTAAATATCGGCGTTTTATAACAATGCTAAAGCAACTTTCTATCAATGTCCCTTTGGTAGAAGCTCTAGAACAAATGCCCGGTTAGGCCAAGTTTATGAAAGATCTAGTCACAAAGAAAAGATCGGTCACTTTCGAGGATGATGATAGAATGCAGCATTGTAGTGCTATTGCTACAATATCTCTCGTACAAAAGAAAGAAGATCCGGGTGCGTTCACTATTCCTTGTACAGTCGGGTCATTGCATTTTTCGAAAGCATTATGTGATCTAGGGGCAAGCATAAATCTCATGCCCCTCTCAATTTACAAGAAGTTGGGTTTGGGTGACCCAAAACCCACTGCGATGCAGCTACTGATGGCTGATCGAACAGTGAAAAGGCCATTAGGGACACTCCATGATGTGATAGTAAAAGTGAAGTCATTCATATTTCCAGCAGATTTTGTTATTTTTGATTGTGAAGTCGATTTTGAAGTGCCTATTATTCTTGGGAGGCCATTCCTTGCTACAGGTAGAGCCTTAGTTGATATGGAAAAGGGGCAGATGAAATTTCGGTTGAACAATGAAGAAGCGACCTTCAACATTTGTAGGTCCATGAGGCAGAGTGGTGAGCTCCAATCGATATACGTCATATCCCACAAAGAAAAGATGAAGAAGGAGAATGAACAAAAAAGTGAAATACAAGAGTTTATGGTTGGGGATTTGGTGCTTTTAGAAAGTTTAAGGTTGCATTGGCTTCCGGGCAAGCTCAATTCCAAACGGACTGGCCCTTACTTGATTACTCAAGTATTCTCTCATGGAGCAGTTGAGTTAAAAACCAAGGAGGGAGTGCGGTTTAAGGTGAATAGAAAATAAAACTATATTTTGGGCATACTGCATCGGTGAATGAAGTGATAGAGGCATACAATCTTGATGAAGGCTGAGTAATCAAGTGTCCTCAGTCGTGCCGCGACATTAAATCAGGCGCTTGTTGGGAGGCAACCCAATACTTATAGTTCTTTTTTCTAGTAATGGTAGCATTTTCTACTAATGGGTTTTATATTTGCAGGCACATCACCAAGAAATTTTGCAGAAAATCACCCTGTAACAGTCACCAACGGACACATGCGACGGACCGTCGTTCCCACGACGGTCCGTCCTGCACAACCGTTCTAGTTGTCAGAGACCCTATTCCTAAGGGTCTCTCACGTTTTCTAAGTGTCCTCCAACGGACATCTACGACGGACCGTCATACTCTCGACGGTTCGTTAAGCATAACCGTCATGACGGTCAGAGACTCCTCTCCTAAGGTCTCCATTTTTTTAAGTGTCCCACAACGGACTTCGACGATGGACCGTCATAATCACAACGGTCCGTGCTGATTGTCGACGCTTTGCGCCCCAAGTTTGCTTCACCTACCACTCTAGTATTTCATTTTTTTTATGCATTGGGGACAATTGCATGTATTTTTGTTGGGGTGGGGTAAATGGAAAGTGAGTGCTAGGGTGAAGTCTGAGTAGCCTAATTCACTATCCTCTTTTGGGGTTTTCTTGCCTGTGTTCTTTTTCCCAAGAGACTGATTACTTTTTCTGTTGAACCAACATGTCTATATCTTGTGTACATAGTTTAATTCTGGAGCATGATGGCTAAAATGATATCCTGATAAAATGGAAAATGATGCATGACTAGGCATAGTAATTGATAAATTTGTGGCTCTAAGCATGACATAGAGGTACACCACTTCATGACCCTAAGTCTAAAATTCGAACTAGGTGTCTGATAATCTGGTAAAGTNTTGCCTGGTTAGTCCTGCTAAAAGTAAGTTGTAATAGACAATTAGGAAAGGATCATAGGCCCTTATTCAATATAGCCCATTTTTAGCCTAAATAAAAGTAAACCAAATGAAATTTATCCTTCTTTGATCCAAATGTTTTGAGCTTAAATTAGACCTTTCTTTTTCACCCCAACTGATCTTTTCTGGGAATAATGTGTTGGCCCTGGTCCCTCCTTGGACATGTGCACCTCAGCTTATGCCAAAAGCATAAGTTGAGGGTGGCTAATGCAGTAAACAACCTTTTTATGGCCCTGACCCAACTTTGGGTATTGTGTACTTTGACTCATTGCAAAGCCATGAGTTGAGGGTGGCTATTATGAGGAATGCTCTGGAAAATGGGGTTGAAAGAACCAAGAGAGAGAAAGAACAACAGTAAAGTGACGCAAGAATTAGTTGAAAGAAAAGTAAAAAAAATTAAAAAAAATGACAAGAAATACAAGCAAAAAAAGAAGAGAGTCACTTACACAAATGAAGAAAAAAGGGAAAATAGCAAAGTGAAAGAATATGGGAAACTGGGCAAAAAAAATGATAGAAAATGGTATGTTTAGCAGATATGTCAAGGAGGGAAAAAAGTCACTAAAGTATACCTAAATATACTCTACCTGACCCTGATCCTATGTTACAAGCTAAGAAAGTCCTATCGTGATCCTAAGGGTTGTATAGCGAACTTAAAGAAGTGAAAATAAAGGCAAGATTATGGCAATAGTTATGAATGAGTATGAATTTGTTCTGAGAGTGAGTGTTGAAAAGTAATCTGNATACTCAAACTGAAATCATTGTGTGAAAAATGAGGATTTTGTTTTGAAGTGAGGACACTAGTTGTAGTACTGGAAATATTAGCACCTCGGTGAGAAATTGAAGAGGATAGGTGTTAGTGCATGGTGAGGCTGTGTCATGGTCTGATTCCACATAATTCAAGCCTAATAGTGATAGCATGCATAAATATGATGAGATAAATCGGGATTGATAGCCAAATGATTGCAAAGGGATAAAACATGGATACTATTGTACAAAGATTGTGTATTGAGTCATAGTGCGTCGCTTGAGGACAAACAACGAATTTAAGTTGAGGGTGTTCATATACCGTGGTTTCACGGTATTATTAATACTTTTTCCTTAAGTTTAGTGTGTCCAAGAGCCTTTTTGTGCTAATTTTTATATAAGTTTCTCCTTATTTACAGGAAATCTATCCAAAGATAAATGCGGAGGTTTATGAGCGAAGAAATGCAGAATAGACCACCTACGAAGCTTGTGATGGTCCGTCATGCTCGTGGCGGTCCGTAGGTGGCAGCATAGTGCAGCTGCTGAAGGAAGATGGGAAGTTTGACCAAGTGTGGGGTTACGGACACGTGACGGACCGTCGTGTCCATGACGGTCCGTTCTGCAGGTTCGTCATGAAGTTCAGAGAAGTAGTCCCAGTACCCATATTCCAAGAGTTCAAGTGTTTTGGAACGGAGACCCTCGACGGACCGTTGTGCCTGTGACGATCCGTCATACCTGCCGTCGAGGGTAATGAAGAGAGCAGCAGAAGAAATTGTGTCAAGTATGGGACGACGGAGTCCATGACGGTCCGTCGTGACCACGACGATCCGTCGTGATGTCCGCCGATCCAGCCGCGTTTTGACATATTTCCAACAAATAGAGTCCTTGTTTAATTAGGTTTTTATTTTCTATAAATAGTTCGAAAAACCTCATTTTGAGGTTAGACTCTGGATTAATAGGTTAGACGCTGGATTATTTGGTTAGGCCCTTGATTATTGTTAGATTCTTGATTATTTTGAGATTCTTTGAATTGATTGTTGGTGATTTTTGTTGATTGATCAAGCGAACTTTCAGATTTTACTCTTTCTCATTGAAGTAAGTACATGAATTCTTATACCATATATTTGAATATTGTGATTATGACTATAGGTAACTAAACTCCATAACTAGGGTTGTGGGAACCATAGGCAAATAATGAGGTAAAACCTAACTAAAATAACAATTCTAGAATAGTGTCTTGCATATATTGATAATTCTTTCGCATAGAAGTCTTTTTAACGGATGGCTAACGTTAGAACTCGCCTTAATGCTACTTTCCGGACCAAAGAGGTAGATAATAGGAAAAGAATAATCAACATAGATTTAGTGTATACTATCGAATAGGCTAGTATTGATTGGTACGAGGTAATAACTTAGTCAAATATCGAATACGATGCTTAATATGAGGTAAAGATAAGGGTTAGGATAGCAACACATGTAGCCGAACCAAGGTGCGGAGTGAAATTTTATAGATGCCGGACCAAGGATTTAGAAATACATAACTTATCACTTTGCATGCAAGATACTAGGAAAGAATTGTTACAGTTAGACTTATCAAGTTAAACCTGTGGGGAACACGTAAACCCTAGTGACTTTGATTAATTGATTAAACTGCAACATTCGAAGCTGTTAATTGTCTCCATTTATTTCGCTAGTTATTTTCATTTATTTAGGAATAGAAACCCCACGTTTTATCATTTTTGCTTTCTAAGGAAGTAATTGACTGAACAATAGTAATAATAGACTGAAGTTAAGTCTAGACTATTTTCCTCGTGGGAACGATCCCAACCTCACTAGTACTAGTTGGGTTATTTACTTGACACGACCGCTTTACTTCTTATTTGAGAAGTAAGTTTTAGCTTATCACCCCCCCCCCTTAACTTTCACAGATAACATAGTTCGAAAATGAAATACTAGAGATGACACTCAAAATGAACATCTGTCCTCGAATCTTGAGGACTCACCACAAGCAAAGAGAATGGTCGAATCCAAGCTTAAACCAAATGAATTCTCGTTAAGAACTAGAGCCTGGAAAAATGTAGAAGAAATATGGGTTAGTACAAAATGCACCAAGTATGATAGTCATGTATTAAATCCTTGAAAACATGATTAAGGACATTTTAGTTGAATGCATGAACTTTGTAAGTTAAAACATCATTTAAAAGACAATGGAAGGGCATGAGTCATAAGCATCTTCTTTACATAAATACTCACCTTATGAGAGAACCATATCATTTGAATCCTCAAAACATACTTGTGCAATGAATGAGTAAGATCTCATAATCTTACCCAAGCTAAGTAAAACTTATTGAGAAGTTATCATCCATAGATTATGTTCTTGTTCATATTCTTGTCATGGTGGGAATAAGCCTTAATCGACATAGACCATGTTTTCTTAACATAAAATTCGGTGTCATGCCGCACTCAGAAAAGAGGTTTCCTACATGTCTAAGGTAGAACTAACATTTACCCGTCAAGACATTGAATTACCTTTTTTCATTTAAGGCGGTTGGTAACTTTGAATAGAATAAAAAGGATTGTGGCGCAGTTTGAAGTGATGAATTTGATTAAATTTTGACATTAGTTGCTAGTGAAGAAGAAAAAAAATACTTGGGCATAAATTGTCATTGGAAAAAAAGTCATCTATTTCTTTTTTTGTCAACAATGTCGCGTTCAAAAAAATGTTCCCACGTTATTCTTTTTTTGACATTATTACGATTAAATTATCATGTTAATTCTTTATGTGTAGTCTTCAAAACATAAGATATTTTGACAAGACTTGAAGTTGGGGACTATAGTAATCATTTATGTTTATTAAATATAAATTTATAAAATCATTAATTCGTGAATATATTAGTCCAAATATATATTATGGATATTAATATAATTGAGTTTATTGTTTAAGTTCAATAAATTTGAATTTTATTAAAATCTAAATTAATTGATTTGAGTTACAATAGATTAGCCTAGCCCAATTACATCTCATCGCAGATGCCCATTTTGGGGCCACGTGGCAAATGACATGGCATGCCAAGTCAAACAAGAAGCCAATAGGATCATGACTGTTTCAAAAATGACAAGCCCGCTCCGTTAAGTCCATATCCCATGTCACATAAATCTGATCGGCCGAAAGTAATCATGTTCCAATCACAAATTCTCTATTTTATAACTATAAATAGGGGTTCTCATAATTAAGAAAAGGGACTGAAATTCTAAAAAAGAAGTTGGAAAAAGCCCGTGGTATAAATATAATAAAAATTCTCTATAAGCTACAAGTTAAGAATTGAGGCATTCATGTTTAAGAACGAATCTGAAAGGTCTCTCAAACTAGGGGTGAAACTATTACCATAATTTTTTTGGCCTTGGCCCCTTTGCACATTACCTACATAATTCACAGAATCTGGATTTGCCTCAGAGTGCTCAGTGCCATGGGTGCCACTACCACATACCCTTCATCAATTTGCTGCTTGTTGTATCACATTTATCAGTGCTTGATTTAGAGTCAACTGCTTAAACTGTAAAGTCATGCTATGTTGCATTGCATCTATTTTGACTTAAGGCAGTAGCTTGGTCTACATCTAAGATCCCTGTAGCCATTTTGGGTTGCTGGAATGATAGGGACATGAGGAGGTATTCCTTAGTTATCAATATTTTCCCGATTGTTTGGAACCCTTGGGTTATTCACATCTTTCGGGTTGTCTTGATGATCATTACCACGATTTCCCGGAGGTCCTAGACCTAATTCTCCTCGCCCTTGATTCATTTTTTACGCTGATGTAGAACTCTTTCATGTTTTTTGGAAGGATCAATGAGATCTCCTTTTCGAGCCAGACATGAAAGCCAAATGCCCGCAATAAACAATCTAATTTCAAGTAATCAGTACCTGGATAATCTAATTGTAGACTTAAGAAAATTGAATATAAATCAATTTCTAAGTACCCAACAGCGGCGCCAAAAACTTGTTGCTCTTCAATATACATGCAAGTATACGTGGTTGTGCAAGTAATATATAATCTTTTTAGAAATGAGTTATCGTTCCCAAGGGACTTAAAATTAAATTTGTATCCAAAACTTAATTTCACAACTGAGAGTAAAAGTAAAGTTGATGATTTATTATTAACTAACACTATATTAACACTGAATACATATAACTAAGATTGAACAACTTAAAGATGGTGTTTCAAGCAAGAAAAAGGCAATTTGAAGGCTACAACATATGTTGAATGTCATGCATCATAATTTTGATTTCGAACTAATTTTGGTTATCAAGTTACTTGTTTATAGGTTAATTATATTAGTCGGGCTATACACCTCTCGTTTCCTACCCCAATTATATACCTAACTACATCGTTGAGCGGAGATAGGTAAGCTAATTGACGATCATTTATATTTCATCCTATTTCTTAACCAAACAAGATGTTCTTCTGGGCGTCCCTCTTGAACACAAATCACCTCAATCTAATGGGTCGATCGAGCTCTCTATATCCTCTTGTCTATCTAATCCCTCCTCTCTTGATTTTAAGATTAGACACTAAATTTATCTTATGGTGATCAAGCATAAAATATAAAAACAAGAATATAGAAGAAACTTGTGTTGACAACCAAGAATTAATTCAAAAGCAAATAATATTCAACATTAGGTTCGTAGCTGAAGCCCCAGAACTAGGGCAATTAGACACTCATACTATTCAAAAATCACAAAAGACGATTATTCATGTGATTTACAAAAATAAAACAGTAAGAAGATCAAAACCTATTACAAACTTCAATTTTTACTCTTGCACACCAATTAAAAAGTTGAACCCCAACAATGAAACCTTAAGGGCCTATTTATATTAATTAGGAAAAATAGAATCAAATTCTAATTCAACTATGAGTCCTTTTAACTTCAACTTTCGTCAACAAATCCGCATAAGGCTGGGGCACCGCGCCGGAATCGTTCCTGACAGGGTGGCGCCCCGCGCTGCCAGTGTGCCTTAAACATGTCTCAGTCAGCTTGGCATGGCGCGGCGCACCCTTGCTGCGTCAGGGTTATTGGGGCGTCGCACAAATGTCGCGCCTGACTGTATATTGTCCCTTTCAACTCATTTTCCTTCCATTACTTGATCATCTCCCTTAGTAACCTTAAAAATCACTAATCATGTATATTTGTGTGCAAACATCACAATCTTGAGACGAAACATGCTAGTTAGACTAGATAATGTCCTAAACTAACGATAAACATGGGTAATTCGTAGTAATTGGGTATATAAATATGCTAAAGATCAGTTAACATAATGGTTTGTCTTGTAAGCTTGAGCGAGGGTTCGAAACCAGCTCAGTGCAAATATTTATTTTATAAATCATTTTTTTTACTTTAATCAAACCTTTCCTTCTTTTTTTTTTTTTGTTTATGACTTACCTTTTAATTTGGTTTCATTTTTGTGGTTCTTTCCCCCCATTTATACTTAATTTGATTACTTCACGTTTAGTTTTATTTTATATTATATAGTTTATGCAATTTTTGTGATTAAAAGAAAATCACGAATTTCTTATTATAAATTTTTGCAGCCTAAGAAATCCCTCATGATAATTTATTTTTATTTTTTAAAATGAAGATTTCTTTCAACTACAACATATAAATAGTTATGCATGTATACTATGCGACTCGTAGTAAATTTTTATATTAGGTGGCAAGCACCCACAAACTTAAAATCTTGAATCCACCACTGAGAGTTTATGAACAAATTGTAGCAAATCATTCATCAATTCGCACTCATATTTTCCTTTAACAATTTTCATCACATTCTAAATCAATATTATTTATATAATTTTAGAACATTAATATTCTTTAATTAATCTATATGTTTTATTCATTAAAAAAAGAGACTAATTTCGTATGAATAGTCACAACAATTTTTACCTTCTTATTTCTTCTGTCATAAATCATAACCATTCAATTTTTATAAATTCTTGGAGATCCCTTTTCTGTGACAATTTGAGATCATTTAAAATTTCATTTCCATAAACTAGTATTCATACCCGTGCATTGCACATATATTTTTCAATATCGTAATTTTAAATTAAATATAATTTATAAAATTTATTATTCACTGATTAATTATTTGTCGAATAGTTATAAATAATACATTATAACTATCAAACAACACTATTTATTGGATTTATAGATGAAAAAGAAGTATAAAAATATAAAATATACTACTAAACTAATAGAGAGTGTATAAAAATAAATATGTGACTGTTTGTAAGATTATGTACATTTTATTTAATAAAATGGTATGAACACTTTGGTATTTTTAAGTTTTAACTCCTATATTGGGGGCGTATCAAAAGAATCGATCTATTAGTTAGAAACATACAAAATATAAGTTAAAGTTATCTTTTATGTATGTACGTTGAATCACCTTTATTTTTTTATATATGTTTACTAATATATTTGAACCTCTTTTAAATTATTTGTGTGTTTACTCTATTATAGATACAGTGCAAAAAAGTATATAATTAAATGTTACTTCATTACCTCTTCCTTCTTCCTAAAAAAGGCACTAAATCCTTGTTAGAACCAATATAAGCAATGAAATATTCTCTGCATTCGGTATTCTTTGTCATGTTATGCTTTTCCAAAGTTAATTTAATTAATTTTTATAGTTAAATTAGGTCATATTAATTCAATATTTTTTTAAAAAATAGATATTCTAAAACTATATGAAAAATAATATAAATTGCAATTTTTTGCAATTAATATAATAAAAAAATATATCTTAAACTTTTAGTCAAAGCTTTTATAATTTATCTCTAAAAATAGAAATCATAACAAACAATATCGGACGGTAGAATAATAATATATAGAATATCGTTCCGCCAGTCTTAAACATCGATGTTAGTGACACACCACCTTATTTGGTCGAGGAGATGGATAAACAAAGAAATAAATAAAAAGACACTGGATCATGCACAATACATAAACTATAGAAGTGGATGATGACAGAAGTTCTGGAAATAATAGATTTTTATGAAAAAAGTGGGTTGATAAAATTGTGGATAGCAGTTTATTTTTGGAAGTCGTGGAGTTATGGAATTGTGTATTTTATAAGGATTAGGTTTGTTAAATCTCATTTGTCTTCATGATTAAGAGGTTTGAATCTAATACATATTTGAATATTAAATTTTGCATTAACATCTAGATACTATGATCTGAATAGATCTAAATATTAAAATGTGGTCTACATATGTTGTTAGTGAAAAAACTTACAAGATAATAAAAATTGCAATATTACAATTGAAAATAAAATGAAGAAATTAATCTCTTCAGACTGAGGCGCGGATATCTCGCTCTCTTTAAGGAGATTCAAGCCCTTTGCAGCAAATGTTTTCACCGCTTCAGCACTAGTCCTCTTTGACTTTTCCCCTCTAGGATACAACAGCCTTCACAAAGTATAACTCAACAACTCTGGACAAGAGTTGAGTCAAAGCTCCACAAAAAAGAACACCTCCCTACAACTAATAAGAACTCTCTTTAAACTAACTCTTTCACTCTTTTTTTTCTCTTGCGTTTTTTTTTTGTGTATCAAACCAAATGAAGACCACCACTATTTATACTATAAGAAGTCTTCCTAGTAATGAATAGGAAGATAATGGAGGTAGTAAATACTGACGATAATGGCTTTAGGAGTTTCATAGGTTCATAGGTTACATAGGTTACAAAGAGTAATGGATGAATTAAGAATGAAATAAAGTGATGGAAAACCAATGCTAATGGATGATGTAGAAGTTATCCATTCCAATGTTTATTGGAATGTTTTTATCTCTACAATGAATTCAACCAATAAAGCCAAAAGTAATGGCATTACATGGCTACCAAGTCAAAGATGAATAGCATGATTAAATTGGTAGTTTAAAACACAAATGCCTACAAATGGTCATTCTTATAACTCCAAAATAAAGCAATTTAATATGTTTAAATATTAATATTAAAATGCTAATAACCTAACAATCTCCCTCTCATTTTAATATTTAGATAAGATNAGCCTTCACAAAGTATAACTCAACAACTCTGGACAAGAGTTGAGTCCAAAGCTTCACAAAAAAAACACCTCCCTTCAACTAATAAGAATTCTCTTTTTGACTAACTCTTTCACTCTATGTTTTTCTCTTGTGTGTTGTGTGTTCCAAACCAAATTAAGACCACCACTACTTATACTAGAAGAAGTCTTCCGAGTAATGAATAGAAAGATAAATGGTGTAGTAAATAGTGAAGATAAATGACCTAGGAGTTACATAGGTTACAGAAAATAATGGAGGAAGAATAATGAGTGACAATCAAGTAGGCACTAATTCCATCAATGGCATTTGCATCTGTTGCAAAACTGAAATGCATGTGACTCTAATTTCTAATGGAATAATGCAATAGTTAGTCACATCAACGATCATATATGAAAAGTCCTCAACGGTCAGTAGATAATACACTTAATTGTAGGGGTATTAAGAGACAAATTAATAACTAAAAAATATTAAAATGTCCAGAATACTAACAATCCCCCACTCATTTTAATATTAGAAAAGAGAGTCCATCAGCTGAAGGAAGACTACTATGCATAATGAATGTGTGCTGTGCATTGAACTTTCACTTAATGAAACAATAATTTTTACTCCAGAGTCGTAGTGGTCTTAGACTTGAACTATGACTGCTTAAGAGAAATAAAATATCACTGCTCACACATAATAATCAAGGTGTTGACATGAACTTTTAAAGCCAGCATACTATGGTCATGTGCTATCCCGATTTCATGAATACATTTGAGAATAAGCATGATTCTCGTAGGAAGTGACCTACTTCCACACATCACATAGGTGAAATCTGTCGAGAGTGTTTTCGTAAACTGAAAAAGAACGAGTAACATATTGCATTGAGAATTTATTAACATTTAATAATGAAGACTTGAAATCACACCCATAAATTAGCTCTTCCANAAAATAGTGCATTTTTCACAACAAGTCATCATATGATTAGTTTTTCCCTTTGAACCTGGTTATAGGATCTCTAGTCCCCAGGTTGAGTTTCCTCATATATGACTCAAGGATTTGTAGGCTTCAATCCCATCCACCTTGATGTGCTCCAGACCTTTTCTCTTGTTAAGGCCTTCGTACGAGGATCTGCAAGATTATCACAAGATTTGACATAATCAACATTAATGGTACCATTTTTCAAATACAATCTTACATTACTGTGTTTCCTCCTTATAGGTCTGGATTTACCGTTATAATAACGGTTTTGAACTCTACCAATTAAAGCGGTGCTATCACAATCAATTAAAATAAAAAGAATTGGTCTTTCAAAATAAGGAATTTGAAACAATAAATCTCTTAACCAATTCGCTTCCTCACTAGCTGAAGCTAAAGCAATTAGTTCAGCCTCAACAGTAGAGTTAGCAATTATAGTTTGCTTTTTTGATCTCCAACAAACAGCACCACCACCTACAGTAAAGACATAACCAGTGGTAGAAAAGGAATCACCTGATAAAGTGTTCCAATCTGCATCACAAAAGTCTTCAAGTACAGCAGTATAATTTTTATAGAACAAACCACAATTTTTGTTCCAATTAAATATCTCATAACTCTTGTTATAGCATGCGAATGTTCATTACCTGGCTTGCTTGTAAACCTGCCAAGTACTTCTACTGCATATGTAATATCAGGCCTAGTGCAATCAGTCACATATCTCAAACTTCCGATTATACTAGCATATTCCTTTTGATTTATTACATCATTTTCACTTTTAACAGGAAATAAGTGAACACTTGAGTAGCAACATGCTTGCAATCATGAAAGTTATATTTTTTCAAAATTTTCTCAACATAATGTGACTGGTCTAGAAAAACCCCTTCACATGTTCTTGTTATTTTTATTTCAAGAATAAAATTTGCCTCACCAAGATCTTTCATATCAAAATGTCTTATAAGAACATTTTTAGCTTTATCAATAACATTCATGTTAGAGCCAAAGATCAACAAATCATCAACATATAGGCAAATGATCACATGTGAATTATTCCAAACTTATGATATATGCACTTATCACACTCATTTGTTTTAAAACCATTTTCTATCATGCAGGAATCAAACTTTTCATGCCATTGCTTTGGTGCTTGTTTCAAGCCATATAGGGATTTAGTAAGTTTACATACTTTGTTTTTTTGGCCTGCTTCAACAAAACACTTGGGTTGGTCCATATAAATTTCTTCATTTAGGTCTCCATTTAGAAAAGCTGTTTTACATCCATTTGATGAATTTGCAAATCAAAAATTGCAGTCATAGCAACTAAAAGTCTAATGGATATAATTCTTGTTACCGGAGAAAAAGTATCAAAAAATTCTAGGCCTTCTAGTTGTTTAAAACCTTTTGCAACTAGCCTAGCCTTGTATTTATCAATAGAACCATCCGGTTTCAACTTTTTCCATAAGACCCATTTGCAACCAATTGTTTTACAACCCGGTGGTAAATCAACTAACTTCCAAGTTTTATTAGAAATTAGAGATTTCATTTCATCATTTACAGCCTCTTTTCAAAAAATAGATTCATGTAAAGATAATGCTTCTTTCAAAGTTAGAGGGTCATTTTTAACATTAAACACAAAAAAATCAGGACCAAAATCTTTTTCTACTCTAGCTCTTTTACTTCTTCTTAACTCGAAATCACCTACTTCTTTATTTTTCAAAGTTGAAGTAGAAGAACTAGGGAGTGACAAAATATTTTGTTCAATCCTTTGACCCCCACTATTTTTAGTATCAAAAGGAAATTTAATTTCATGAAAAATAGCATCACCAGATTGTATTACAATATTATCTTCAAGATTAAAAAATCTATAGGTTGTGCTATTTGAAGCATAACCAAGAAAAGCACAACTAGTAACTTTCTTACCCAACTTTGTAATATTGGGATCCATTAGTCTCACAAAGGCTACAAAACCCCAAACTCTTAGATATCCCAAACTTGGCTTGTAACCTTTCAACAATTCAAAAGGTGTCAATTTAGACTTTTTATGAGGCACACGATTCAACACATAACAAGCAGTTAAGATAGCTTCACCCCGAAAATTTAAAGGTGCATGTGACTCAATAAGCATGACGTTAGTCAATTCAACCAAAGTTCTATTTTTCCTTTCTGCTACTACATTGGACGAAGCAGAGTAAGGAGGAGTAGTTTCATGAATTATTCCCAATGATCTAACAAAATAATTAAACTCGTTTGATTCATATTCACGGCCTCTATCACTTCTAATTCTTTTTATTTTTCTTCCAAACTGATTTTCAACCTCATTGAGATAAGTTTTGAAATTTTCAAAAGCATCACTTTTATTTTTCATCAAGTAAACATATGTAAACTTAGAAAAATCTTCAATGAAAGTGATAAAATATCTATTACCTCCACGAGTTAGAATTTCACCAAGTTCACAAATATCTGTAAGAATTAATTCTAACAAATCAGTTTTTCTTTCAACTTGAAAATGAGGCCTTTTAGTGATCTTGACTTTACTATAAGCCGCACACTTTTTAAAATTCTTTTTAACCATTGGGATTAATCCTAAACTACTCATGATTCCAACATAACGATCATTAATATGACACAAACGAGCATGCCAAAAATTAGTAGAAGAAAGCATATAAACAGAAGTAGAAGTTTTATTCATTTCAACATTCAACTTAAACATCCCATCACATGCATACCCCTTCCTCACGAAAATACCTTTCTTCACTATTACATATTGATCAGATTCAATAATCTTTTTAAAGCCTGCTTTATTAAGAAGAAAACTAGACTTCAATTTTTTTCTCATAGAAGGAGTATAAAGTACATCTTTCAATGTTAATATCCTTCCAGAAGTAAAACACAATTCAACATCTCCCTTTCCAAGCGCTTCAGTAGTGTGAGCATCACCAAGCATGATGGTTTTGGGCTCCTCAAAATGAGTATATTTTTCAAACCAGTCTTTGTCATAACAGACATGACAGTTTGCACCAGAATCAGCCCACCATCCATCAACATTCTCAACCATGTTTATGTCGGTAATCACCGCCACAAAATGTTCTTCGGTAACGTTTGCCTAAGGGTTAGGACCACGTTTCCGGAATCTGCAAAATCGAGCAATATGCCAACTCTTGCCACAAACAAAGCATGGTCCTTTAACTTGAACTTGTTGATTTTGTGCTTGGTGATTTTCCCCATTATTTTTCTTGGAAGGTCTACCATTATTTTTCTTAAATTTTTTCTTCTTAGACTTTAAAGAAGTACTTTTTTGAGTTTCAGGAGTAGCATTATTCGACGTAATTAAATTTACCTTTGATGTGATGTTGTTCTCTTCTGTTTGTAAAAGTGCATCTTGGCCTCTTGCTTCTTCTTCCATGCGGATTTTCATTATCAAGGTTTCAAGAGAGGTTTCCTTTTGTTTGTGGCGCATAGTTTTTTGAAATTCCTTCCAAGAAGGTGAAAGTTTATCCACTATGCCAAAAACAATAAGGTTATCTCCATTTTTTTCTCTTCGGACCTAATATCTCCAACAATCATGATGAAGTCTTGAGCTTGATTTACCACTGATTTGTTGTCCACCATTTGAAAATGAAAAAATCTACTAGCTGCATATTTTTTCGCTCCAGCCTCTTCAAGTATAATACTTACTCTGCAATGCCTTCCAAATTTTCTTTGCACTAGAGTAAAATCTATCATAATAATCATATAAATTATCAGATGGACAATTAAGAAGATAATACCGACACTTATAGGAATCACCATCGTACTTTTCCACTTTCTCTAGATGAGAAATAGTTTCATCATCATTCATAGTGGTGATGTCGTCTTTATTTGGATTCTTCTCAGTTAATACATAAGAAACATTGAGAAGACTTAAGTAGAAAAGTACTTTACCCTTCCATCTATTGAAATGGTTACCATTGAACCAAAATAGCTTGTTAAGATCTCCCATCTTGACATCCGCGGTTTTTTCAATTGTAGCGATCTTTGAATCTCCTTAAATTTGTTAGTGAAAAAACTTACAAGATAATAAAAATTGTAATATTACAATTGAAAATAAAATGAAGAAATTAATCTCTTCAGGCTGAGGCGCGGATATCTCGCTCTCTTTAAGGAGATTCAAGCCCACTGCAGCAAATGTTTTCACCGGTCCAGCAGTAGTCCTCTTTGACTTGTCCCCTCCAGGATGCAACAGCCTTCACAAAGTATAACTCAACAACTCTAGACAAGATTTGAGTTCAAAGCACCACAAAAAAGAACACCTCCCTTCAACTAATAAGAACTCTCTTTTAGACTAACTCTTTCACTCTTTGTTTTCTCTTGTGTTTTTTTTTTGTGTATCAAACCAAATGAAGAACACCACTATTTATACTACAAGAAGTCTTCCTAGCAATGAATAGGAAGATAATGGAGGTAGTAAATAGTGAAGATAATGGCCTTAGGAGTTTCATAGGTTACATAGGTTACAATAGGAGTTACATAGGTTACAAAGAGTAATGGATGAATTAAGAATGAAATAAAGTGATGGACAACCAATGCTAATGGATGATGTAGAGGTTATCCATTCCAATGTTTATTGAATTTTTTTAATCTCTACAATGAATTCAACCAATAAAGCCAAAAGTAATGGCATTACAAGGCTACCAAGTCAAAGATGAATAGCATGATTAAATTGGTAGTTTAAAACACAAATGCCTACCAATGGTCATTCTTATAACTCCAAAATAAAGCAATTTAATATGTTAAATATTAATATTAAAATGCTAACAACCTAACATATGTGAACACTAAATAATTAATGTTATTTGTTTTCAATATATGAATGACCATGTGAAATTGAACATTATATTAATAAAACATTATAAAACTTCATTTCAACAAAATATATCGCTTTCGATAACAAAAGAAGTTTTAAATGTTTTACTAATCATGATTTGGAGTATTATTTTTCATTCAAAAACCTCCATCAACGACAATACACCAGAAATACTATTTCAATCAGTGTTCTTGACACACGTCAATTCCAAAAAGTTATTATTATAAAAAAAATACTCAAAAGGATTTATGAAAACTCACAAAAATTATTATTATGAAAAATAATTGAAAGAATTTATGAAAACTTACCAGTTCAAAAGAAAAAATGGTGTTTGACTGAGAAAAAGAAGAAAGAAAGTTTTTAGTTAAGCGATAAGAAAGCACACCCAAAGCAGAAAAACAATGATTTATCATTTGATAACTTATTAAATGAGTCTAAATGTTGTTAAAATTCTTCTACAAATCTGATTCATTCAGACTTCTTCAGATCCATTAGAAGGCCTTTTCAAAAAATAAAACAAATGAATTTAATAGGCTGAATCAGACAAAAAAACAAACACACTCAATAGGCTAAATCTAAATAATTAAGATTCATACCTAAATTAAGTGCCAAAAATGAGACCCTTAAGTCATATTTTGAAATTCAAGTTTTAAATTAAAAAATAGGAGATCTTTCTTTTGTCAAAAGACAGTCTTCTTTTTTTTTATCGATTTTCTACTTTTTTTTGTTAATTAGTTATTTATATTATTCTTTTGTGTTTCATAATTTGAATTTTTAATTAAAAAATAGATTTTTAATTGGGAGCAATTTTAACTTCTTTGTTGATAATTTTGGTAGTAATTATAATTTTAAATATTAAAAAGGATTTTTAATATTTATTTTGAAAAAGTTGATTGTGTTTGTTTTAACGTATTGATATTCAGTTTAAAATTTAAAAATAATAACTAAGTTTACATAATAAAATTGTCAGGAAACAAATAAAATAAATAAATGAAGTACTTTGTTTTAAACTAATTTTCGGACTTGATGTTTTGTGAAAGATGATACTAATTATTATACTATAATTTTATTTCTCCTATTTTCTATTCAAAATCAAAAGAATAAAAATATTTCGAAAAACAGTAAAAAGTCAAGGTAACTTTAAATTTTTGAATTTTAAAAATAAGCTGTAAAAACTGCTTGTCGAATTTTCTCATTTAGTTAATGTTTGCAATTTTTATTTTTTATTTTTAGATTTTAAATTAATTTAATGTGGTGTTGATACATAGGTATTTTTTCTTCTCCTTTTATATAAAGATAGATGATTGATCCCCAGTTCATTGATATGTTTCGCGGAAGTTCTTAGAATTGGAATTCAGGTATTGACTTTCTATTAAAGAAGAGAAGATAACAAAACAAATATGCATTGGAAGTTCTTAAAAGATTGAACTCCAAACATAAAAGTTGATTACAATGATACCCTCAATAAAAAATACTCGGTTTATTTAATTATGTCATATTAAAAGTTTACCTTTTCACATTAATGGACTGTGCCTTTTGCAATGAGTTGTGATTTTTTCAAAGCAGCGTAACTCTTTTGACGGGTTGTGACATTTACGATAACTTGTGTCTTTTCCAAAGGACTGATTTTTTCAAATGATTATTCCTTATCCGATGAGTTGTGACTATTTCAAAAAGTTATGTCTTTAATTATGAAGAGAAACTTTTTTAAAAGGTTGTGACTTATGTAACCAGGCACAATCTGAACATATCCATACTATCATGCATTAGTTAACTGTTTACTAGTTACTGCAGTATAAGCTTAAGTCTTTAGGTACTGTGGTTTAAGTTTTTTAGTAAATGATTTTATTTACTATTTACTAAGGGTTTAGCAACTAATTAGGATTAGCTTTACCTCCGTATTTTGTGCAGTGTGCTTAGGATATTGTTAGACTCAATCGTGTATATCAAGCTGTTACATTCCAGCCATCAGGAATTAAGTGCATCGGCAACTTATCTTGTTTATATATGGTTTCAAGAGACACAATAAACTGTAACGAGTAAGATCCTATTTTTATTTGTTTTTCTCTCTGCCAACATCTATCAATGGGTTATGCTTCTCGAGTTGTCACTGCAGATACCAACATAGGAGTGACAATCGTCAAAATTTAGTCCGGCATCCCAATTGCCTATCAAATTACTTGGCAGCCAAAACATTACAACATGGAAGACACAATTTTTAATGCTTATGCATGGCCATGATCTATATGACCATCTCGATGGGTCTGCTCCTTGCCACTCTCGCACGATAACAGCTGGTACAATCACTAGTGCGAATCCTGTGTTTTCTCTTTGGTTTCGCCAAGACCAACTTATTCAGAATACACTAATGGCATCTCTTGATCCCACAATTGCCACAACTGTTGAAGCTTCTAACTCGGCAAAAAATGCACGGAATGCATTGTACACATCTTATGTGAACAAGTCTCAAACCAGAATTTTCAGTTTGCCTGATCGACTTACGCAACTGACCAAAGACTCCCAACCAGCACCAAATATTTGCAAAATATTTAATCTGTTTCTGATGAACTCTACTGCTGGCGCCGCAGTTACCAACTCTGAACTTATCGTTAAGATCCTGAGTGGTTTGGGCCCAGAATTCCGTGGGATTTCTGCTTCAATCCGGCTCGTGACTCCACTATTACTTATGAAGAACTCAGAAAAAGCTATGAAGACTTTAAGACGACTCCCAACCAGATTACTGCTGCAGCTGCTACTTCCACCAAGTCTGGTTATCCGGACTCTCGGCACCATCGTCGCTCCAACAATGGCACTGGCAGCAATCAACAATGGCAGTCCAACAATTGTTTTCCTACACCCAATCAGTGTCACTCTTCGCTCACCACCAATTCTTATGATGGTGTTCATTGCCAATTGTGAAACAAACCGGGTTATGTTGCAAGTGTTTGTTGATCAAAATCTCACAATCATTTTGAGGCAAAGGCCAACCATATTTAAGACATGCAGTCATCTGAAACTCCCTGTATTGTTGACTCTGACGCATCTCATCATACCACTGCTCACCTTCACAACTTGCAAGCATACAATGGCATGGACTAGGTCTCACTTGACATCATCGATGGCTCATCCACATGCAAGAGTTGTAAATTTTGTTTTATATAAATTCTCGCTTCCTTTTTCACGCAAAAATATTTTAGTTTTTAATTCTTGTTCATCAAATAAAGCTCATCGGCATCCGTTTTAACAACTAACATTATCATGTACCAAACCATTTTTCAGTGATTTGTGAGGGCCTTCTCCAATTTTATCAATTGAAAAAATAATTATATTACTGTATTTTTCTTGACCAATATCCCAAATACATTTGGCTTTACACCTTGGATAAAAAAGAGTTAAAACAACTTATCCAAAACTTTGAAGTTTTAATGGAAAGTAATTTCAATACGAAAGTTCTTTCTCTATATGATAGTAGTGGTGAAGAATATAAAATCCTTGATCCATGCCTAAGAACTTAAGGTATTGAACATCTTTTAGCTTCTTCATACACCCCTCAACGAGTTGCTCTTGCCAAACGTCGAGATCGATATATTGTTGAAACAGAATGAACTTTACTCCATGAAGGTTCGCTCCCGCCGACCCTTTGGTCCTTTGCCTGTCAACACATGGTTTATATCATCAATAGCTTACCTACCTCACTTTTGCAAAATCTATCACCTTTCCATATATTATATGGTAAACATCTAGATTACGCCCAATTAAAAAAATTTGGGTGCTTGTGTTATCTATGACTCGAGCCATACCCGAAGCATAAATTAGAGACGAGGACAACGCCTTGTTTTTATTTGGGGCTTTTCATCAAATCATCATTGCCGTCAATGTTTTTTTGATTATAAATCTTTAAAAATATACTTGTCTTGAGATGTCACATTTTTTGAAAGTGTTTTTCGTTTTCAAACTATGTTTTCAAAGCTTTCCTCATATTTTAAAACTCTTTCTTGGGAAAACCTGGTTGAACCTACCCCGGTTGGGTCTCCTCTATCTTCTCCAACATATTGTACAGATTAACCACCCTTTATTATTTTACCTCATGCAGATACCATCAAGCACACGCATGAGACTTTCTCTTCTGACTGTGCTTCAAAAGGGTCTGCGATTTCAGGTACTTCTCCTAATTCTTCTCCTCTACTTCCTTTTCTTTCTGTTGCCCTATCACATTCTATACCCGCGTCACCAACTTAACTACCGTCCACATCCATTCAGCAACCACCGAAACCTCCTATTCAATTTGTTTACTCACATCGCTCAACTCAACTGGCACAACAAAACACGTCTGCTCCAGCCTTGCGTAGCCCACCCGCTTTCCACCTGCTTCAACATCGAGGCATCACCCGTTCACAACACAATATCCATAAACCAAAGAAGCTTTTTAATTACATGTCCCAAATAACACCTCCATTCACTCCCACAACCTTCAAACAGGCCACCAAAGAGATAGATTGAAAGATGATATGAAAGTTGAGTTTGATGCGCTGTATAGAAATCAAACGTGGGAATTGGTGTCGTGTGATCCATCTAAAAATGTTATTGCTTGAAAATTGTTGTACAAAATCAAGCGAAAGGCTTATGGTTCTATTCATCGCTATAAATCTAGATTGGTCGCAACGGGATTTTTCCAACATCCCTGTGTTGATTTTCATGACACGTCCAACCCAATGGTCAAACCTACTACTGTGCATGTGTCCTCTCTATTGCAATCAAATCTGATTTGCCTATCCATCAACTTGGTGTAATAACACATTTCTTTAAGGAAGTATATATGAAGAGTTTTATATGGCCCAACCTCAATGATTTGAAGATACAACTTACTGAACTCATATTTGTCGTCTTTATAAAGCTAATCTATGGACTAAAACAAGCTCCCAGAGCATGGTATAATGAACTCAAGAATCATTTTCACATGTTGGGCTTCATTAACTCTTATTCTAGCAGTACCCTCTTTATCCATCATCATTCTTGTGCCACTGTGTAACTATTGGTATATGTAGAAGATATTGTCATTAATGGCAACGACACCAATTGTTAGTTAGTTAATTTCTTCCCTTACTACTCGTTTGATGAGTCCAAGATTTGCACTCAATTAGGGCTCTATTTTGAAAGGTTTAGTGTCCTCAAATGTATATTTTGTCTATAAAACTGAATAAAACCTTGAGTTTCGGGCATTCTGAAATTAGATACAAGGCACTGACACTATATAGCAAAAAGGAATAAAAGAAGCTAAATGAACAAAGAAATGAAGATATCAGGATCGTTGTACCCATTCGATGTGTTGCCAAAAGGTCTTATCCTCGCCTTTTGTTCTAGTGAGTTCTGCCCTGAAGGAAAGGATCAAATCGGCGGAGAAAATAATCTGTCGGCGTTCCTCTGAGTAGTCCCGCAAAGCAATATTGTATCGGCTAATGATCCAAAAAACGAAGATGTTATAGTCTAGCACAAGACGACGATGAAGCTACCAAAGGGCAGACAATCGATGTAACACTTTGAAAATCCAAGACGAGTCTTAGAGCCCAACATAGGTTCCACGGAGTCTAAGCACTGTGTTAAGATCTATTTTGATGAATGTAGGTCATTTATCAAGTTTAAGAACCAAAATGTCCAAGAACGTTCATGACGTTCGAAAACTAGTTCTAAGGGGTACTAGCGTGACGTAGTCTATTTGACTAACTTTTAGGAGTCGGAAATCCATGAAATTAGGTGGAAGGGCGTATAAAGTGTTAAAGATGATTCGTGGTAAAAATGTCTGTGTACGTCTCTCCTAACACTAACCAAGGGACGTTGAGGAGGACCCTAGCATGTAAGAGGCAACAATGCCTAGGGAGTGTGCATCCACGGAAAAACCATCAATGACTCGTGTCTGGATCGATGGTTCATCGATGATAACAGTCGTCCTACACTTAGACATATTTATGGATCCCTCGCCTGCAAAAGTCTCTGACCACATCGACGAGTGTGCCGGACGGAGGAGGGGGCACTCGTCGACTCACAGACGGCCCGTCGGTGGGGTTCTGTCTTTGAGGGTTATGTTTTCCTGCATGTTTTTATCGTTGATTTATTTAATTAATTATTGAGTTTAGGGTTTATTTAGTTATTAAAGAGAGATTAATTAACTAATTCAACCCCACATATCTAAACACAACTCACCAAAATAAAATATCTTCCTTCTCTCTTATTTCTCTCTCTATTTGGAAGCAACCATTGAAGACAAGCTAGGGGGAGATTTTGGGGGGATGGAAAGGGACGATTTCACTATAAAATCTTCATCAAACGTTGAGGTATGAGATATAATTCACCTTTGAGACTCTTTCCTCAAAGGGTTCCTAAAAAGTCGATTTCAAAAGTTGAGTTTTCAAGTGGATTTCACTCAATTACGAATTTGATGTTATGAACTGAGTTGTGCATGGTTTATTTAGGATACAATGGATATATTAACATGTAATTTAACTTGATTATACTAATTTGTGATGATTTAACCTAAATTGAAGAGCATGATCCTTAACTCTTAACCCTAGGTTGATCTTGATGGAAATTGGATTGTGACTGATTCAATTGTCTTGATTATGGGGTAAATCACTATAAGATGATGTTGTTACACCAATCATTAATAGATTGGAATGAATTGTTGTCTTTCATGCTAATCTTGAGAAGTGATCTAAGTTATAGAAATTGGCCTAAGTAATCTTGTTTTAAGCATTGATTTGGTATTGAATCATGGTGTAGTGACTCTTCTAGTATTGTTATCATGTTGATTATTGAATTATGATGTTGAACATATAAATTGGATTGAATTGAGATTTTGTGGTAAGGCCTAAATGATGAACCATGAAGGAGACTTGATAACCCTTGGAATCTCTATCTTTATTTCCAATTGTGATTAATTATGGTCAAGTAATGATGTTATATTGTAGTACGCCTTTTATTAGGATGATAGGGTGGTATGATGTTAAATTGAAATGTCTTGACTATGTTGTGAGGTTGATTACGGTGTACGTGATATCAGGATGGTGATGACTATCAATGTTCCTTGATATGCTATGAAATGCTAATGTGTTAACGTCACTTATGTGAATCGTGATGAAAGGATTATACTCATGCAATTATTATTGAGTTATTGATGATGATGATGATTATACAAGGGGTAGACCCTATTACCTAAACTAACCTATGATTGATAATTAAAGGCTTAAATACATTTCAATAAAGGGACTTATCTTAGTACCAAGTGAACTTGACAATGAGAGGTGATGACTTTCCATAGATGAAGATTCGCCCTATAGTTCTACATGAGATGTTGACTTCCCGAAGAGGAATACTAATCCAATAGATTCCCATGAGAGGAGACCCCAATTACAAAGTGGTATAAAGTGGGCATATACTATCTCTTAGTTCTTGATCTATGTTACCCCCATAGGAAGACTAGCTAGTGGATCCACCTAGAAAGCTATGTTTATTTTTGGTTTTACATTGGCTAGTAGACCACCTTCCATCGGTGTAAGGTTTTACAACACCGGATTCCACACTTAAATGTTGTGGTCTATGTCGGTTAAGGCAAGTGTCCCTAAATTAAAATAAAGTAATGAAGTATAAACTACTTAGGTGATTTGAGAGGTTTAACTTAGCCTAGGTAAGGTTATTAGACTCTACTTATGCCTTACACTAGGTAAGGGTATGTGAAGTTGGACAATGGTTATGGTTTCTTGTTGAGGTTACTTGATTGAGTAAGGTTATGGGGCTTTGCACTAGTTGAATCAATGAGGATTCATGAGTAGTTGTCTTGATTATTATAATAGGATTAACTTCTTATTCATACTTGTGATGTTATTCCTTGATGATAGGGTTGTAGTAAATCATGGGTTCAAGTATCTTGGGATACATATTACTTGTTTGAGTTAGTAAGCATGTTTGGTTAATTGGTATGACTTGATTGAGTTCGCATGAGACTTTTAAAAGGGTAAAATGGAATATTTGACTAAATATCCCTTTTTAGCATGTTTTCCTATAATATATGCGTATGGTCTCAAACATAGTACATGTGGAATACTAACTTCATTTTCTTCCCTTTTCCCGAACATTTTAGGTTTCGATTGTTGAAGGTTCATTTGGGACGACTTGAAGAAGGCTAGGATATTCTCTATCATCCAAGTGGGTAGGTCCTCACTTTTAGAGGGCGACGCCAATATCTTTCCTGTGAAGTTCCTTTATTTTTCTTAACTTTTATGTTCATTCCACTTTCATTGTGTGCGACTTTTAAAAGCCTATATATGGCTTCTTTACCTTGGATGTAGGGCTATGCCCAAATTGTTATGATCGTATATATGGTATGAGATAAACAATCTTTGAGACTATTTGCTATTTTAAATATATGTATGTGCAATAAAAGTAGAAGGCTGTGTAAGCTTCCTATATGAAGGGTCTATGTATAATCGACACATATATATTATGTGTATGTCGAGGTCTATGTAAACCTCCAAGTAGATGTAATGAATGTTTTAAATTTTTTCGCAAATTTCAACCTATGAATGTAATTACATGAGGCTAAGGGTTAGTCTTAGTTCTCAAAGAGGACGCCGACGTCGATTTCGGCTAGGGGGTAAACCCGAATGTGAAAAACTTGGTATTAGAGCATGAGGTTGAATATAGTTGAGTTATGTCTCTCTCTCTACCATGTCTATGTAGGTTTTAATTCATAATTGTGAAGAACGTCACATTTATAAATAAGAACCGATGTGATGCCTAGGAATCACTGTCTTTCTTGAAAATCCTATATCGTGCCGTTAAAGTATACTTATGGTGTGCTTTTGCATTGAAACCTATTGTTTTTCTTATAGGAAGAATGAACACTCGAAATAATGCGACTAGAAGGCTTGAAGAGGAAATTGCCAATGTGGGGGCTCCTCCCCGTGGTGAGCAAGTTCCTCCACTTGAAGAAGATTCTAATGTTGACCAAGATCCGGTCAATCCTCCACCCTTGAGGGATGAAGATTTAAGGTCTGCCCTCATTCAATTGGCTCAAGCCGCCACTGTCCAAGACCAAGCTGTGAGGACCCAAGCCAACTGGGATCTTTTACCCCGTCCTCATCAACAAGTCACTAATATGGCTTCCTGTCTTAGAGATTTCACTCGGATTAATCCTTCTACTTTCTATGGGTCTAAGGTTGATGAAGACCCCCAAGAATTCATTAATGAAGTCTCTAAAATACTTTTATCTATGGGGTTGACCATAAGTAAGAAGGCCGGGTTGGCCACCTATCAATCAAGGACGTGTCTCAAACATGATATGTGCAATGGAGGGATAATAGGCCATTGAGGGGTGGTTCGTTGACTTGGGAGATCTTTTAAAAGGCTTTTCTAGATCGGTTCTTTCCTAGGGAGATGAGGGAGGAAAAAGGTGGTGGAGTTCATCAACCTTCTCCAGGAGGAAGTAGTGTTCATGAGTACTCCTTGGAATTCATTAAATTTTACATATATGCTTCTTCATTGATTTCCGATCCTAGAGACCAAATGAGCCGCTTTGTGACGGGGGTGTCGAAACATTCACAAGAGGAGTGACACGCGTCCATGATACATGACAACATGAACATTTCTAGTCTTTTGGTGCATACTAGAAGGGTTGAGGAAGCTAGGGATAAGATAAAGAGTAGAGATGTTAAGAGGGAAATATCATTTGATGGAGGTTCTTCAAAGAATAGGATTGAAATAAAAGACAAGCCTAGATTTAAGAAGCAGGTTTCTAATCAAGTTCCATCCAAGTTCCCTAAGGCTCGTGATAACAAGGTAAATAAACTGAGAGCTAAAAGGGAAGGAGTGGAAACTCACCAAATGAGAAGCCTACATGTGCCAAGTGTGGAAAGGGTTATCTTGGTGAGTGCTTGGTAGGAACGGGAAATTGCTTTAGTTGTGGCAAGAGTGGTCACAAGATGAGAGATTATCCAAACTTGAAGGGTCAAGAGAGTGGTGGTCAAGCTCAAGCAAGTGGTTCTAGTGATGCTCCTAAGAAGAATCGCCTCTATGCTCTCCACTCTAGGGGTGAACAAGAGACTTCTCCCAAAACGATGACCAGTATGTTGAAAGTCTTTACCATAAGTGTATATGCTTTACGTGATCCGGGTGCTACCTTGTCATTTGTTACCTTTATTGTAGCTAAAAAGTTTGATATTTTACACGATATTTTGCATGAACCTTTTATAGTGTCTACTCCGGTGGGTGAGTCGATTGTTGAAAAAAGGTGTATAGAAATTGTCCAATAATGTTGCCCAATAGAGTTTCTTATGTTGATCTAGTAGAACTAGATATTCTAGATTTTGATATTATATTTGGTAAGGATCGGTTACATGCTTGCTTTGATTTGATTGATTCTAGGACAATGGTTGTGAGGTTTATGTTTCCAAATAAACCCGTTGTAGAGTGGAAGGGGGGAAATTCTATTCCTAGAGGTCATATTATCTCTTGTCTAAAAGCATGCAACATGATCTCTAAAGGTTGTCTATACCATATTGTAAGAGTCCAAGATCTCGACTCTGAAATTCCTCCTATTGATTCGGTCCCCGTAGTTAGTGAATTTTGTGAGGTCTTTCCTAATGTACTTCCCGGTATTCCTCCAGAATGGGAAATTTATTTTGGTATTGATTTGCGATCGAAAATGAATCCCATTTCAATTCCTCCTTATCGGATGGCTTAGACTGAATTGAAAGAGTTGAAGGCTCAACTTAAAGATTTACTACACAAAGGCTTTTTTAGACCTATTATTTCTCCATGGGGTGCTCCGGTTTTGTTTGTGAAGAAGAAGGATGGGTCCTTAAGAATGTGTATTGATTATCGCTAACTCAATAATGTCACAATCAAGAACATGTATCCTCTCCCTCGGATCGACGACTTGTTTGATCAACTCCAAGGGGCAAGCTACTTATCTAAGATTGACTTGAGATCAGGGTATCACCAACTTAGGGTGAGAGGTTAGGATATACCAAAGACGACATTCCGGACTAGATATGGTCATTATAAGTTTTTGAATGTCTTTCTGTCTTACCAATGCTCCATCGGCACCTATGGACGTAATGAATAGGGTGTTTCGAAATTACCTAGATTCATTTTTCATTGTCTTCATTGACGACATCATGGTATATTCAAAAAATGAGGGTGATCATATGGGTCATTTGAGGGTGGTATTGCAAACCCTTAAGGAACATCAATTGTTTACCAAATATGGAAAGTGTGAGTTTTGGTTGAGGTCGGTGACATTTCTTGGTCTTATCATCTCTTGTGAAGTAGTTGAGGTTGATCCAAGAAAAATGGAAGCGGTGAAAAATTGGCCCAGAACTCTGACTCCAATCAATATTAAGAGTTTCTTGGGCTTAGCGGGTTATTATCAGAGGTTCGTGGATGGTTTTGCATCCATTGCATCTCCCTTGACTACTTTGACCCAATAGTGTAAGAAATTTGAGTGGTTGGCGGCATGTAAGAGAAGTTTTTATATGTTAAAAGATAGGTTTACTTCCGCTCCGGTGTTTACCTTACCGAAGGGTACAAAGGGTTTTGTTATGTATTGCAACGCATCTCGTGTGGGTCTAGTGTGGGTAATGCAACATGGGAATGTGATAACCTACGCTTTTAGGCAACTTAAGGTACATGAGTGAAACTATCTGACTCATGAACTTGAGTTAGCGTCCATAGTGTTTGCTTTGAATATCTTGAGGCATTATTTGTATGGCGTTCATGTTGATGTTTTCACCGACCATAAGAGTCTCTAATATGTGTTTACCCAAAAGAGGTTGAATCTATAACAAAGAAGGTGGTTAGAATTATTGAAAGATTATGACATGAGTGTCCTCTATCACCCCGTCAAGGCTAATGTGGTTGCGGATGGCCTAAGTCGTATGACTATGGGTAGTGTATCCCACATTGATGAAGCCAAGAAATACCTACTGAGGGATGTACATAGGTTGGCTATGTTGGGGGTATGATTTAAATATTCTTCAAATGGTGGGGTCATTGTCCATCATAACTCCGAGTCATCTTTAATGGTGGAAGTGAAGTCCAAACAACACTTTGATGAACCATTAATGGAGTTGAAAGAAACAGTTCTCAGAAAGTTAAATGAGTCATTCTCCTTAGGGGGGATGGTGTGTTAAGGTACCAAAGGAGATTATGTGTTCCTGATGTAGATATATTGAGGGACCGGATCCTAGAAGAAGCCCATGGGTCCCGCTACTAAATTCATCCGGGTTCGACAAAAATGTACCATGACCTTAGAGAGATATATTGAGTGGTAAGGAATGAAGAAGGACATAGCGGACTTTTTCGCTAAGTTTCCAAATTTCGAACAAGTAAAAGCCGAAAATCATAAGCCGGGTGGCATACTACAAGAGATCCAAATTCCTACTTGGAAGTGGGAAGACATCAATATGGACTTTGTAGTGGTTTTACCTCGTACTCAAAATTCATATAATTCCATATGGGTGGTTGTGGATAGGTTGACTAAGTCTTCTTTCTTTATTCCCGTCAAGTCTACTTATTAGGCGGAAGATTATGCTAGGATCTTCATAGATGAGATTGTGTGTCGCTGTGGTATTCCGTTATCCATCAAATCGGATCGGGGTGCATAATTCAATTCTAGGTTTTGGAGGTAGTTCCAAAAAGGGTTGGGCACTAAGGTGAAGTTGAGTACCTCTTTTTATCCCTAAACGGATGGTCAAGTGGAACGTACTATTGAAACCCTCGTGGATATGCTTAGGGTTTGCATCATTGATTTTAAAGGGAATAGGGATAAACATTTTCCTTTGGTGGAGTTTGCCTATAATAATAGTTTTCATTTATCCATTTCCATGGATCCCTATGAAGCCCTGTATATTAGGAGGTGTAGGAATCCTATGGGATAGTTTGAAGTGGGTGAGCCTTTGCTTCTTGGTCCCAATTTGGTTTATAAGACTTTGGAAAAAATTCATATCATAAGGAACCGGTTGCAAATGGCCTATAGTCGGCAAAAGTCTTATGACGATCATAGGAGAAGGGATTTGAGTATGAAGAAGGTGATAATGTGTATTTGAAAACTTTACCAATGAAAAGAGTGGTTATATTTAGCAAGAAAGGGAAGTTGAGTCCTTATTATATGGGTCCCTATTAAATCTTGCAAAGGGTTGGTAAGGTTGCATATTAATTTAAACTTCCTAGTTCATTTGCTTCGGTTCATTCAGTTTTCCATATTTCTATGTTGAAGAAGTGTATCGGTGATCCCAAGTCCATTCTTTCAATTGAGGGTCTTGGTGTCAAGGATAAACTCTTGTGAGGAAGTTCCGGATCAAAATTCTTGATAGGCAAGTCAAGAAGTTAACGAATAAAGTGGTGGTTTTCGTCAAAGTGTTATGGAAGAATCACCTAGTTGAGGGTGCAACATGGGAGGCCGATACCGACATGAAGTCCCGTTACCCTCATCTTTTTGACATTTAAGGTTAGTCATTATTTTCAATAATATAAATATGATTAGGAATTGAAGTTTCATGATTTTTTGTGAATTCTTGCAAAAATGTGCATTTTGAAAGTTGCATTACAGTGAAATTGCAGTGAATTTGGTGCCTAAAACTTGATTTTGCCTTTTTAGTTTATTTGAGTTACGTTGTGCATTTTGACATTGTGAGTCTTAGTGAAAAGTTATGTGACCTATTTAGAAGTTGAACTTGTTCAAATTGACTCATGTAATGTATGTTGAGCTCATGTGTGTTGTGAGAAGAAAGTACCTCATGATGAAGTGTTTTGAGCCTTATGTGTGGTAATTGAGTTTAGGAATTTGTCTTGTTGAAATGATATGATTTATGTTGATTTGATATTGTTGATTGGTTGGGCTACTAGTCTTGAGTTTATTCCTTCCTTTAAAAGAGTTTTGATGTCATTCGGAATGTTCCTAAGAGGGGGATAATGTAACACTTTGAATATCCAAGATGAGTCTTAGATCCTAACATTGGTTCCATGGGGTCCAAGAACAATTTTAAGACCTATTTTAATGATTATAGGTCATTTAGGAATTTTAATCACCAAAACATCCAAGAACGTCCATGACGTTCAAAATCTAGTTCTAAGGGGTACTAGCGTGCTTAGCTATTTGACTAGATTTTAGGAGTCATAAATCCATCAAAAATAGGTGTAAGGGTGTATAACAAGTGTTAAATATGATTCATGATCTAAAAGTTCGTGTACGACTCCCCCAAGGCCAACCAAGGGCCCTTGAAGAGGACCCTAGCACGTAGAAGGCAACACTGCCTAGGCAGTGCGCAACCACGAGAAACCATCAACAGCTAGTGTGTGGATTGATAGGGCATAGATGCCCAACTTCGTCCCACACTTAGACATGTTGATGTATCCCTCTCATATCCAAGTCACCGACCATATCGAAGAGTGTGCAGGACGAAGGAGGGGGCAGTCGTTGACAAAGGACGGCCCATCGACGGGGTTCTGTCTGTGAGGGCTACGTTTTCCTACATGCTTTTAATGTTGGTTCATTTAATTAATTAAGGGGTTATTTAAGGATTAAAGGGATATTCATTAATTAATTTAACCCCCATATAAAGACCCCAACCCTCATTAATACCAAAATAAAATCTCTTCCTTCTCTCTTCCATCTCTCTCTATTTGGAAGCCACCATTGAAGACAAGCTAGGGGGAGGTTTTTGGGGCTGGAAAGGGATGATTTCACCATAAGATCTTCATCAAACATTGATGTATGATATCTAATTCACCTTTGAGACTCTTTCCTCAAAGGGTTCCTTAAAATGGATTTCAAAAGTTGGGTTTTCAAGTGGATTTCACTCAATTACGAATTTGATATTATGAACTGAGTTGTTTATGGTTTCCTTTGGATATAGTGGATATATTAACATGTAATTTAACTTTATTATAGTAATTTGTGATGATTTGACCTAAATTGAAGAGCATGATCATTAACCCTTAAGATTAGGTTGAACTTGATGTAAATTGGGTTGTGATTGATTCAAATGTCTTGATTATGGGTTAAATCACTATTAGATGATGTTTTTACACCAATCATTAATAGATTGGAATGAATTTTTGTCTTTCATGCTAATCTTGAGAAGTGATCTAAGTTATAGAAATTGGCCTAAGTAATCTTGTTTTAAGCATTGATTTGGTATTGAATCATGGTGTAGTGACTCTTCTAGTATTGTTGTCATGTTGATTATTGAATTATGATATTGAACATATAAATTGGATTGAATTTATATTTTTTGGTAAGGCCTAAATGATGAACCATGAAGGAGACTTGATAACCCTTGGAATCTCTATCATTACTTCCAATTGTGATTAATTGTGGTCAAGTCATGATGTTATATTGTCGTATGCCTTATATTAGGATGATAGGGTGGTATGATGTTGAATTGAAATGTCTTGACTATGTTGTGAGGTTGATTACGGTGTATGTGATATCAGGATGGTGATGACTATCAATGTTCCTTGATATGCTATAAAATGCTAATATGTTAACGTCACTTATGTGAATTGTGATGAAAGGATTCTACTCATGCAATTATTATTGAGTTATTGATGATGATGATGATTATACAAGGGGTAGACCCTATTACCTAAACTAACCTATGATTGATAATTAAAGGCTTAAATACATTTCAATAAAGGGACTTATCTTAGTACCAAGTGAACTTGACAATGAGAGGTGATGACTTTCCATAGATGAAGATTCGCCCTATTGTTCTACATGAGATGTTGACTTCCCGAAGAGGAATACTAATCCAATAGATTCCCATGAGAGGAGACCCCAATTACAAAGTGGTATAAAGTTGGGCATATACTATCTCTTAGTTCTTGATCTATGTTACCCCCATAGGAAGACTAGCTAGTGGATCCACCTAGAAAGCTATGTTTATGTTTGGTTTTACTTTGGCCAGTAGACCACCTTCCATCGGTGTAAGGTTTTACAACACCGGATTCCACACTTAGATGTTGTGCTCTATGTCGGTTAAGGCAAGTGTTCCCTAAATTAAAATAAAGTAATGAAGTATAAACTACTTAGGTGATTTGAGAGGTTTAACTTATCCTAGGTATGGTTATGAGACTCTACTTATGACTTACACTAGGTAAGGGTATGTGAAGTTGGACATTGGTTATGGTTTCTTGTTGAGGTTACTTGATTGAGTAAGGTTACGGGGCTTTGCACTAGTTGAATCAATGAGGATTCATGAGTAGTTGTCTTGATTATTATAATAGGATTAACTTCTTAATCATACTTGTGATGTTATTCCTTGATGATAGGGTTGTAGTAGATCATGGGTTCAAGTATCTTGGGATACATATTACTTGTTTGAGTTAGTAAGCATGTTTGGTTAATTGGTATGACTTGATTGATTTTGCATGAGACTTTTAAAAGGGTAAAATGGAATATTTGACTAAATATCCCATTTTAGAATGTTTTCCTATTATATATGCGTATGGTCTCAAACTTAGTACATGTGGTTTAGTATTAATTCCTATTTAATGTGTCCTATGTTTTTTCTTTATGAATATTAGAAATATAACGCAAAAGTTCTTTGCAACTCTTCGTATTTCTCCTTATAAACTGTTTCTTCTTTATTTATTCTCCAACAAAATTGATATCAGAGTCAGGTTAGGTAAAACATAGAGCAAATCAGTAGCAAGAAGAAAGTGACAATTGAGAACAAAAAATGGCTACGAATGGATCATCTATTCCATCTCAACAACTAATTCCCATCTTTAATGGGAATAAATTTGAATTTTGGAGCATAAAGATAAAAACTTTGTTCAAGTCTCAAGAATTCTAGGATTTGGTGGAAAAAGGCTATGCTAAGGAAGTTGAAGTGCAAAGATTGCGGGAGAACAAAAAGAAGGAATCCAAGGTTCTATTTTACATTCAGCATGCGATGCGTGACTCATTTTTTTTTCCAGAATTGATGTTGCAGAAACCATAAAGCAGGCATGGGATATTCTGAAAAAAGAATTCCATAGATCGATGAATGTAATGACTGTTAAACTTCAATCACTCCGATGTATTTTTGAAAATTCTTCCATTAAAATTAGTAAATCTGTGCAAGGCTACTTATCATTAGTGAGTGTAATTGTTAATCATATGAAGGAATACAGTGACAAAATTATAGATGAAACTATTATTTCTTCAGTCTTGAGAAGGGTTAAACAAGACTTGATCATGTCGTAGCTACAATTGAAGAGTCCTGTGATTTATCTAATTATGGGTTTGATGAATTGATGAGTTCATTGCAAGATCAAGAGGATAGAGTGAATGCTTCTAAAGTAAAGGTCGAAGAGAAGGAATTTCGAATAAAGGGGGAGTGTTCTTTCAAAGGCAAATTAAATGTTTCAAATGCAGGAGGATATGAAGGCAGAGGTAGTTTCCATGGAAGAGGTCGTGACAGAGAACTAGCACAATTTGATGGGGAGCACCAGAAATTCAAGAACAATATTCAGTGCCACTAATGATTAAAAATGAGGCACAAGGAAGCTGATTACTGGACTATAGAAGGGTGAACAAGAACATGCCAATTTCGCTGAGCAACAACAAGATGAGGGTAACCTATTTGTGGCTCACTCCTCAATAGATGTTGGTTCAGATGACGTATATATAATTTAAAGTGGTTGATCCAACCACATGTCGTATAGAAGGTCATTGTTCAAAAAGCCTTATGAATTGGAGAAGTCAGAAGTTTGTCTTTGAAATGACAAGGCAATGACAGTCGACGAAAAAGGTACAATCACTCTAAAAACTTCTGATGGTAATGTAAAACTTCTCCATGATGTGCAGTATGTTGTTAGTTTGGCCCATAACTTGTTTAGTGTTGGGCAATTGATGAATTGTGGATATTCTGTTTTGGTTTATGATTATTCTTGTAGCATTCAAGATAAAAATTTAGGATACAAAATTGTTTACATTCAAATGACTCAAAATAGAATGTTTCCTCTTCAATTTTCTGATGTTAAAAGTCTTACCTTATTTATCGAAGGCAATACGGAGCCAATTTGTGGCATTTGTGGTATGGTAAGTTGAATGTAAAGGGGTTATAATTATTAGGAATATTATTTTTGGTTTGCCTAGAATTGATGCTCTTGAATTTTGTGAAGGATGTGTGTATGGGAAGCCAAATTGAAAGTCATTTCATGTAGGTAAGACTTGGAGAGCATCTGTTTGTCTTGAATTGGTACATGCTGATCTATGTGTCCAATGAGTGTTGAGTCCTTAGGTGGAAGTCGATATTTTCTGCTTTATGTGGATGATTATAGTTGAATGAGTTGGGTATACTTATTGAAATTAGCAAATGTTTCATATTTGAATTTTAAATGCTTGAAAATCAAATCATAAACATTTTAGAATTTCAAAAAAACATAAGTATTTTGTTGAAAGACAAAGTGGTTGTAGAATTAAGACTCTTCAAACAGATAGAGGTGGTGAATTTATATCACATGAAGTAAACACCTATTCGGAGGAAAATGGTATTCACTGAGCAGAATGGTGTTGCCAAACACAAGAATCGAAAAGTTATTGAAATGGGTAAAAGCATGATGCAAGCTACAGGTGTACCAAAATATTTATGAGGTGACGCTATTGCTACTATTGCCTACATGCTGAACATTTCACCCACAAAGGTTGTTCTTAATCAAACACCATATGAAGCATGGAGAGGTAACAAGCCCAAGGTAAGCCACTTACTTGTCTTTATGTATATCTTATTCTTTGGTTAATTCTCAAACTAGATATAAGCTTGATGAGAAATCAAAGAAATGTATCTTTGTTTGGTATAACATACCATCCAAAGCTTCTAAGCTATATAATCCACTGAGTGGAAAAATTGTGATCAGTAGAAATGTTATGTTTGATGAAGATCCTAGCTGGAACTTTGATTTTGAGAATGTTAGTTCAAATATTAAATTTTCGCCTACTGATGAAGCTTTTGAGCAAAAACCTGCAGTAGTTTCTATTCCAAGGAACATATCCAACTCTTCTTGAACAAGTAGCATCCATGCTACTTATCAATAAAGAACCTCTAGTCCAGCAAGTGGTCACCGCTTGACCCCTCGAGGAAGTGGCAGCAGTTCTTCAAGGGATTTTTTCAGTGAGCTTCCACCGACAAAATTCAGATCATTAAGGGAGATTTATGAAATAGTTCTTTTGCTTTGTTTGTTACCGAACCCAGTTGTTTCAATGAAGTTGTAGACAGTCAAGCATGGAAAAATGCAATGATTGAAGGGATGTAAGAACTTGAGAAAAATCAAACATGGAAATTGGTGAATCTATTGGAAGGAAAGGAACCCATAATACTCAAATGTTGTTCAAAATCAAGCATCATGAAGATGGGAGAATATAATGATACAAAAAATGGCTTTTAGCTAAAGGATATGTACAACATCAAGGTATTGATTATGATGAGACATTTTCACTTGTCCCTCAGCTTGAAACGGTGAGTATACTCTTATATTTGGCTTTTAAATTGAGTTTGCCCGTTTATCAATTTGATTTTAAATCTTTATTCTTAAATGGGGATATGGAAGAGGAAGTTTATGTTTCCAAATCTGAGGGATTTGGTGTTAGTGTCAATGAGAGCAAAGTAACAAGATCAAGAAGTCTCTTTATGGGCTAAAACAAGCACCACGGGCATGGTACAACAAAATTGACTCGTACTTCCTGAGGAATGGATTTGAAAAGAGTGAGAATGAGACTATGTTGTATGTAAATAAACAAGGTACACGTGATTTTGGGTAGTTTGTCTCTATGTGGATGACATGATATATACGGGGTCATGTGAAACTTTTGTTGCTGAATTTAAATCTTGCTTGATGAAAGAGTTTGAAATATCAGATTTAGGTATTTTGTAATACTTTCATGGTCTTCAATTGAAAGAGGTAGAAGATGGTATTTTTGTTTCTCAAACGAAGTATGCAAAAGACATACTCCTCAAGTTTTGTATGCATCATTGTAAAGTGTCTGTCACACCAATGAATGCAAACGAAAAGTTCCAGCTTGAAGATGGGACATATCTTGCCGATCCTAGTCACTATAGAAGCTTGAGTGGAAGTTTTAATTACCTAACATACTATTCCTGATGTCATGTTTTCTGTTAGTATGTTGTCTAGGTATACACATAGTACTACCAAGAAACATGTTGATGCTGCAAAAAGAGTTATGTCTTATGTTGTTGGGATAGTTAACTTTTGGATTTGGTACTCCAAAGATGTATATTTCATCTTGAAAGGATACACTGATAGTGATTGGGCAGGAAGTATAGATAACAGAAAGAGTACTTCTAGAAATGTGTTCAATTTAGGATCTGGAGTGAGTTTTTGGATCTTAATGAAGAACTATGTGGTTGCATTATCATCAATGGAAGAAGAATATGTTTGTGTATGTTTAGCAGCTTGTCAAGACTTATGGTTACGAAGAATTTTAGTTGATGTTCTCAATCGGCAATAGGGTGCAATAAAAATATTTTGAGATAACAAGCCAACAATTTCAATGACAAAGAATTCGACTTTTCACAGTAGAACAAAAGGAGACAAACATTCGTTATCATTTTATTCGTGACCACACAGGAAGAGGTGATATAGAGTTGAAGTTTTGTGGTACAAGGGACCAAATTATAGATGTTCTCACTTTGGCACTCCTACAAGCCAAACATGACCAGTTTCAACAAAAACATGGAGTTTGTAATTTTGAAGCAAGAGGGAGTGTTAAATATTGATTCAAATGTAATTAGAGGTTCCTCTTTAGTAGGCAGAGTAACATGTTTGTTAGGAGTCCTAGTTGAGCCAAAGCATATCTTCTTTTATTTTCTAATATTTAACTTAGTGGATAAGGTTGTGGTTAAGTTAGTGGTCTTGTGGTTGAGTATTAATTCCTATTTAAAATTTCCTATGTATTTTCTTTATGAATATTAGAAATATAAAGTAAAAGTTCTCTAGCCGACATTCAAGGATTTGTGAGTTTTTGAGGATGAATCCTCCAAGTTTCACTGGTTCGTACACCACTAAAGATCCGGAGAATTTCATTGAGGAACTGAAGAAGGTGTTTGATGTGATTCATATCATTGATGATGAAAGAGTCAAGCTATCTGCACGTAATAGAAAAATGTGGCTAGGACTTGGTTTTATCAGTGGAAGGAGAGCAGAGATAAGGATGCACCACATCCGAGTTGGGACTATTTTGAAGATGTTTTCTTTGGGCGTTTCTTTCCCCGAGAATTGAAAAAGTATAAGGTACAAGAGTTGCTTACGCTGAAATAGGTTTTTTTGAGTGTGCATGAGTACGGGTTGAGGTTGACCTAGCTATCCCGGTATGCTCCTGAAATGGTTAAGGACATGAGGAGCAAGATGAGTTTGTTTGTCGCTAACTTGGATCGTGCATGAAGAAAAGAGGGAAGATATGCAATGCTTATAGGCGACATGGACATATCCCGATTGATGATTTATGCACAGCAGGTTGAAAGGAGAAGTTTAGGCACAAAGAAAAGTATAGAAATAATATAGTTAAGACAGAGAATGATTCTGGGCAGCAGAAGAGTTATACCAACCGGTCATCCTTCCAACATAAACAAAAGGCACCTGCCTCATCGTCTACTAGTTCACCTCTACCTAAGAACAAGGGTGAGTACTATGGTAAAAATTATTGATCTGCATATTCACAGGGTAGTGTGGCGCAAGGGGGTACTAAGCGTCCAGCCTGCCCCAAGTGTAGTAGAAGCTACTCCGGAGTTTTTTGTGAGGGCTCCAATTGTTGTGTCAAGTACGATCAGACAGGGCATTTCAGGAGAGAGTGTCCAAAAAATAAGCAAGGAAGTGGTAGAATGGGCAATAGAGACCAATCTTCATCAGCTGCTCCACTAGACAGGGTTGCACCTAGGGGAGTTATTTCTGGTACTAGCAGAGGAACAAACCTCTTGTATGCTCTTAACTATCGCTAGGAACATGAGAACTCGCCAGATGTTGTCACTGGTCTGATTCACACCTTTGAATTTACTGTTTATATATAGCTAGACCCAAGAGCGATTTATATTTTGTACCTCCATATGTTGCTATGAAGTTTGATACTGGGCAACTTAGCAAACCATTCAGTGTCTCCACACCTGTTGGTGAATCCATTCTAGCAGAAAGAGTCTATCGTGATTTTCCCATTTCCATCAATCACAAGAGTATCATGGTTGATTTAGTTGAGTTAGACATAGTAGAGTTTAATGTCATTCTTTTTATGGGTTGGCTTCATTCCTGTTATGCCTCAGTTGATTGTAGAACTCAAGTAGTAAGGTTTCAATTTCCAAATGAGCTAGTATTAGAGTGGAAAAGTAGTTCAACAGTGCCTAAGGGTCGCTTCATTTCGTGCTTTAAGGCAAAGAAGTTAGTTTATAAGGGGTGTGTCTATCACTTAGTCCGAGTTAATGACTCCAGTTTTGAGATACCTTCTATTCAATCAATTGATAGTGAAAGAGTTCCCAGATGATCTTCCCGGAGTACCTCCTAAGAATGAGATATACTTCGGTATAAATCTTCTTCCATATACGTGTCCAATATCTATTCCGCCTTATAGTATAGAACTAACAGAGCTAAAAGAGTTGAAAGAACAGTTCAAAGATCTGTTAGATAAGAGTTTCATTCGACCAAGTGTCTCACCTTGGGGCGCTGCAGTCTTGTTTGTGAGTAAGAAGTATGGTTCTCTTAGGAAATGTATATATTATCGTCAACTGAACAAGATTACCATCAAGAATAACTATCCTCTTCCAAGTATAAATGATCTTTTCGATCAACTTCAGGGTGCTTCTTCTTTTTTTAACAATTGACAATAGATCAGGCTACCGCCAGTTGAAAGTTAGAGAATGTGACATTCCAAACACCGGTTTTAGAACCAGATATGGGCATTATTTTTGTATTATTGTTTGGTTTGGCCAATGAGTCTGCAATACACATAGATATTATTAATAGAGTCTTCAAACCTTATTGAGATATGCTTGTTATCATCTTTATTCATGACATACTAATCTTAAGGAATGAAGGAGATAATGGACGTCCTCTTAGAATAGTTCTCTAGACTTTGAAAGAAAAGGAGTTATATGCGAAGTTCTCAAAATGTGAGTTTTGGCTTAAGTCTGTGGAATTCTTGGGCAACAATAGTTTACAGTGATAGGATTAGAGTTGATACCCAAAAGATAGATGAATTCAAAGTTGTTCTAGATCCACGTCTTCAACTGATATATGGAGTTTATTGGGTTTGGATGGCTACTATAGAAGGTTTGTTGAGGGGTTTTCATCAGTCTCGTCTCCTTTGACCAAGTTGACTCAAAAAACAGTTAAGTTTCAATGGTCTGAAGCTTGTGATAAAAGCTTCTAGGAATTGAAGAAGAGGTTGACTACTTCCCAGTCTTGACCTTACCAGAAGGTACTTAAGGTTTTGTGGTCTACTGTGACGCATCTATAGTTGGTTTGGGTTGTGTGTTAATGCAGAATGGCAAGGTTATATCCTATGCCTCTAGACAGTTGAAGGTTCATGAGAAGAATTATCCTACCTATGACTTAAAGATGGTTGTTGTAGTATTTGCCTTGAGGATATGACATCACTGTTTGTATGGTGTTCATGTGGATGTCTTCATTGATCACAAGAGCCTACAATATGTGTTCACTCAAAGAAAGCTTAATCTAAGACAAAGGAAGTGGTTAGAATTGCTCGAATATTATGACATGAGCATTCTTTACCACGTAGGTAAGGCTACTATTGTTGCTGATGCCTTATGCAGGTTGTCTATAGGTAGTACCGCCAATCTTGAGGAAGAGAAGAAGGAACTGGATAAAGAAGTGCATATACTTGCACGCCTAGGATTCCGACTCATGGTTTCTAAAGAAGGAGGGATAATGGTCATGAGTGAGGTTGAGTCATCATTAGTTTCAGAAGTTAAAGAAAAGAAAGATAAAGATCCCATTTTGCTTGAATTGAAGGCAAATCTTCATAAGCAAAGAATATTAGCTTTTGAACAAGGTGGAGATGGTGTATTGAGATATAAAGGTAAATTGTGTGTACCTATTTTCACTACCAGAGAGAACCCCATAGTAGCGATCGGCGTCGTCGTCCTCTTAGAGGAATCATACAAGCCTTTAGCGTTTGTCATAACATGTCATCAATTAAAATTTGCGGAAAAATTACAAACTTTCATACTTATGTACATATTGAGGTATACTTAGACCTCTCACATAGGAAGCTTACTTAGGCTTTACTTATAACAACATGTTAACATACATACATTATTCTAAAACTTGTCTCACATAAAAACCATCTAAAGAGTATAAGTTGGACTTAGCCAATAAAATGTCAATATGCCATATAGGTCTTACTAAAATAGAATCCTAAGAACATAAAATGGAATAAAGAGAGTTCTTAAAAACTATAGAGTAAGGGTTCCAAGCTTATAAAATCGACCTTCTTAATCTTCAATGGCCGGACCCTACAGTTGTAGTAATAAAATTAAGGGGTTAGTACACCACATGTACTAAGTATGGGTATATGCACATACAAATTAAAGGGCATGCATGAAAAAGGACCATTTCTTTAAAAAGCATACTAAGTCATTTGAAAACCTTTAATGCACATACAATAGAACATATACAAGATAAGGATCAAAGCAACATAAAGCATGATCATAACCAAAGACATAACATCATAAATCATATTAACATTTCACGTTCAACAGTGCATATCAAGTTAACATACAAAACACTTACCAATGATCCAATCTCAAGCCTACAAGTGCAATGATCATATGAAGCCCCATAACCCCACATAATCAAGTAAACAAGATTGGAGACCATAAGTAATGCTTTGCTTCATGTCATTCATATCATAAGAGGTTATCATCACACGTAACAACATAAACCATTTCATGATCATCAACATAGTCAACATCATATAAGAGAAACATCATATACCATAAGCATTTGAAACTTCATATTCATATTACATGAGAACAATCCCTAGGACTTCACTTAGAGTTAACTTGTTCAATGTCTAGGTAGAGTCCCATACCCTTACATGTACTAACTAAACTCCTTAAGTCATCCTAGTCAATGTCCATTTACTTGTATTTCATTTTACTTGATGGAAAAATCACCTTAACAGACATTAGACCATGTGAGCTAAACATGGAATCCACTGTCATGAAACCCCACACCAAAAGAAGGAAGTCTACCCGCCAAAGTAGAACCAAAACATAAAAATAGCATTATAGGTGGATCCACTAGCTAGTATTCCTATAGTGGCAACAAAGTTCAAGACCTAGGAGATATATTAGAGACCCACAGTTCCACATTACATGACAACCTCTATCTAATGAGAGTCATTGTGAACCTACCTTCAAACTGTGGAAAGGACAGCTCTCATATCTAGTTCATCGGTGCTAAGCTAAATTACCTTTGTGAATTACCTTTAAGTCATCATTTATTCATATATATTATCATAGGTTATAGGAGATTAACTCCTTGTATAGACATGATCATAATCTCTTTAGGTTTAGATGAGAATTTTCTTTCATCACAACCTTTAATTTGTGATATTAACATATCATAAACATAGTGTGTAAGACATACAAGATAAACATCATCACCTTGCATTATCATATCCTTACCATAATCCAACATTTAACATATTCATAGCCTAACATATATACATAGAAACATCATACATACTTCAATTGAATAGCAACATCATTTATGGTCTAACATAAATATAATAGATTACTCACGACTTTAGAAGACTCACCTATTCCCTCCAAGAACTCTCATCAAGAACTTACGTTCCATTTACAATAATCATCCAAAAAATAGTGAAATACTCAATAACATAATCAATACCAACCCTTCAAGTCACATACAAGACCAATTCATAGTTAAGCATAAGGGAAAGGGTCATTAAAGAGTTCATTCAATCTATAGTTCCAATCCCACTTTTTACATGTTATCAAGTGATAGATATAACAGAATAAAAACCATTATTTGGAGAAGGAACATGTTTCACACAAGATCAAATAATAAAAACCAATTACCCAACAATAAATAATTAATTAACCATATAAAATCGTTATTCTTCATCATTAGTCATAAATTTTGAGTTAGGAAGAAAACTCGTTTTGTAGAGTAAAAACCCTAGAAGTTGAATTCTTGAAAATTACCTTTGCAAGGACCTCTTGGGGAACGGAATCCCAAGAAGGAAGAACCTATACCTTATTGACAAATACTCCATGAATTTTGGATGAAAATCTTTAAGTCTTCGTCTTCTTTCTTAAGCTTCTTATTATTCTTTAATGGCGTTTGAAAGTAAAACGTTCCTAAGAGAGATGAGAGGAATTTGTTTAATCTTATTTGGAGTGCATGTAAATGGTTTAAAACTGACCTAAAATCATTATAAACTCTTCCCCCAACAAAACCCGAAAGACCCCTCCTTAAATGGGTCTTTTTGTGAAGTTAAATTACTTAAAATACGGCTTTAACAAATATGAGAAGTGGGTCCGCGTCACGAGGCTTATTTCTGATTTTATTTTTTAAATATGATTTGAGGCAGTGGACCTCGTGGAGTGCACGCGTCACGAGGAAATTTTTCCTAAGATTGTGTGGGCTGCACGACGTGAGCAATAGCCCTCTGAATCTTGCCACACGAAGGCTGCTTTGGCAGCCTGCCTGCTCATGTTGGGGTCCTCCTCAAGAATCTTTCAGGTGGTCCTTGGGGTGTCGTTACCGTACGTTTGGATCCTTGGTAATATATTTTACCTATCTAAAGTCATTTTATAAGTTTGGGACTTCATTTGACACTCCCAAACCTTAACCAAACATAGGGACGTCAACTAGTTAAACTTAGCTAGTTCCGGACGTCAAGGTCTTTCTTTATCATTTTGTCTCTTAGCTTTTCTAATTGAGTTTAATACATTAATATAGTCTGGAAACATCATTTTAATCATAATTTAATAGGATAATCTCTAGTCTAAGTTATGTCACTTCTGGAGTTTTACATTATCCCCCCTTAGGAAACATTCGTCCCCGAATGACACTAAAATCTTTTAGAGGGTAAGGACAGACTCAATACTAGCAGCCCTACCAATCAATAACATATAATCATAATGAGTCATAGCTCATAGGAGTACTTCACAACTATTTTCAACATATACCACAACATTACACATAGCAAATCAATTCATGATGCACAACATATAAGAGCTTAACATTTCATAACACAAAATGAGGAATTTCCTTCTAGAGTTCAACATGAGATCAAATTACATCAAGGATTTACCATGCCATCATGCTTCTCAAGACAACAATAAAACAAAAAAAAATATCAAGAACAAAACATGCATACACATTTTATATAAGTACAAGAATAGAGTTATAAAGGCATTTTCTTAAAACTCAAATTGGTACTTCTTTTACCAAAACATGCACCTATTAACAAAACAAGTCAATTTCATGTTAGTCATTATTTTGTCTGTTAAGAGGAATGTCTAACCTCAAGGAGTAAGTAAATGAGGGTAGCAGGTTTTCATGTCGGCTTCGGTCTCCCATGTTGCACCCTTAACAGGATGGTTCCTCCATAGAACTTTTACGGAGGAACCTCTTTGTTCGTCAACTTCTTGACTTGGCGATCTAGGATCTCAACAGGAACCTCTTCATAGGAGAGGTTCTCATCAACCCCTAAACCTTAAATAGGCAGAATAGACACCGGTTCACCTATGAATTTCTTCAGCATAATAACATGGAACACTAGATGACTAAGGCTAGTTCATTAGGTAGTTTCAGCTAATAGGCAACCTTTCCAATCCGTTGTGGAACATCATAAGTACCAACATATCGGGGACTTAACTGCCCCTTCTTACAAAACCTCATCACCCCTTTCATAGGTGAAATATTCAAATAGACGTGATCACCTATTTCAAACTCAAGATCTCTCCTATTATCGGCATAAGACTTTTACTAAGTATAGGCTGTCTTCAATCTATATCTTATGATTCGAACTTTTTCTAAAGCCTCATAGATAATATCAGGACTAAGGAGTGAGGACTCACCAACCTCAAACCATACAACCAGTGGCCTACATCATCTACCATAAAGAACTTCAAAATGTGTCATGAAGATGCTCCAATGGTAGTTATTGTTGTTATAGAACTCAATCAAATGTAAGTGATCATCCCAACTTCCTTCAAAATCAATAACACAGTCTCTTAACATATCTTGAAGGGTCTGAATGGTGCGTTTCGCTAAACAATATGGCTGAGGATGAAAAGTGCTAAGTTTCACTTGAGTACCTAAAACCTTTTGAAAAGATTTCCAAAAACAAGATGTGAATTGGGCACCCCTATCCGTAGTAATGGATAAAGGAGTACCATGAAGACTCACAATCTCATTACTGTAGATTTTTGCATAATCTTATGCGGTATAAGTAGACTTAATAGGAAAAAAGTGGGCAGATTTGATCAACATATCCACAATATCCGATATGGAATTATTTTGCCTCCGGGTTCGAGGAAATACACCAACAAAGTCCATATTGATGGCTTTCCACTTACAAGTAGGAACATCCATGATATGGGTTAAACCACCCAATTTTAAATACTCGCCTTTAACTTGTTGGAAATTTGGACATCAAGCAACAAACTTCGCTATGTCTCTTTTTAAACCATCCCACCAACAGACTTCCCTAAGATCATGATACATTTTGGTGGCTCCCAGATGTATAGAATAATGAGAACCATGGGCTTCTTTTAGACTTCAATTTCTCAAATCATCAACATCCAGCACACATAATCTCCCTTGGTTATCGAGAACATCATACCCCATTAGGATAATGACTCATTGAGCTTACCAAGCATAGATTCATTCAACTCCATCAATAGATGATCAAGATATTGCTTAGAATTCACCTCAACCACTAATGATGAATCACAGTTATGATTGACCAAAAATCCACCATTTGGAGAATCTTCCAACAGCTCACCTGAACGAGCCAACCTATGAACATCTTTTACAAGTTCTTTATTCCCTTCTTCCATATGAGACACACAACCCATAGTCATAAGATTCAAAGCATCCACAACCACGTCGTCCTTGCCAAGGTGGTAAAGGACACTCTTGTTGTAATCCTTCAAAAGTTCTAACATCTTCTTTGTCGGAGATTCAACTCCTTCTGTGTGAACACATATTGATTACTTTTATGGTGAGTAAATAATGTCTCCATATTTTCAAATAATGTCTCCATATTTTCAAGGCAAACACTACAACAGCTAACTCAAAGTCACGAGTTGGATAATTCTTCTCATGAACTTTTTGAGTTGCCTAGAAGCATAGGCTATCACCTTGCCATGATGCATGAGGACACATCCCAAGACCACTCGGGAAGTATCACAATACACTACGAAGTATTCATTACCCTCTGGTAAGGTCAACACGGAGCGGAGGTAAGTTTATCTTTAAACTCTTGAAAAACTTTTTCACAAGCTTCCAACCACTCTAACTTCACCTTCTTTTGGGTCAAAGCTTTCAAAGGAGAAGCAATTGAGAAAATCAATCAACAAAACTTCTATAGTATTTGTCTAGACCCAAGAAACTTCTTATGTCAGTGGGATTCAAAGGCCTAGGATAATTTTTGACCACAACTATTTTCTTCGGATAAACATCTACACCCTCACTAGAGATAACTTGGATAAGAAAAGCAACTGACCTCAACAAAAATTCACACTTGCTAAATTTGGCATAAAGTTGGTGTTCAGTGATGACTTACAAGGCCAACCTCAAATGACTCTTAAGTTCATTTTAATTCTTGCTGTATATCAAAATATTATCAATGTACACAATCACAAATGAGTCAAGGTAATATCAGAAAAATCTATACATTAGGTCCATAAACTCCGTCGGCGCATTTGTTAATCCAAAATAAATAACTAGAAATTCATAGTGACCATATCTAGTCGGAAAGATTTTTTGGGAACATCTTTACATCTCACCCTAAGTTGGTGATATCCCGACCTTAACTCAATCTTGGAAAAGTTTCTAGCACCTTGGAGTTGATCAAATAGATCATCAATCTGAGGGAGAGGATACTTGTTTTTTATTGTGACCATATTGAGTTTGCGATATTCAATGCACATTCAAAGGGACTCATCCTTCTTCTTCACAAACAAGACCGGAGCACCCATGGACAAATACAAGGTTAAATGAAACCCTTGTCTAGTAAATTTTTGAGTTGGAGCTTCAACTTTTTCAATTCGGATGGAGCCATCCAATATAAAGAAATTTAAATAGGATTTTGTATCCAGTAATAAATCAATGCCAAAGTCAATTTCCCGTTCAAGAGGAATTCCTGAAAGGTTACTAGGAAAAACCACTAGGAATTCCCTCACTAGAGGGACTTACTCAATAGAAGGGGTTTCACATTCTAGATATTTAACCCTCATTACATGGTATAGAAAACCTTTTCCTATCATCTTACAAGCCTTCAAGCAAGAAATGATTTGACCCCTTGGCATAGAATTCCCCTCTTCCACCCTAAAATGGGTTCATTTGGAAATTGAAACTTCACTACCCTCGTTCTATAATCTATGGAAGCAAAACAATCATGAAGCTAATCCATACCCAAGATGATATCAAAATCAAACATGTCAAGTTCTACTAAATCAACAAGATTAACTATACTGGGAAGCATTACAGCACATTTCTTATAGACTCTCTTTGCAAATATAGAGTCATCCATTGGGGTACAAACCTAAAAGGGTTCAACCAAAACATCGGGAAGTACATCAAACTTCCTAGCTACCGAAGGCGTAACAATAGAAAATTTAGCACCTGGATCAAGAAAAGCACAAACATTTAAATAGAAGACTTGTAAAATACCAGTCACAACATCGGTAGATCTCTTTTGTTCACCCCTAGCCTTATGTGCATAAAACAGTTCCTTTTTGGAGCTTTAGGACCACTTGATTGAGCTTGGCTATTCCCATTTCCTTGAATCTTCACATTAGGACAATCTTTCACCATAATGGACACCTTTGCCACAACCATAGAAACTATTAGTTCCAACAAGGCCTTCATCCACATGTTTCTTACCACACTTACTACAAGTTGGTCTTTCTTTTGGTGGATCAATATTTCTCCTCTTTTGTGGTTTAGGATTAGACACCTTAACTTTTCGAGTGTTGGAGACATTTGAAGGAACCTGGTATTGAAAACCTCTTCTTGAACTTAGGCTTGTCTTGAATGTCAAGCATACTCTTGGAAGAACCACTTCAAAAGATCTTGCCTTCTTACCTTCCCTTTTCCTCTTCCTTAGACGACTCTCCTCTACTTGTTGAGCATGAACCATCAACCTAGAAAGATCCATATTTTCATGAAGCGTAGACGCATGACATTCTTCTTCAAGCACTTCAAGCACGCCCGCTACATATCAACTCATTTCATCCCTAGCATTGGAAACCAAAGAGGAAGCATATTTTGGACAAGTTAATGAACTTTAAGGAGTATTCCTTAACACTCATACCTCCTCCTGTACCTTAGTTTCCCTTTGCTCCATTGGGAAGAATCTATCAAGAAAGGCCTATTTGAAGATCTCCTAAGTCACAGGACCACCTCCTACAACCCTACTATCCTTCCACATATTGTACCATGTCTGAGCCACATCCTTGAGTTGATAGGCAACAAACTCAGCCTTTTCAGTATTCCTCACCCCCACGAAAAATAAGTCTTGTAGATCTCATCAAGGAAATCATGGGAGTCTTCATTAACTTTTGATCCAAGAAATATAGGAGAATTTATCCTCCTGAAATCCATCAGATGGTTAGCCATAGTACTAGCATGTTGGTTATCTTGAGGAACAACCTCCATGTTAGCTTGTGGCCTGAGGAATTGAGATTGAGTGGAGATGGCTTGGGCCATTTGAAACAGGGCTTCCCTCACCTCACTATCTGTCATGGCCGGAGGATTGACTAGAACTGGATTATTCGCAACAACTTGCACTTAAGGAGGAACTCGATTTCTTTGGGGAGTAGCTCCCGCATTCACAATCTCTTCTCCTACTCATTTCGCGGCTGTCTTTCTTGTGTTAATACCCTATAACCACAAGAAATAGATTAGATGCTAAAAGACACATAGTGTCAATACTCTAGAGGCACGACATAGGATTACAAATAAAAGAGAATTTTACTAATCATTATATAGTATCTCATTAATAATTGAGGTGCATTCAAAACCTTGAACAAAACACTATATAATGTGGTTTAGTTAGACTAAAACCCTAGGTTTTTCAACTTGATGCTCTAATACAAATTTTGTCACTACCAGAGAGCACCCCCAGTTGCGATCGGTGTCGTCGTCCTCTCAAAGGACTCAGACACGCCCTTAGCGTTTGTCATAACTTGTCATCAGTTAAAATTTGCGGAAAAATTAAAAACATTCATACTTATGCACATGGTAAGGTATACTTAGATCTCTCACATAGGAAGCTTACTTAGTCTACTTATAACAATATGTTAACAAACATACGTTATTCTAAAACTTGTCTCACATAAAAACCACCTAAAGAGTATAAATTGGACTAAGCCAATAAATATCAATATGCCACATAGGCCTTACTACAATAGCATCAAAAGAACATAAAACATAATAAAGAGAGTTCTTAAAAATTACTAAAGTCTTCATAAGCTAGAATTATGAAAAGATAGCATCCCCGAACACGAGGACCTATCAATACTTGGAGAAAGAATTCCAAGCTTCTTCAGTTGACCTTCTTATTCTTCAATGGCCGGACCCTACAGTTGCAGTAATATAATGTAAGGGGTTAGTACGCCACATATATTAGTATGGGTATATGCACATAAACATTTTAGGACATCCATGAAAAAGGACCATTTATTTAAAAACCATACTAAGTCATTTAAAAACCTTTAATGCATATACACTAGGGCATATACAAGATAAGATTCACAACAATATAAATCATGATCATAAAAACATAAAATCAAAAAAATCATATTAACATTTTCATGTTCAATAGTGCAAATAAACTTAACATACAAAACGTTTACCAATGATCCCATCCCAAACATACAAGTGCAATAATCACACGAAGCCCCATAACGCCACATAATGAAGTAAACAATATAGAAGACCACAAGTAAAGCATTTCTTCACCATTCAAATCATAGGTAGTTATCATCACATATAGCAACATAAACCATTTCAAGTTCATAAACATAGTCAACATCACATAAGAGCAACATCATATATCATTACAATTATGCATTGCATATTCATATTACATGAGAAAAATCTCCTAGGACTTCTCTTAGAGTCAACTTGTGCGATGTCTAGGTAGAGTCTCATACCCCTACCTATACAAAGTAAAAACCTGAAGTCATTCTAGTCAATGTCCATTTACTTGAGGGAACAATCACCTTAACCAACATTAGACCATGTGCGCTAAATATGGAATGCGGTGTCATGAAACCCCACACCAAAAGAAGGTGGTCTACCAGCCAAAGTAGAACCAAAACATGAACATAGCATTTTAGGTGGATCCAATAGCTATTATTCATATGGTGGCAACACAGTTCAAGAAGTAGGAGATTTATTAGAGAGTCATAGTTCCACATTACATGGCATCCTCTATCTCATGAGAGTCATTGTGAACCTACCTTCAAAATAGGAAGGGACACCTCTCATATCTAGTTCATCGGTGCTAAGCTAAAGTGCCTTTGTGAATAACCTTTAAGTCATCATTTATTCATATATATTATCATAGGTCATAGGAGATTAACTCCTTGTATAAACATGATCATAATATCTTTAGGTTTAGATGAGAATTTTCTTTCATCACAACCTTTCATTTGTGAGATTAACATATCATAAACATAGTGTGTAAGGCATACAATATAAACATCATCAACTTGCATTATCTTATCCTTACCATGATCCCACATTTTGCATATTCATAGCATAACATATATACATTGCAACATCATACATAGTTCAATTGAATAGCCATATCATTTAAAGGCTAACATATATATCATAGAGTACTCACGACTTTAGTAGACTTACCTATTGCTTCCAAGAGCCTCCATCAAGAACTTACGTTCAATTTGCAATAATCATCCAACAACATAGTGAAATACTCCATAACATAACAAATACCAACCCTTCAAGTCATATACAAACCAATTCGTTGTTAAGGATAAGGAAAAGGGTCATCAAAGAGTTCATTCAAGCTATAGTTCCAATCCCAACATTCACATGTCATCAAGTGATAGATATAACCGAATCAATATCATTTTATAGAGAAAGAACACTCGTCACACGAAAATCAAACATTACAAATCAATTACCCAACAGTACATTCTTAATTAACCATAGAAAATCATTATTCTTCATCATTAGTCAGAAATCTTGAGTTAGGAAGAAAACCGGTTTTGTAGTGTAAAAACCCTAGAAGTTGAATTCTTGAAAATCATCTCTGAAAGTAAACTTTTAGGGAAATAAATGCCAAGAGTGAAGAACTCATACCTTCTTGGCGAATATTCCACAAATTTCGGATGAAAATCTTGAAGTCTTCGTCTTCCTCCTTAAGTTTCTTCTTGTTCTTTAATAGAGTTTGAAAAGAGAGTGTTTTTGAGAGATGTGTAGAATTTATTTAATCTGATTTGGAGTGTGTGTAAATGGTTTAAAACTAACCTCCAATCTTAATAAACTTGTCCCCCAGAATACCCAAAATACCCCTAACTTAAATGCATCTTCTTGTGCAGTTAAATTACTTAAAATACGACTTTAATGAATCTAGTGGGTTACTTAAAATACGACTTTATCGAATCTAGTGGGTCCGCGTTGCGAAGCTGATTTCTGATTTTATTTTTGTAAGATAATTTGAGGTAGTGGACCTTGTGGAGTGAACACGTCGCGAGTCAACTTTTGCCCAAGCTCGTGTGGGCTGCACGACGTGCAACAGCCCTATGAATCTTGCCACGCACAGGCTGCTTTGCTTGCCCATGTTGGGGTCCTCCTCAAAGACCCTTCAGGTGGTCTTTAGAGTGTAGTTACCGGAAGTTTGGAATTTTGTACTACATTTTACCTATCTCTATTCATTTGACAAGTTTTAGACTTCATTTGATACTCCCAAACCTTCACCAAACATTGTGACGTCAACAAGTTCAACTTAGCTAGTTCCAGACGTCAAGGTCTTTCTTTATTGTTTTGGCTCTAACCTTTTATAAATGAGTTTAATATATTAATATAGGTCTTTAAACATCATTTTAATCAATATTTAGTAGTCTAAGCTCTATTCTAAGTCATGGAACATCATGATTGTTACACCTATGGTGGATGGACTTCAAGAAAGGATCATGGAGGAAGTCCATAGCTCTAGATATTCCTTTCATCCAGGTTCCACCAACATGTACTGCGATTTGAAAGAAATATATTTATTTAATGTTATGAAAAAGGGCATTGCCGAATTTGTTTCCAAGTGCCCAAATTGCCAACAACTAAAAGTAGAGCACCAAATGCTAGGGGTGTTGTCTCAGAATATAGAATTTCGGAATGGAAATGGGAGATAATTAATATGGACTTCATCATAGGATTACTAAGGTCTCTCCAAGAAGCATGATTCAATTTGCGTGATTTTCAATAGAGTGACAAAATCAGCCCACTTTTTATCAGTAAAGACCACTAATTTGACAGAGGATTATGCAAAGTTATAAATTCAGGAAGTGGTGAGACTTCATGGAGTCCTAGTTTCGATTATTTTAGATAGAGGCACACAATTTACTGCATAATTATGGAAATATTTCCAGAGAGATTTGCGTTCAAAGGTGAACTTAAGATCTTCTTTTCATCCTCAGACGGATGGGAAAATAGAGTGTACTAACCTTAACTTAGAAGATATGTTGAGAACTTGTGTGACTGATTTCAAGGGGAGTTAGGATTATCACCTACCTCTCATTGAGTTCACTTACAACAAAAGTTACCATTCAAGTGTCTAAATGGCTCCATATGAAGCCTTTATGGTAGAAGATGCATATCTCCTATTAGGTGGCTCGAAGTTGGTGAAGCAGGGTTAATAGGACCCAGATCTATTTCACCAAGATATATACAAGGGAAGGTTATTCAAGAGAAATTGAAAATGCCACTAAGTCGTCAAAAATCCTACTCAAATGATAGGAGAAGGTTGTTGGATTTAGAATTGGATTATTGGGTATATTTAAAGGTTTCACCCATTAAGGGTGTTGTGAGGTCTGGTAAGAAGGGGAAACTTAGTCACCGATATATTGGACCATATCGCATAGCCAAAAGGATTGGCAGTGTAGCTTATGAGTTAGAGCTGCCACAAGAGTTAGCAGCAGTTCATCTAGTGTTTCATATTTCTATGTTGAAAAAGTGCATGGAAATTCTTCATTGATTGTACCAACTAAAATGTTGTGATTAAGTACAACTTATCCTATGAGGATATTCTGTTTTAGATTTACACTGCCCAGTTTGCAAGTTGAGAACAAAGAAGGTGGCATCACTCAAGTTTGTTTGGAGGAACCAATTTAATAAAGAAGCAACTTGGGAAGATGAAGAGGATATGAAGAAGAGGTATCCACATCTCTTTGAATCCGGAGAGAATACAGATCAAGGTACCACTTCTCTTCTTAGTACTTAATAATGTATGAGTAAGCATGTGGTTACTTGCTTTTGTTTGTCGAGTGTTGAACTTGATGTTACTATCCTTAGCATAGTGAAATAAATCTCATTAGAGGATGAATGTTCCCGCTGGGGAGATATTGTAATATCTCACAAATTTAAATATCTACGAAATAAGCTAAGAAACTAAAAATATTCATTTTTTGAAAGAAAAGGAAAAAATCTAGAAAAATTACCTAAGATAAGAGAGTGAATTTTGGTCATTTTCAAACGGTCATAACTTCTATCTCAGGACGATTTAGAGGTACATCTTGATATAATTATAAATCTTTTGGAGAGATCTTTACAATGCCGCCGAGTTTGCGCAATTTCGATATCGTATGAGGGAGATATGCCTATCTGAAGCTGGGTTGTTGAGGTAAGGAAAGTCCAAATCCGGATTTAAAGAAGGGAAAACTAGTATTTTCACCAATTAATTTCCTATTTAGTTGTAGGGATTTAATTGGGGTAATAAATATTTTTAATTCAGACTAGAAAATTAACTATACGCTTAGGTCTTAGACAAGAGAGAAAAGAAGAAGGAAAGGGAGAAAGGTCAAGGATTCGCCAAGAACGTCAAGAATTGCGAGTGGATTCATTGGAGGTGATCCTTATGAAGGTATGTGAGATCTTTTAATATTGGGTCAGTTCATCCATACACCAATCTTGTTTCAGTCCTTTGCTTTTCGAATTGGTTGAATGAGAATAGTGAAGTTCTTGAAAGACATGATTGAATTCTTGTTGATTGAGTTGTAGAATTCCTATTGTTGCTTTGATTCGTAAATTCGAGTTGTTTTCCGAATTAGATCTATTGGGTATTAAAGGTACTATTAATCCTAAGTGTTTGGGGGGGAAATATGGAGGCTTAGAGGGTTACGCGTTGAAAAACGTGATGAAAAATTCAGAACGCGTCACCAAGGAAGGATTAGGCGCAGTCCACCCCATCTGCGCCGCCCGAAGGTCTAAGGCGGCGCACCTGTAGTGCGCTTATATGGAGCCTCATACCAAGCATGACAAGCCCAAATTGGCATTTTTCAGCCAGTATTCGTAGTTCAATCTGATTAAGCCTTTCTAAGGTGTTTTAACACTTCCTAATTTTTCTAACTATTTTTAATGACTTTTAATCAGATAGAAATCATCCAGAAACGTGAAATTTAAGCCTTGAATCCATAACTCCAAATTCATGGATTAGAGGTAAGTCGAGAGATTTCCAAAAGTCTTTTCATTAAGTCTTTTCCGAATACTCTAAACTTGTTTTAAGACTTAATGTTCAATTTGAATAAGGAGTAAAGATAAGAAATAGAAGTTCATTTAAAGTTTCATAAGTCTTTCAAAAATGTTTTCAGTGTCTTTTTAAGACTTAAGTTTGAGTTCAGTTCAGAGTAAAGAGAAGTATTCCTTCACGCATTATAAGGGACTAAGTATTCCAAAAGAATATAAAATATTTTCACATTTAAAAAGAAGGGAAACTGAGATTTCCAAAGAGCCTTTGGACTAGTTTTCAGTTAACGAGAAATAGCTTTCTAAATTAAGTAAGCAAGCAAATAAATATTTCCAAGATAGCTTTTGAGCTAAGTATTTTGAGTATTAATCTCAATCCACAAATCAGTATGTTCTAAAATATAAGAGCCAGTATGTTTTGCGAGTACTATTGAGCATTGATATAGGGTAGAGTTCAGAAAACTCACAGCCCCCGTAAACCATGTAGCTAACATGGGTAGAAAAGGGTCTTACTTTTTGGATGAACCCTTTTCACAATAAACTAGTAGATCCATAGGCAATTCAAGTCTTATAACTTTGGCCGGGTATCGGATGCACTGGCAACGTGCGTTGTATCATCACTGTAGATCTTAAGTTATGGTTGTCGGTTAGAGAAACTCACACAGAAGTTTAATTTATTTGTGTATATACATAAGCTATTTGTATTTTTACATACATCTCAGAGGTAATTATATCCTTATATACATTCAAAGCTTACAACATGTAAAAAATAGTTTTTTTTTATGATGCACTTGCTTTGAAATTGCTTTATATTGAAATAAGTTAGTGATTAATGAGTTAAGTAGAGTCAAGGTAAGTGTTCCTTCAGACTCTTTCTAGCCTATGTTGTTAATATTCTGACTCGCATACTCGTACATTTGATGTATAGATGTCAGTTGGTTTGCATCGTATCATGATGCAGACGCAGGTAACCAAGATCAGCATCATCTAGTGCCTTGTTGAATCAGTTGAGCACTCGGAGTCAATGGTGAGCCTCCTTTCATTTTGGAAACACATTTATTGGTTTTTAGTCTTTCTTTTTATAGGATGTTGTTAAGTTTGTCCCAACATCCTTATTAATTTTAGAAGGCTTAATATATAGACAGCCAGATAATTTAGATTTGAGTCTCTTCTTTGTATTTCAGATATTTTTCTAGGAGACATAAGTGTCATTTTGGTCAAGTTATTTACCTTAAGTTATATTATGAGATTGTCTTTCTTTCATTCAGTTAAGTCTTCCGTGAGTTAAGTAAGTCAAGCAAAGGGTCCACTCAAGTCAAGTAATGGTCATTGAGTGTCGTCCATGTCCAGGGTATACGCTTTGGGAGTGATACTTGGGGTAGTATATTGACTGATATTTTTCATGACATTTGGCCTAGTCAGCCTTTAGGGTGTATATTGTTGTCTTGCAGATTGTACGAGGATTTTTGTCTTTACAAGATTAGTAACTTGTAATTGTCTATTTACCTTTCAATGTATGAACTATGTATATTTTTTTCCTCTCACAATTTAGGCTTTTAGACTTAAAAATTCTTGTTATTAAAACTCTTCAATGTATTAGTATTCACATTAAGAAGTTAATTAAATATTTTGGTTAAATGTTATGCTTGTTGATAATGTTTTGATGGTTAATTAAATATTTTGGTTAAATGTTATGCTTGTTGATAATGTTTTGATGCATACTTTTCATTCAGATTTTAAATTAGATATGAAAACTTTATGAGAATGAATTTGCTTAAATGTGTATGTTACATGCATAATTGATTAAAACTTCCTGCTCAATTGCATCTCATAACAGACATGGCATGAAAAAAAATTATTTCTGAGTTTAACAAAGGTGAAAAATTGGATGGTGATAATTACGACTTATTAAGTCGTAAAATATGGTATGTACTGGAAGTACAAAATGCTACAGAAGGTATAAATAATGTTTTGAATCAACCAGAAGTGGGTAATACTAAACAACACAGAAGGGATCTTCAAGCTTACAAAGCTTGGAAAAAGGCTAACTCAACCGCACATGCAATAAAAGTGAGTTATGTAGTTGATGACCACATACGTGAATGTAAGGAATTACCTAATACACATTCTATATGGGCACATATACGAGCAACTTATGGGGTACATAAGTAACTCGCCTCCCATAGTTGACTATCTAATTTTACACATAAAAAGAGCATCATGATAAAAATCTTAAACAATACCTTAGGGTGATGTCAAACATGATAGCTTAACTCAAGAGTGCTAGCCACATTCTTTCAGATGAGCAACATGATCAGGTTGTAATTAAGTCTCTTCCCATTAGTTGTGATGGTTAACTTGACTCATGATGATAGAACCAAAACTTTTTTCGATGTTGCGCGCCATGTTGATGTTGAAAATGAGTTCCTTGGTGCTGTTAAAGCTACTTCAAATATCTTTGTGGCAGAGTAAAGTGGTACAAAATATTCACGCTTCAAACATAAGAAAAAATTGAAAGTAAATGGGAAAGACAAAGAGACTGTAGAAGTACCCTCTAAGAAAAAGAAGAAGCCAAACTCCAAGAATGGAAAAAAAAATTCTAGAAGAGAGACGAGTAAAATGAAGTGCTACAATTGCTTTAAAAAAATGGGGCATTTTGCTTCTGAATGTACCAGTACCAAAAAGGTAGCATTTCTAAACGCATCTCTAAGTGCTACATATGTTTCAAGCATTTATTTACTAACTGAATCTTATCCTATGTGGATTTTAGACTTACGATCCACTGACCACGTGAGTTGAGATCGAGTCACCTAGTTTGATGAAGATCTAGGTGGATCTATTTAGGAAATAATGCTAGGATTGAAGTCAAAGGGATAGGAACTTGTAAAGTGGACTTGCGTGGTGGAAGATCTTTTATGTTGCATGACATCCAATATGCTCCAGATATTCGGCGAAACATAGTATTTGTGTCTACTATTCTATATGTTGGTTTTGATTTGATTTTTGTTGCAGTGGTAGTATAACAACTCTAGATAATGTTTTATATGGTTTTGGACTTTGTTATGATTGTTTTATTATTTAGATTGTAATCCTTCAACTAATGACTATTATATTGAACGTTCTGTAATGGCATGTTATTCTAGTAATAATGTTATTGATGTTATTACATGGAATGAAATATTAGGTCACATAGGGCAAGATCGATGGAATAGGTTTTCAAACGAAGGGAATTTAAGTACTTTCTCTAAAATTGATATGCCAACTTCTGAAAATAATCTTGCCAAAAAGATTACACATAAACCATTTGGGAAGGTTAAAAGAGCTAAGCTCCCACTTCAACTAATGCATTATGATATTTGTGGTCAAATGAATGTGAGGGCAATGTCTGGTGCTGCATATTTCATTACATTTATTGATGATTTCACACTCTACGGTTATGTCTATTAGATTTTTCATGCATCAGAAGCACTTGATTGTTTTAAACGATATATGAACGAAGTTGAAAATCAATTAGATAAAAGAAGAAATGTTTTAAGAACAAATTGAGGACGTGAATATTTGTCAAAATAATTTGAAGAATTATGGACTGAAAAGGGAATTATCATACAATTAATTACTCCTTATACACCATAACAATATGGTGTAGCTGAAGGAAGGAGTAAAACATTAATGGAAATTACAAGCTCAATGATGGCACATGCAATTTGTGTATCTCTTTCTAAGGAGATGCATTCTTGATCGTGACCTACTATTACGTCCACAACTACGCTTCAAATAAAAAGTGTAAATGGACGCTGTCAATTTACATAACTCAACTGGAGTTGAGGTCGATCCCATATGGATTTTATTTACAAAAAATGTTTTACTATCGCATTTACCCGGTTGTTGTTACTATTTCGTAATGAATATAGACAAAAAGTAAAACTGGGAATGAATGAAAAGTACCAATTTATATAAATTAAGATCAAAATAAACCGTTCAGATGCACAAACTACCACTATATATATGAGTTGTTCAGTTGATTAAGAGAAACTAGGTTAGTGTTCACTATGACGACAACTATGAAACTCCTCTGCAATGTGAGTTTCAAACAATTATAAGTTCACAAATACTCAGTGAATAGGATTTATCTAACCTTCTCAACATTATTAGATAAAAATAATTTATATCCTGTAAGACTTCAAATGATTCTTGCATTAAAAACTCGGTTAGATTGACATGAAGGTAAAGTTATCTTCTCTAAAACTCTAACTATAACTTCAAGTCTTGTAAGTTGATTTTTGCTTTACCCTAACAAGTGTTTTTCTCCTGAACACCCACTTGATACAGGCTCGTCTAACGCATGCACCCGTTAGACAAAATTACAATGAAATGCTTTCACCTAAAACATGTAAACAAGTAATGCTTTACACTCGTTTTACAGAGTCAGATTCATAGTATAATCATAGATCCCACGTACCTGATTATGATATTTAGTGCCTCATAATTCAACATATAGAACAATTAAGAGGGAGTGTAAACATAATTTTGACTACTTACGAAGTAAATTTGTAACTCAAAAACCAAGTTGATAATCAAAGAACCAAACTTCCTTGTTACAAAGTAATTCAAGATCTTTAGAAAAAACCTCTCAAGTTACGGGACCCCTTTTCTTCATAAAAAATTGATAACGATAAAAAAAAATCAAAAGACCTAAATAAAAACAAATAAAATGTTTTAAAAGAAATCTAATAGAAATAGGACTGCATTGTCGACTTCCTTCAAAGCCACCATCATGTCCCGTGAAAGAAATCTCGGTCCGTGAGGCCTGCCGTGGTTTTCTCTTAGAGTCTCTCAAGATAAGGACTTCTCATCAGCTTGTGGAGTTAGCTTGACGAACTGGACCATGGACCATCAAAGTGATCATGGTCCATGAAATTGTCAGTACTCTTGCCTTTAACTTTCCCAAAACTTGGACTTTCAATCTGTTCTCTGGAATCTTGTCCACAAACTAGACCACAGACAGTCAAAGTGATTACGATCCATGAAGACGTTTGTGGTCTTCACTTATAATTTTTCAAACACTGGAAACTTACATTTCCCTCTGGAATCTTGTTCACAAACTTGACCACGGACCGTCAAAGTGATCACTTGTCCGCGAATTTGTAAATTGTCTTGCCTTTAAATTTCTCAAAGTTTGGACATTTAAACTGTTCTCTGGAACTTGTTCACGAGCTGGACCACAGACTGTCAAAGTGATTACGGTCCGTGAAGTTGTCCATGGTCTTTCAACTATCTCAAATGTGGGTCTTCGGGATCTAGCAACTGCAATAATATTTAATTGTCACTCTCACGGTTCGTGAAGTGGACCATAGACTGTCAAGATTGCCATATTCTTATTTCTTTTCTTCTCTTTTTTATATCTGCTTGACTCTTCCCTCATCATGAACAAAAATATCAAATCATACAAAATACACTCGGTTCTAGTATTAGTTCCTTGTTTTTAAGCGTTAACTATACTCAAATATCACGGTACATCAAAGCCCTCTACTTAGAACCATTATTTGACCTCATATGATGAGATTAACAATCCCCCTACTCCTCAAAATCTTTTCAAATTGTTGAGAATATGCAGTATCGATTTTCAGCACATTTTGTATCCTAATTCACTGAATCTAACATGTAAGGATCTATATATAACATCTCATTACTTACAGTCAATCATGCCTATGTCTGTGAGTTATCAACTTACTTAATCCACTCTCAAAAACAATCAGAGTGTAGTCACACCAATGAAGTCCCTCACTCAAAATGGTTGGGACTGAGTACTACTCTCTAAAAGAATTTCTATTAACAACAACAACAATAGTACGCTTGCCCTCGTTTTCTACACTATCTTTATGAAAATTGGAATAGTATCATTGCAGGGATTTTATTGGCTTGTAACATAGGCTCGGGTCTAGGGAAGGATATTTGGATGTTTGGTTTCATAAATGACTAATACCTTGGTTTCCCAATTTATTTTTCCACAATTCCTCATCTAACTGAATCTTTCATTTTCTCTCTTTTTTTAATCCAAGTATCGATATCAGCTTTTTTTACACACACCACTTTTCATTTCATCTTGCTGGTTTAACTATCTTTTTCTTGTTTGGGTTGCAGTTACCCTCAACTTAGGCTTTTAGCCTTAGTTGTGACAACATACCTTTGGGTAAACCAAGGTACCTTTGGGTAAACCAAGGTTATGAACTGTTATGGGTGAGAATAAAAATCTATTCCATGCTCAAAATGGGTTCAATTGGTAATCTTTTTATTTGATTCTTTTTGTTTTGGCTTTTACAGGATTATAACAAAAATATCCTACTGATCCTTTCCATTCAAACTCTCATCGGTTTAAAGCAAGACTACTCAGGAAAGTTCTAGTTTCTGCTCATAGTGCTAGACATCAATCAATACTCACACACACTTACACATGATTGCAATATCGAGTTTCATAGTTCACTCATTTATCATTAAAACTCAGAAATTTTCAACAAGTTAGTATCTAAAATGTCATATAAAGATCCTAACCGTCTAACCCACGTTCAGAATCAATTATTCATTTTGTTTCCTATTTAGTAGCTGCATCTCTAAACCTACTTGATACGACAACAAACTCATAAGACGGAGACAACCTCCATTTTCTAACATCCATGGAAGGCTTGTCAACCACCCCCTCCCTACTAGAAAAGAATTTTGCCCTCAAATTCAATATAGTATGACACACATAAAGGGATATGAGGAGAGTTCATACCTACGGTGCTCTAGGCGTCATCTTTGGCTTAGCGATGGCACCCTTCTCAGAGGTGCCTGCTAATAATTGAGTGGTGTAGTGGGTATATCAAACACCTCTGTTATGCATGTTGTACCTTCAGTGTTGGTAGGTACTCCACTTCCAAACGCGCCAGCTAATATGGCTTCTTTTTGTTTTTTTTTGTACGGGCTGCTCGTTCCCTCTCAAACTTCTGGGACTCCTTGTGAGCTTTCTTCTCTACTTTATGTGCCTCTAGTATTGCTTAAGTTGAGTGTCCTGTGCAAGGTCACGAGCCTTATGCTTCCATTTTTTGGATTTTGCTGGGGATGCCTTATTAAACATCTACATCACAGACTGAGATAGTGCAGAAGTGAGAAGTTGTACCGGCTACTTTGCTAAATTAACAATCTGAGATCGCATTTCAACCAATTGTGCTTTGATATCATCGGTCTCTGTCTGAGTGGCAACCTGGAACCGGTGTTGCACCAAATTTTTAATATTGTCCAGTCTGTCTTTGAGCACCTCTAAATCTTTAAGGACCTAACTAGTGATGTCCTTCTTTGCAGCAGATACTTTTGTCTCAATCATTTGAGGCATCCGGCGGACTATACCGTCTGCTATTGCCCTGGTTTGGCGCTGATCTGCACTCAATTTCTCAAGAAAAACTATAGGTATAGTCACTAAATTACCTTAAGGTTGAGCGGTGGAGGTTTGTTATGGTGTTTCTATGGCAGTTTGAGATGACTCTCCTTGGTCGGGCACTCTTTCAACCTATGGAATTTCTAATTGAACCTGCGGAGCAACAACCAGACTACTTATTGTTGTAGATTTAGCAACAAATACGTGGTTTGCCAAATCTTTTATCTTCAACACATGAATTATTATGGATGCCTCATGTCATCAATCAACCAAGTTGTTGGGAGGAATATCTGCTTGGCGACATAATCTCCCTATCAGACAAGGGAAAGGAAATACCGCTCTCTCATTTAGGGCCCTGTCTCTCATTTGAGTTGCTATGATCCTCCATGTATATACTAGTAATTAGTCAGTAGGCAATCTATAATGAAGCAAGGGAAGGCGAAAGAGTATTGTGATTTTTCGTTGGCTGCAATTATGCCCGAACAACAACCCACTACACATTAGTCAGGAAAGTAAATGTAGCTTTAGTGATGTTTAGATTCGTAGTAGTGACCCAACTTGCATTTTCAACATATATGGCAATCTGCTTTGCGATCCAACGTAACACCCTTTCTCGAGAAGCATGATCTTCCATGTTTGGTGCATTGATAGCCTCATGGTGCTTCCCTTCAAAGAGTCCTATTGGTGGTGGATCAATGTACTCCGATCCATGCAATATTCGGTTCATAGAATTTTCAAAATGTCAATAGACTTACCCCTAACGATGATTGAGTCAAGGGGACATAGTGTAGTAGCAAATTCCTTCTACTCTCATTTTGTGGTTTCAGCGGCAGGAACAGGGTTCATTAGCATGGCGGCATAGGATGTGTAGAACTTTTTTTTAGGTGATTTGAACAATAACCGGGTGCATTATCTATCTACTCGAACTTGTGAAATTGAAGAGTCCAGTAAATATATGGAAATGCCTTGATGTCACTGACAACAACCTTAAATTTGGGCAAAATATCACTATCCTTGAAGCTGCCTGTCTTGTTCACAATTCCTCTATGGAAGAATTCTTAGGTGTGGTTCACATTCCACATAGTACGGTAGCACTGAAATGAGTTGTTACCGCTGATCTAGATGACATTCCTGAGCATACACATTCCACACAATGGTATCTTCATCTATGAGTATCTCATCAAGCTCTCTCTGATAAGCAGCTATTTGAGTTGCTGTTTCAGGTTCTGTATGTGTTGCCGGAGATGAGGTGTGAGAGTCTGCAGCACTTCCCCCTAAGTCATCGTTCACATTGTTGCCCGAGTTGTCATCATTATGGCTACGTGTAGTATAGTGAGAGTTACTGATAGTTGTTGCAGCATTCTCAAAATAACTACCCTCTTCTTCAAACTGAGAGGGAGTTTTCTGGAGTAGGCTTTTTTGGACTTGTGATCTAGTAGTCCTAGGTGAATGTTTTTCTATAGTGACATTTAAGTGAACTTCAGACCCACTAGCTTCAAAATATGACATGTCCCTTAGACTGGGAAGTTGTAGGGGGGCAGGCCTATTAGAATTCTTCATTCTTGGTCGGCATTGCATTTTACCTGTAGATACGACAATTCATAGCACAAGTGCAGATGAGTGACACACTATCGGGTAGTCAAACTTCTATGTTTAACATCATCGTGACGCCTTGCCTTAAGAATAAGTCACCCAATCTATCATAGGGAAGGATAAAAGGATCAACAAAACATATTATGAAATACTGAAAATAGAGTAATAAAACACAAGAAATGAAAAACTTTAAGTACTATTCACCGCTGCTTTCATGGACCGTGGAGTGAACCATGGGCCGTGAAGTCCTATGTGAATGTTGTGGCAGAATCAATGCATAAGTTTTCCCTAAGTTTAGTTGCTAAGGCATGTTCACAGACACGTCCACGGTACATGGATTTAATCACGGGCCGTGACCTTGTCCGTGAGCTCACTCTACTCACAAGAAGTCATGTGCTTGGTGCACAGCCAGGTTCATGGTTCGTAGACACTTCTACGATCTATGATGTATTGCGTGGACTCATCATTCAACAGTTTCAAGTCAAGGTCACCTCTATTACGACTTAACCCACTCATTCCACCATTCATGAATCTTAAAACAAACACTAAACAAGGATCATCGTATAAATTCTTTCTTTGATCTACCTTAACCAGACTTGGAATTTACTTTCCTCACCCCAAACGATTATCTAATGTGCTTCAACCCCATTAAACCAAGGTATTCAATACTAACTTCAACACTCATCCCATTACTACCATGTTTAACTAAGAGAAAGGAATATAAGAAGAAAATAATCATACCACAAGGAATTAAATACAAGAAATTCAAGTTACTTGGGGGAACCATGGAATTCACACTTAGCAATTTAAATATAGGTTTCGTGACCAAATCAACCGATTAAAACTACTTCAGTGAGTGGAGTTTGGTTGGATTGGTGAGGGGAACGGTTAAAAAGAAGAGAACTTAAGAAAGAAGAGGAAAAATGAAAAGAAGCGATCTTGGACCTAAATACATTGCGTGTTCAGGATGGGTCCAATCATAGGTCGGGTTAAGTGAATTACATTTGTGAACAACAGACCGTGAAATAGCCTGTGAAAGGCATCACGACCCATTAACCTTCCCATGGAAATAACTTTGGTGATGATACTGACATGTGACATATGACGAACTGTAAAGTCCGCCAAAAGATTTTGATGGTCCGTAAGTTTGCCCGTAGAAAATACTTTGCCTCATTTAGTTTCACCTAAGATTCACGTTAGCTTAAAGGGGGTCTGTATACATTACTACGGAAAGTGAACCCTTCCGTACAACTTTTTAGTTGCGTTCTAGTAGCCTCTTTGTATGATACTCAACTCGACAGGCCGTGAAAGCGCACTAAAGTACACCATGGTCTGTAAGGTCCCCCGTCAGATACAAAGTGCACTAGTTCTTCTACACTTTTAAAAACATAGAGTTCTTGACTATGCCATCACCCATTAACTCTGTAAACTAAAATAAAACAAAAAGTAATGCAAAAATACCTAAATTAAGAAATCTTAGGTTGCCTCCCAAGCAGCGCACAATTAACATTGCGGCGCGACGCATGTTACGTGATTACTTAGACTTCATCAAGCCTGCATTATTCCACTATCTTGGCCTCTTCCTGGACACCTAGATATGACTTGATTCGGTTGTCAATTTTCTTTAAACCTCTCCCCTTTCTCATTTTCTAGCTCGACAGGTCCAAATTGAAATACTTGTGACACCTTAAAGGGCCTCGACCATTTAGATCTTAGTTTTCCTAGAAATAAACGCAATCTGGAATTGAACAGCAACACCAAATCCACAAGAGAGAAAATTAGTTTCTCAATATGTTTATCATGGTATCATTTAATCCTCTACTTATACAGTGCTAATATGTCGTACGATCTCACACAAAACCCATCAATCTCATTATCTAATCTAATCTTAAATTTGTCGTTTCATTCCAATTGAGATACAACTTCTTCAATGCCCAAAGTGCTTTATGCTCAAGCTCAATCGGTAAGTGACATGATTTTCCAAACACCATTTGATATTGATACATAACGATAGGTGTCTTAAAAGTATTCAGATATGCCCATAATGCATCATCAATCTTTCTTGCCCGATCTGTCTTATTAGCATTTACTACATTGGCCAAATTGCATTGATTTATGTGTTAGACACTTCCACTTGGCCGATGGTCTATGGGTGGTATGGTGAGGCTACCTTGTGTTGTTTTAGTCCATACTTAGTTAGAAGCGCACTGAACAATTTGTTGCAAAAATGAGAACCAACATCATTGATAATATCTCTAGGTGTTCCGAATCTTGCATAATTGCTCTTCTTTAGGAATGCGACCACACTCTTTCCAGCATTCTTATGTAAGGCTACAGCTTCCACCTATTTGGATACATAGTCCACTGTTACCAGAATATACTTCTGTCCATATGAACTCACAAGGGGACCCATGAAATCAATTCCCCACACATCAAACAGATCTATCTCAAAAATGAGTGTCATAGGTAACTCATGACGCCTTGACATGGCTCCTTGCCTTTGGAAAACATCACAACTTCGTACAAAATCAACTGCATCCTAGTGAATAGTTGGCCAACAATACCCACACTGAAATACGGTATGGGCTGTTCAAGCTCCAGCATGAGGCCCTTCTACTAGAGAGGAATGACACGCTTTCAAAATAGGTAGTATTTCAGCTTCTAGAACACACCTCCTCATTATGTTATCAGCATATACTCTATGCAGATATTGCTCATCCCAAAAATACTTTTCAGCGTCATGCACGAACTTTTTCTTTTGCTGATCTGCCACCCCCTCAGGTATCAAGTCGCTAACTTAGAAATTAGCCAAATCAGCAAATCGGGGAATGAGATCAAGAGTAGTAGCCAATATGTAACACCCCATAGCAAAAACAGACCAAAAATTAGTTTTTCAAAAAAAGTTTCAGGTGCTACCAACAGTGGCATCAATGGACCATAGCCTGAACCACGGTCCGTCCTGCACAACCGTCGATGGGATCAGAAACTCCCAAAAATTTCAGCCTAGAAAAATTGGTTAAGTCTTTGACGACGGACGGACTTACGGTCTGTAGGTCAAACAACGGTCCGTAGTCCGTGAACATCGATCAAGACTCCCTTCGACCACTCTCTGACAAGAGCTATGGATGACTAGCATGGTTCATAGGTGGACCTACGATCCGTAGGTATGACCGTAGGTGGAAAATTTGCAGTCGTTTAAGGAGAAATGCAGTTGGTTCAACTTAAAATGATCATAACTCTTAGCACAAAATAAATTAGATCTCCCATGACCAACCAACAGATAGATAATTGAATTATCTTTCCATAGCCACTGACCTTGCTAAAGTCAGACCTCCAAGTAAAAGGTAATGCCCATTTTAGTAAAGGCCTGTCGAACAGGCCCTCACAACGGACCCAACGATGAGGCGTCAGGAGCACGACGGACCGTCAGTCCTGGCCGTCGTGAGGCCCGACAGCAACCTTCCCAGGGGTCTTTTTGACCTTTCCCACTCTGTTTAAACCCTAAGTTACGTTATTTTGACCCTAAATCATCAGATTTTAGTCAGTTTAAGCCAAGAAACATAATTAAAACATATCCAAGTCAAATCATTAAATCAAAAAATAGAAAATTAGAAGCAAGAGAGGAGAAAAAAGCTTAAGAACCCTAGTTCAAGAACGCCACAAGATCCAGCAGTTCCAGCCCCGAAACTGAAGTATTTTTCTGTGGATTTCATTAGCAGGTATGTGGGATTTCACTAGTGGGTTCCTTTCACCCATTGGATCCTTAGTTTCAGTCAGTTCTTGATTCTCTTATCATGATTAAACATAGGGTTTCTAGAACATTGATATAACTTCATGAACTTATTAAATATATGTTCCAAATTAGATTATCATGTTATTACTCAGATTATCGCATGAATTTCATAACTCTAGCTTTGTATTTCTTTAGTTCTTGAATTACACATGCTACGTCATATATTTCAGACAATTCAGATATACATGTACAAGATTAATTGTTGCATTCTCAGTTTGCATGTTCAGTTTTGAGCTATCCAGCATAATACCGAGTTGGACTAGGGTTTAGCATACCCAATAGTTCCATAACTGCTAGCCGAGTAGGTTGTAAGTCCCCTCTTTGGGAAATCAGTTTAGTGATCACGCCAGCATGCCTTTATACCTTTGGCAGGGTATATTGGGTCCTCTCGATGGGGCGTATACATCGGACTCCACATTTAGATCATGTGGTTTTATTATCATTTATTAGTAGCTCCCACAGTTCAGTCGGACTCTCTACATTAACCATTTATCAGTATATTGAGTATTCAGTTTCAGCATGTTATAAATTGGTCATTGCATCCAGTTAGATCAGAAATCAGCACATCACGTTCAGATTATTATACTTGTTTTTGTGCTTGTTCAGTTATGTTTTATTTCAGCTTTACTCTATCCTACATGCACAGTACCTTTCAAGTATGGACGCATACGTGCGCTACATCTTATCGTGATGTATGTTCAGGTTCTCAGCATCCAGATCACGCATAGATCAATTTCTCGATCTCCATTTCAACAGATTCAGTGGTGAGTCCTCGTTCTCCGAGGACAACGGTCATGAGTTTCATTTCAGTCTTCAGTCATTTAATATCAGTTTTTGCTAGATTTAGCTGCGGCTTGTCCCACTATTTCTAATCTAGTTTAGAGGCTATTTTCAGACATAGTTAGATTCAACTTAGTATTGCGTTCATATTTCTTTTGTATTAAACTCATTGTTTTCAAATATCTCGGTTATAGAATATGGGTATTCCCCATTTTTTCATTTTAAGTATGATTTAGCTTCCGCAACAATTTATTATATTTAGTATGCTCATGATCATGGCAACAGGGTCAGCTTGGGATCACTTTTGGTCCTACGTTCCGTGTCCGTGTCTCGGGGGTAGCTCGGGGCGTTACACAATACCAGTTCATTTGGGAATGCATCATCTATTTCGTGCTCATTGTGTTCTTTCTTTGCAGCTTCAAATTTGGAAAGGTGATTAACTACCTTGTTTTCACAAACTTTTCTATTCTTTACTTCAAAATTAAATTCTTGAAGCAGTAACACCCATCTAATTAACCTTGGTTTGGCATCATTCTTGGATCTGAGATATCTAAGAGTAGCATGATTTGTGTGTACTATTACTTTGGTGCCCTTCAAATATGCTCTGAACTTCTCAAATGCATACCCTACAGCCAACTGGTCCTTCTCAGTGACTGTGAAATTTCTTTATGCTCCATTTAGGGACTTATTAGCAGAGTAAGTCGGATGGAACATCTTATTGCTCTTTTGACCCAACATAACACCTAATGCAGTTCCACTGGAATCGAACATCACTTCAAATGGTTTTGCCCAGTTTTGACACCAATGATTAGAGGTGTTGAGTCCAGTTTCTCTTTTAGGCTTTCAAAGTCTTTTAGGTAGTCCTCGTCAAGGACAAATTTCACATCCTTCTCAAAGATCTTACAAATGAGATGTGCGACTTTGGCGATGTCCTTAATGAAAAGCCTATAAAATCCAACATGTCCCAAGAAACTCTGAACACCTTTTGCACATATATGAGGAGGTAATTTTTCAATCACTTCAATCTTTGCCTTGTCGACTTTGATTCCTTTCGGTGACACTTTATATCCAAGGATTATGCCCTCTTTAACTATGAAGTGGTATTTCTACCAGTTTAGCACCAAGTTGGCTTCCTCACATCTCTGCAATGCCTGGTAAAATTCAACAAATAATCATTCAAATGTATCACCTACTATGGAGAAATCATCCATAAATACCTCCAGAGTGTCGTCAACTATGTCTGAAAAAATGGACATCATACACCTTTGAAATGTAGTCGGTGCATTACACAATTCAAACGGCATGTGTTCAAATGTAAAAATGGCGTAAGGATATGTAAATATGGTCTATTCTTGATATTCAAGTTTGATTGTAACCCGAGTATCCATCTAAGAAACAATACCAACCTTAACATGCTAACCAGTCCAGCATTTGGTCCATGAATGACATAGGAAAATGGTCCCAGAAGGTCCATTTGTTCAACTTTTTTAGTCCGTGCATACTCACCACCCATTCACTGGTAGCTGTGGAACTAATTCATTCTTTGCATTTATCACCACAATCATGCCCTTGTTTTTTGGCACACAATGCACTTGATTGACCTAGTGGTTATCAAGGACAAGATAAACCACCACAGCCTCTAACCATTTGTTTATTTCCTTTTTCACCTCTTTTTCATTGGTGGGTTCAACCTCATTTTGTTCTCAGTACTAGGTATGCAGTATTCCTCGAGAAAAATTTTGTGTGTGAAAAAGCCTGGATGTATTCTAATTATATCTTCAATTGTCCAGCCAATGACTTTTTTAAACCGTTGAAGCACTCTAATCACCTTTTGTACTTGTCCTTCATTTAAATATGTACCAAATAGCACAGGTAAAGTGTTGTTAGTGCCTAAAAATACATACCTGAGACTAGGCAACTATTTCAGCTCCAAAACTTATGGTTCTTCAATGGAGGGTTTAGCTGGAGGATTTGGTCTATTTTTCAAATCCAAGTCTAATTTATTGGGATCATAAGAATTTTCTACCATACCTTGTAATGCATTTATAGTTTCTACATAATTAGACCATAAATTAGCATTAAAGTTCATCAGCACAACAACTAATGTTTCAACCGCTATCCTCTCTTGTATGGATTCTCTCAAGTCATCCTCAGGGACAAATTCAAATGCAGATACCACTTCCATCTCTCGTGGTCTGTTTTTCAAATCCAAGTCTAATTTCTTGTGATCATAAGAATGTTCTCCCATAGCCTGTAATGCATTTACTGTTTCTACATAATCAGACCCAAAATCAGCATCAAAGTTCATCAGCATAGCAACTAATGTTTCAACAGTTATCCTCTCTTTTATGGTTTTTCTCAAATTATCATCAGTGACGAATTCAGTTGCAGATACCACTTCCATCTCTCATCGTTGTTTCATTAATCTGCATATGTCAAAGTTTACCTCCTCTGCATTGAGTCTAAACTTCTACTCATCTCGCTCCACATCAACCAAAGCTCTACCCATAGCAAAAAACAATATTCCAATAATTATGGGAACTTCAAATTCTACTTCACAATCAAGAGACAAAGTCTATTGGGAAAATAAATGTATCAAACTTTAGCAATACATCACATAATATTCCCACTGGTCTCTTGACTGGCGTGTCAGACATTATCAATCTCATTCTTGTAGTTTTTGGTATTCACAATCTTAACTTCTCAAAAATGGCTAATGGCATAAGATTAATGCTATCCCCCATATCACAAAGTTTTTGCAAACTTTATTGACTCAATGGTGCTTGGGATTGTAAAATCACATGGATCTTCTTTTTTCTGAACCATAGATCTGGTTGCAGTAGCACTGCAATGATGCACATCGTTAGAAAAATAAAGACTTACAACTCTTTTCTTGGTAACCAAGTCTTTAATAAACTTGGCTGGCATTTGTTTAAGAGCTTCCACTAGTGGAATATTTACTAAAAGTTGCTTCAGCATGGTGATGAACATTGTAAACTTCCCATCTTCAGCTTTGTTTTTGTCCATTGAGAAAAAGGAGGGCAAGGTCTAGGAATCTATTGTAACAACAATTTTTCGTGGATCTCTTTCTCTTTTTCTCCTGTAGGAGTTACTCTGTATTGAATTTCCTCCAAGTCATCTATCGGTGTATTCTCATCCTCCTCTGTGATAGCTTGCTCCTTAACCTTTTCATCCTTGGTACCTATGAGTGTTGGTTAGAAATATTTTACCAATCGTGGTAGTGATGTTCATGCAGTGTCTGAACTATTTGGGATATTGAATGGTATCACTTGGCAGTGAACAATTCTTTCTCTTATTTAGAGATGCTGAGAGTTCCTCCAAAAGTTTCTCTATTTGCTTAATAGAGGTGGTGTGAGAGTCCACTAACTGAATCATGATCGAAAAATCACCCATCATTTCCTTGAATCCTGCATCTTTTGATTTAACATTTTGAAGAGCCTTGGCCATCATGTCTTCCAACTTAGATTTGCTGGAATTTCCATTTGTTCATTTTCTGCTAGCAAGGGGCACATACACACAACGGAGATCATTTCTGTACCCATCTCTGTTTTGCTAGTTTCCTTGCTTTCTGTTTGGTGGTCTATCATACTGACCATCTCTGGTGTAGTTTCGACCTGCATTTCAAGAATTATACCCCTGATGTCCAAATTTATAATTCTGAAAACCTCCTTGGTTCCCCAAATAGTTAACTTCCTCATCAATGTCAATGTATTGATCTTTTTACCTGTTTTGTTTTCCCACAGCATTGCCTTTTTTCAGACTTGGACACAATACTCTTTATCATCAAATCAATATGAGTCTCATATGTGCCATGTCCTGATCTCTTTCTTCTTCCCGCTTTCTCTGTTCAGTTGACATCTCATATGTCTACCCTAGCTCCCCTACTTCTGCATCCCGTGTGTACCAAGCCCTATTGTTGTTGGAGACTTCATCCAACAGCTGCATCTCCCTACAAATGGTTTCCTCATAAAAGAACCTCCACAAGCTGCATCAAGAACAGGTTTAGTAAAATAATTAAGAGACCTATAGAAAGCTTGTTTAAGATGCCTCTCAGTAAGATCATGATTGGGGAATATCTTCAATTTTTGGTTGAACCTCCACCAAGTATCATGCATCGCTTCTCCTGTTAACTGCTAATGTGTTTTGATTTCATCCTTCATTTGCAGTTCTTTCGATTCTGGGAAGAATCATTCTATGAAAGCTTCTTTTAATCACTCAAAGTTTGAATAGAGTCATCTAGCATCTCATTCAACCACTTAGTTTCTTCCCCAGTAAGAGATAAGGGAAATAGCCTTAGCCTCATTTCACTTTGATTAACTCTGGGGATCTCTTGGGATTTGCATACTCCCACAAATTTCATCAAATGTTGATTCACATCATCACCAGCTTCCCCTCTAAACATTTATTTGAAGTTGAACAATTGGATCATTATGCCGGTGATCGTGCATTTCACCCCTTGAGGTAGTGTAGGTAACAATATAGCTACAGTAGTTCCAGCTCCATCCAAATCAGCATCATCCTCTTTGTACATCATGTGAGCTGAATGTTGGACTCTACCCCTTCGTTCTACAGATGGACAATGACGAGGGACCATATTATCTCTATTTTTATCTACTGCCCTAGGTGGAACCAACTCGACATTCTGAGGAATACCTGGTCTAGTTTGACCAATACCCACAGTTTGTTGCACATGTCAGCAACATCCAGTTCGGCCTCTAGGCCCAATTTCTGTCTCTTGGCCTTTAATTCTTGTGCATTGACCATCTTGCGTAGGTTTTTTTAGAGTTCCGGATCGTAAGGTTGCAATGTGGCTCGCTAATTTCTAGTGGTGAGCATGCACAAGCAGGTTTACCTATACGAGATCAAAAATAAGAACACAAGTGAAATAAGGAAATTATAACAATAAGTCGAATACAAACTAGTAAAACACTCTTGAATGTAAATTCCCCGGCAATGGCGCCAAAATTTGATACGTCCAATCATACACTTCAAATAAAAAGTGTGAACGTTGCTTTAAATTTACAGATCTCAACTGGAGTGGAGGCTGATCGCACAGAGAATTTCTTTACATATAATGTTAAACTATCGCCTTTTCCCAATTGTTGTTACTATTTCCAAATGAATTTAAACAAAATGTAAAATTGGGAATGAATAAGAAGTACCAATTATAAAACTAAGATCAAAATTAACTAGTCGGATGCACAAACTACCACTAAATATATGAGTTGTTCAGTTGATTAAGAGAAACCAGATTCGTATTCACCATGATGAACTATGAAACTCCTCTGCAATCTGAGTTTCAAAAAATTATAAGTTCACAAAATTAAGCGAATAGGCTTTATCTAACGCCTCTTAAGATTAATATAATAATACTTTATATCCTCTCAAACTACAAATGATTCTTTCATTAAAACTCGCTTAGATTGACGTAAAGATAAAGTTATCTTCTCTCAAACTCTAACTTAGCTTCAAGTCTGTAAGTAGAATTCTGTTTTTTCCTAACAAATGTTTTTCTCCTGAACATCAACTTGATATAGGCTTGTCAAATGTGTGCATTCGCTAGACCAAATTACAATCAAATGCTTTGACCTACAACATGTAAACAAAGAATGCTTTATACTCATTTTAAAAAGTAAAATTCATAGTATCATTATAGATCCCACACACCTGGCTAAGATATTTAGTGCCTCATAATTGCACATATATAACAATTAACAGGGATTGAAAACATAATTCTGAATACTTACGAAATCAATTTGTAACTCAAAAACCATGTTGATACTCAAAGAACAAAATTTCTTTTGTTACAAAGTAATTGGAGATCTGGAAAAACCAAACCTCTCAAGTTCTAAGCCTCTTTTCTTCCTAAAAGTTCGATAATGATAAAAAAAAAATTCAAAAACGACCTAAATAAAACCCAATAAAATGTTTTAGAATGAAACCTAATAGAACTAGGACTACATTGTCCACTTCCTTCACGGCCACCATCACGTCCCGTGAAAGGCTTCATGGTTCTTGAAGCCTTCCGTGGTCTTCCCTTAGAGTCTTCCAAGATTGGGTCTTCGCATCATCTTCGGGAGTTATCTTGACGAGCTGGACCACAGATCGTCAAAATGATCACGGTCTACGAAATTTTTTGTAGTCTTGCCTTTAAATTTCCCAGGAGTTATCCTGCCCCCCTTGGTCAAGTTGGCTTCTCTGGAATCTTGTTCATGAACTAGTTCACGGACCGTCAAAGTGACTACTGTCTGTGAAGACGCATGTGGTCTTCACTTCAACTTAATTCAACTATGGAAACTTACAGTGCTCTCTGGAATCTTGTTTACAAATTGGACAACGGAGCGTCAAAGTGATCATGGTCCGTGAAATTGTCCGTAGTTTTCCTTTAACTTTCTCAAACTCTGCACATTTATACTATTATCTGGAACTTGTTCACGAGCTAGACCGTGGACCGCCAAAGTGATTACGGTCTGTGAAGTTGTCTGTGGTCTTCACTTCAACTCTCTTAAATGTGGGTCTTCGGAATCCAACTACTGCAATCATATTTCACGGTCACTCACACGGTCTATGAAGTGGACCACAGGCCATCAAGATTGCCATGATTTTTGCTTCTTTTCTACTCTTTTTTGTATCTGCCTGACTCTTCCTGCATCATCAACTAACACATCAAATTATACAAAATACACTCGATTCAAGTATTAGTTCCTTGTTTTTAAGCGCTAATAGTATCACCTACGTATTGAATAAAGTTCCTTCTAAATTTGTATCTTCCAATCCTTATAAACTTTGGATTGGTCATAAGACAAACCTGAATGGTCTACGACCTTGGGTTGTGTTGCTTATATTAAAGATCATTTTGGTGAGTTTGCTAAACTAAGTCCAAAAGGAAACAAATGTATCTTTATTAGATACTCAGAGCACTCCAATGGGTATGTGTTCATTGATTAATTGGAGGATGGAAATATTACTGAAATTATATCACGAGATATAAGATATTTGGAAGACGATTTTCCAAAAAAGGGTAAAATAAATAAAGATGAGCCTCTCTACGAAATGTTAAATTCAGAAGATCATATAATTTCATCATACATACTAGATAGATTAATGGATCAACATATGATTCCCGATCCAAGTGGGAGTTTTGAATCCCAAAATTCTATCGAGGAATCTGAACTTCAGTTACGTAATAGTACAGGAAAAGAAGTACCTAAATGATCCTATGAGATTGAGGATTATCTTATTTTGGTATCTCTTATAGAATTGTATGAACCTAATTCTGTTACTGAGGCTTTAACAAGCCCTAAAAAGGGTGAATGGTTAAAAGTAATGAAACAAGAATTAGAGTCCATGAAAACCAACAAAGTCAAGAATCTAGTTGACCTTCCATAGGGACATAGAGCTATTGGGAATAAATGTATTCTCTAAGTTAAATGCAGATGGGATGGGTTAATAGAAAGAAACAAAGCACGATGGTTGCATATGCTTTGCTCAGGAAGTTGGAATAGATTGTGAGGAAACTTTTTCACCATTTGTGAAGTTTACCTCAATACAATTACATCTTGATATTATTTCACGTTTAGATCTAGAATTACATCAAATGGATATGAAGACCGCTTAATTGGGAATAAATAGAGATATCTTACATGGAACAACCAGTAGGTTTCGTTGTTAAAGGTCAAGAAAAGAAAGTTTGTAAATGGAAAAGATCAATTTATGGCCTAAAGAAATCTTCAACATAGTGGTACTTGAAATTTCATAAGGAGGTGATAGCATTGGATTTCACCATGATCGATGAAGACGACCATTGTATCTATGTCAAAAAGTCAAGTGGAAATTTTGCAATTCTTTCACTTTATGTAGATGATGTTTTATTAGTTGGAAATAATTTAGAGTATGTGAAAATTGTCAAGTCGTGGATCTAAAAATCGTTTGATATGAAAGAAATTGCTGAAACAGACTATATATTGGGTGTAACATCCAAAGAATTCTTTTCAAGAAATTTTTGAGTTTATCTAAAGAAGCTTACGTAAAGAAAATATTGGAATGTTTTCGAATGAATAGTTGCAAATCCATGGACACTCATAAAGCTAGGGATGAACTTTAAGCGTTGAAATGTCTCCAAAGACTAAAAAGTGAAAAGGAAGACATGTATCGAGTTTCTTATTCTAGTTTTGTGGGGAGATTGATGTATGCTATGATGTGTACTCGCCCCAGCATTTTTTTGTTGTGAGTCTAGTTAGCAGATATCAATCTGATCCCGGAAGAGATCACTAGAAAGCAATAAAGAGAATATTTTGATTCTTGAAGGGACATGCCGACCATACTTTGTTATAGTGGATCTGATTTGTTCATAAGAGGTTATACAAATGTTGATTTAGCTGGTGACCGAAATGATAGAAAATAAACATCCGGTAATGCTTTCTTACTAAATGGTGGTTCTATTTCATAGAAAAGTAAAAAGTAAACTTGTACAACTCTTTCAACAATGGAATTTGAATTTGTGGCTTGTGCGTCTGCAGTACAAGAAGTGTTTTAGTTAAATAGATTCTTTGAGCATTTGACTATTGCAAAGGATTCTAAGGTTCCTTGATTCTATATCGTCATAATCAAGAGGCTATTGCATATACAATGGACCCTAAATATTACAATACAATCAAACACATTGACATCAAGCATAAATTTATGAGAGACGTAGTGACATGTAGAAAATAAATTTACAATACATTCCTTTTCGTGGAATGATAGCTAATTCGTTTACAAAGGTAATATCTAGAGACTTGTTTGTTTTACATTGTATGGTTCTAGGTATGCGTAGGATATGATTATATTTTTGTATTGTAAAATAGCTTTATTATTATAAAATTCTCATCAATATAATACTATTGAATTTATGTTCATATCTTATATGCATGTGATAGAATATTTAATTGATAAAGTGTATCAAACAAGTTGCAATATTGGCTCTCTCACACGAGCAATTGCCTCTTATAATGAAAGAGTGAAGAGATAAATTTCACCCCCGTGTTATAACTTGTTTTTCAAGATAGATGTTAGTCACTCTAATAAAACGAGGTTGAGGATCATTGAAGAGAGAAACTCACATTTTGACATCTAAAAATGTCTAGACAAAGATTTTTACGATGTCAAATGATTAAATAAAAAAGGAAGAAAAAAGATACACGCATCTATATAAGGTGAGAACATCGTAGCACATGTTTCCATACCATGTGCGCTAAGCGACTAATGGGTTACTAAAAGAATTAATCCCTGAGTTTTCATTGTGTGAGACCCTGAAAGTTGCTTTAAGTTTCAGTTAGTGTTGCTACTCTAGCATGTTACTAATAGCCATGAATGATTCGTCAATATAGTGCATGTCTATGAAAAAAGTTGATTTGAAACAGATAGAATTGAGCAGAAAGGAAAGAGGATCAAATTAAAAATAATCAAATTTTTATACATAAGATGACTCTTACATTGACCATATAGATTCGAGTCTATTTGTGTATATAAAATTGAACACGAACTTGAGTACACCTCGTTAAAAGGATGAGGGATCAAATAAATAACTATTGAAATAGTAGGGTATTGTTAATGATTGAATCCTCATATTTATAGAGAATTTTTTCCACATGTGATTGAATTCCTTTGCGTAGCTTGTAAAACCTTATAGGTAAAGCTCTTGATGCTCACAAGTCACATGAATTACTTGTAGTATGAATTGTTTGTCTTGTTAATGGTGTATAGGCTTCTGTCTTGTTTACTATGTATGAAGTGGGAGACGTTGGATTTTGTGGTTCCTAGGTCACACTTGTGAACCGAACCGGTCTGAATCATGTTCAACTCGACACGACCCATTTTGTTTTATGAAAAGAAAACCATATTAGAGATAATATGGTTTAAATGAAAGAGGGAAAGAATAATTTCAAAAATGAAAAGAGGGGGAACATTTAGAGAATTCATTTTAAATCTATTGTCTCATGTTTCTCTTGAAATGGGTCAATAAGACAAGTACGAAAAGATATAACAGGAAAAGTGGAAATACACAAACAACTAAAAGAAACATTTATTTTGTGAAATTCATCCTTCATTTCCTGGTGATTCAAGTTCGGACTTGAAACAACTCTTTTTCGATTAACATTCCATTGTTGATAACAGGTACATAACTTTGTTCCTGCTACACGAAATTCTAACAATAAGTCATGATAAATACTTGGGGATCTCTTTGTGTGACAAATTGAAATCATTTAAATTTTTGATAAATGATTCATCATCAATCCATTGATATGTTTTTCCAAAGTTGTTAGAATTGAAATTCAAGTATAGACATTCTAAAGAAAAAAATACGAGAACAAAGAAATATTAAATTATCTATGAACTTTGCTTCACACATAAATCTTCTATATATAGAGCGAGGGAACTTTAATTTATTTTCTTATTTTGTTTCTTGAAGAATTTCTTTTGTGCTGTCATTTGACAAGAAACTTTAAATACACACATTGGTTACTCCCTACGTTTGAAAAAGAATGACTTTCTTTCCTTTTTAGTCTATTTCAAAAAGATTGACCTCTTTGTCTTTTTGGTAATAACTTTTTACGTGGCATGTTTAAGACCACAAGATTAAAGGGAAATTTCGTACATTTGACATAACTTTAATTTAGGACCACATGATTAAAAAGTCTTCTTTATTTTCTTAAACTCCGTGCCATGTCAAACTAAGTCATTCTTTGTAAAACAAAGGGAGTATTATTTTTTCTAATAAATAAATAGATAAAGACGTGGGAGAGACAATAATTAAAAAATAAAATACAAAAAGGCACATGATTGTGGCAAGATATTTATTGTTTGTATTTTCATATCTTCTTCTTAACATCAAATGGTGGAGTTTCTTTCTGATATTTCTAAAACATCGGGCATCAACATGGTTCATTGAATTAGTAGTTTTGATGTTAAGTCTATTCTTTCAAAAATACATTTTCACTATTACTTAAAATATGATAGTATAACCATGATGATAATTAGGGAAAATGCACAAGTACCCCCCTAGACTATTACCAAAATCACAGAGACACACTTTAACTAAACTAAGGTTATGTTACCCCCTCTAAACTTCTTTTTTAAATAATTTTGTATACCTTATGTCTTACATGGAAAACCCCGTGACTCCGTGCATTTAGGCGCGTGAGATATATTTGAATGTCATGTAAGTCAAAAAGGTTCACAAAATTATTATTTTTTTAAAAATCAGGGGGGTAATAGGACCTTAGTTTGTTAAGGTGTGTCTCTGGGATTTCAGTTATAGTCTAGCTGGGTACTTGTGCATTTTCGCTAATAATTATATTATTATAGATATGTAGGTAAAAATGACGGAGGAAAAGGTGTTGATGGCAGGAGATCTCAATCAACTGAAATACTAGGGTGAATATATCATAAACATATATTTTCACCTTCCTTTTTCATTGGCTATGAAAGATCCACATATTTTTACTTTTATATATTTATGCTGAGTATTAATTTTTTAAAGTATAAATTTCTTGTTATTTTGTGTTCATTTTTATCCAAGAAAAGAGTGATTGATCATAAAATGATTTTAAATCAAATTAAAAATTCTATAAATAATACTAATTTTTTTCATCTTTTAATTTCTGAATTTAATTGAAAAAGATTAATGTTTTATATCACGATAAAACATATATAAGATATTAGATACTCTTATAAGACAATATCTATATGATATGTATACGGCAAAATTAAGGACAGTTTTCTTTAGAACTAATTATTGATGTAATATGTTTTTCTCTATAACATTCTACTTATAAAAGTAGTGACTTTCACTATTTAAGTACACTTTTGTTTTTGGAAATTACATCTATGTCATAACCTTACGCAAATATTAATTGAATAATAATATTTTGTACGAGATATATCACGTTTAAAGATAAAATGATAAAGTATTTTACAGTCATAACCTTATCTTAATACTGTTTTTTTGTTTTGTTGGTTAAGTTTGTTTACCAAATACTACTTAAGGAATATCACTGTCTCCCATATTTAATTTTTTGGATTCATTTTGAAATGTTTCAATGATATCTCGTCATTTTTACTCAAAAAATAATTAACTTTATGAAAATCCATACAAGTGATTTAAAAGCATTTGTCCAATATTCTTTTAGTTATAATTATTGACTAAAAATAGTAAATTTAGTAATATTAGTTCGATTTTACAACATCATATACTATATGATATGATATACAAGTGTAAATCACATGCCGTGACACTAGTATTACTTAAACTGGGAACAAAAAAAGTTAAAAGTTGAAATACCATGTTACCCCAACACTAAAACTTTTTTTTTCGAAATATCTAATCAATTAAATATTAAATAGTAATCATATATTATTACTTTTATTACTATTATTATTATTGTTATTGTTATTATTATTATTATTATTATTATTACTATTATTGTTATTGTTATTGTTATTTTACACTAAACTCTAAAATTGGAATGGTATTAAGTCAGAAATTCAACTAAAAAAATTTCATAAAAAATTTTCATACATTTAAATCCTTTTAAAAAGAAATTAGTTATATTTTTAGTTAAAAAATGAAATATCATTTTACCTCTACACTAAATAAAAATATTAATAAATATCTAATAAATTAAATATTGAATACTAATCATATAATATTATTGCTATTATTATTATATTATACTAAGTTCTAAAAGTGGAAACGTATTAAGTCAAAAATTCAAACAAAATAATTTCATAGAAAATTGTTAGGCATATTTATCCTTTTAAAAAATAACTGAGTTACATTTTCCAAAAAATGTATTTTATTTTTATTTTCTCCTTCAATTTACTGAAAATAATCTTTATATTAGATATCATATGGTTACTTAATTTGTTAAATATTAATAGTTTAATTATATAATGAAATATATGAAACCCAACAACTTTACTTTATTTATTATGTTATGTCATTATAATTACAATCGATTAGATATTTAACAAAAAATATGTTATGTGTCCTGATTCAATGTGTTCATTGTTGAAACTTTCAATTCGGTGACTCTTTGAATTGTGAAACCAAAAATAAAATGTATATGACATGATTCTCTGTGTCTCATTATTGAATGTTGCTAGGTGAAAATAGAGTTAAGTATCACTGTAAATACCAATAAGTTATATCCACAATTTGTTTGTCCCTAGATCATCATATTCTTTTTGTTGTCATATAAAATTCTCATCTTCTTCCTAGTAAATTATATACCATATATTCAAGAAACTAACTGAGGAGAAGAACATATGACATCATTCTAAAGTTAGCTTCTTAGCAATAAAATAGTTAAAGTTAGAAGTATCTAAGATGAAATTATGAAAAAGAGAAGTTTTTTTACGATATAATAGTTCAACTTAGAAGTATATAAGAGGGGACCTGTTCCTTGAGATCATTTGTGTATTAGCTCATAATTTTAAGTTTTGATTTTTATTTTCTAGTTAAGATATGGTTGTCCAAATTGAATTTGGTATGCAATCCAAATTTTTATGTAATTCTTGTATCATTTACATTGTTGTGGGAATTATTTTTTTATGTCATTGTGTTATTGTCCTTGTAAGTGTTACTGAATCGACAGAACTTCTATTAATGTATGGTGAGTTTGATAATACTTGAATTATTTATGCAATCTGCTCATATATTCATATTGTCAATTGTCTAAATTCAAATTAAATTAAATAAACATTCCTAAAACATTGTTTCTTTGAATGAAAAAGGTTAACTTTGTTAATTTATTGTCTACCTAATATATTGTTGCGAACACATACATATTTGTTCATCTTCACCTTCTTTTTTTGTTACAATTATCAATGAGATTAACAACTTCATTTTGGAATGAAAATGAGAGTTCCATGTGCGACACTAAGCAACATAAATTTCTTATACATGAGCAATCTATATTAGTGGTACTTTTCTACAGTGCTAAAACTCAAATGGCTGGTGTGATGACAAATTTTCATTTGGACATTTTGAATGCAAGATCGTAAGAATGAAGTAATTAATCTTCATTTTGTTTGAATTTTAATAATATAAATCAACAAGATTATTCAAATTCTACTTGAAGTGTATTTTTCAACAATAACATTATTGCATCTTTTGCAATTGTTTTATGCTATTGCAACATATATTTTCACATGGAATCGTATTTTCACTTACATATTTGAAACAGTTTCACATGTGTGCTATACTATTATTCATGTCATTTTAGAATGTTTGAAATACTTGATAGGAATAAAAGTGCAACATACATGTCCACAATTTGAGCATGTAATAATATAAAGAGACATTTGCCTATTCCATTATGTAGGGAAAAAATCTCCTAAATTTGAAGAGATAAATCCTTAGTAAGCTACATAGGAATCAAGCTTATTTCTACTTCCATTGAAGCTTAGAACATGTATGTTGAAGTCGGGGCCGAAGCTAGATTTAGGTATTAGGTTGTGTTGGAGCTCGACTCTTTCCACTACTGCTAACTCAATTATTCTTTAATTTCATGCCCAAATGGTATAACAAAGTGACGATTCATGACAAGGGGGATTGTAAATACATGGAGGAAAAATTGTTACAAGTGATAAAAAGGCATTGATTCGGTGGCACAGATCGAGTTTAACTAGCATGGAAGCAAATCTGTAGAACAAGCAGCAACTCCCTCACAAGAAAAAGGTACAACATTTGAGGAAATGTTTTTTGTTGGAATCAAGGATGACCTCAACACTGTTAGGACTAAAAATAAGTAGGTGTAAATGCGGAAGCTAGCAATGCAAACCTCGAAAGACCACGGGTAAGAAGACAACGAGAAATATACCAAAAGACACAAAGATTTAATGTGGTTTGGTCAATCGACCTACGTCCACAAAGGAGATGAGCAATCCACTATAAATATGAGAGTACAAAATACAGAGGGAAACAACCTCAACCAAATTCACTCAGAATACATGGGAGGTTCACACAAGTGATAACATATCAAGCTTGTGATCCACAATTTCTCCCCCTAACCAAATCTCTCAAAGTCATTAAGACTACATTGTGAATGTTGATTAAGTTAGAAGGAACATACCTCTATTTATAGAATCCTAAACCTTTTCCTACCAGAAAAAGGATTAGTCAATCAAAAACATTTTCCTAAAAGGAAAACCTATTTATGGTAAGAAATTTAGGGCAAATAAAACCCAACAAATCTCCCCCTTGGCCTGAATTTCTGACAAAATAAATTTGTCCACCTTCTTGACTTAATCTTCAACAATTTGCTTCTCGTCTCCATAATCTCCTTTGCAAAATTTATGTATCAACACAGAGAACCTCTCTGAAACAATTTCTCCAACAAAATATTCAATACTGTCAAAAAAGGTTGCGGCTAGAACTACACCTGTCAATATGAACACCTCCTTCTAACCTGGTTCAATCATTGATTATCGAACCACTAAACCTGAATCCATCATTGAATCTTGCTCTGATACCACTTGTTAGGACCAAAAATAAGTAGGTGTAAATGTGGAAGCTAGCAATGCAAACCTCGAAATACCACGAGTAAGAAGACAATGAGAAATATACCAAAAGACACAAAGATTTAACGTGGTTCGGTCAATTGACCTATGTCCACAAAGTAGATGAGCAATCCACTATAAATGTGAGAGTACAAAATACAGAGGGAAACAACCTCAACCAAATTCACTCAGAATACATGGGAGGTTCACACAAGTGATAACATATCAAGCTTGTGATCCACAATTTCTCCCCCTAACCAAAACTCTCAAAGTCATTAAGACTACATTGTGAATGTTGATTAAGTTAGAAAGAACATAGCTCTATTTATAGGATCCTAAACCTTTTCCTACCAGAAAAAGGATTAGTCAATCCAAAACCTTTTCCTAAAAGATAAACCTATTTATGGTAAGAAATTTAGGGCAAATAAAACCCAACAAACACCATACTTGAACAGGAGATAATTTAACCGTTGTACCAATTTTGATATGGACAGTGTAGGTAAGATAACTCTTGATAAAAGAGCTTATAATAATTGATCATATATTCATTGTCGATTAAAAAATGCATCGGTCACTATCTCCGACGAATACAATGAGACACAAATGTTTCTTGAAGTTGCCTTTTAAATTAAAGGAAGCAATCATGAAATGAGAGGTAATCAACTAATAGAGATTGTGTATAGAGTTATATAGAGTAGTGAGGCATGGGACCAATTAAAAGAATATTTCCAAATGATGACAATAGAAACCGAATTGTATTAACCACTCGGCTAAAGTATGCAGCTGATCATGTGAGATGTCTTGATTTCCACCTTATGGAAAGTGTTTTTTAAGTCCCTGTGTCTTAATTTTCCACCTTTATTTCAATGCAAGAATATATTCCAAAACAGATGTGTTACAGATCAAATTACTTAATTTTTTTGTTGTATTTTCAATTGACTAATATGATTTCTCTTTTGTAACACCTCAACTTATACATTTGAGTTATGATTCTAAGAGAAGTCTTTGTCGAATCAGCAGGGTTGATATATAAAAAATGTCAGAGATAATTTTTTTTTATATTGGATTGCCACTATATATATATATCTTATCCTTTTGCTGCGGAAATCATAAGAAGAACTCGCAATCTAATCTTAAGGAATTCCGATGAAAAGGTACTTGTATACCATGTGAAGTGATGACTTTGCTGCTAATTTACGCAATCTCCAGGGGTTCCCTCAAACTTATTGGACACTAAATGAAGATGTTGTGTTTCACAAATTAAAATATCTACTAATTGTAGAAGAATATTTCAAGGAGGAGAGTCCGCAGACGTTTGTAATATCATTGATAAACAAGTGATGAATATGTAATGCAATTCAAAGTATAAAATCACATGAAAATTGACAAAGAACATAACATATATAATTAACATTACTAAATCAGAACAGATAAACATTACATGATGAACACAGCACTTAGTGTTCTGACTTCAACTCAATAATAACTTGTGAACACAACACTTATCATAACTCAATTGACAAATGAACATAGACACTTAATATAATATTTTATTGTCGACAATTCTATAACGTGCGCACTAGGAATGACGACTGAACTAGTAATTGGGAACTATGAAAGAAGTAGATCCACTAACCTTATTAGCAAAGGGTCCACCGAAATTGAATACATATGAAGAACTTTAGGTAGCACAATTAGGAGGAATCCAGGTACCTCCTAATGTCTGAAATAGGAATGCATTATTATTCACCATTTCTGCCTCTTTTTCAACCTTTTGCTTTATAATTTTGAATGCATTCTTCAAGTGTTGAAGTTTGACTAAGTTAAGTTCTTCGATTGGAGTTTCCCACCATACACCATCATCTCTCTTCCTAATTTATAGAAAGGATCCTCCGCAATTTTTCTCCATCTGTAGAGCCACCTCGAGGTTCATGCGCTTGGTATTGAACTTATGAATAACAACTTCTCTATGAGCCACAATTTGTTGATTATGGACATCGTTATTTGGTAAAGGGAGGTCCTCCCAAGGAATCTGTCCACCAACATGTCCATGCTAGGGTGACCAAAGGAGAAAACTTTACCGTCTGGGGAAAATAAAACAATGGAAATTTCAGCACCACATAGCATACAAAGTTCACACGCCTTTTTAAACAGACCAACACCTCACTTAGAAAACGTAACTCCTAAGTTTCTTGCATTCTTTATTTTCATCATGTCAACCCTTTGATGATTCTTGCTAATTCTTCTTGTCAAGTCTAAACTATCAATAAGAAATTGTGATTTTGATCTTACACCAAGAGCTTTATATAAAAAATTGTATTTCAAAATAACATAATGATATAGTCGTTAATGACTATAATTAGACAATTCATTTTTTTATTTATTAGATTAGACTACATTGGACTGCTATTTTATTTGAGAAATTTTTTAGAAAAAATTATATATGAAATGATTAAGAAAAACATTTTACTTTAATAATAACACTAATTTTTTCGTTTACCATGAAATTTCCTAGTCGAGCATCACTAAGAGGACTTTCCTAATTAAAATTATAATATTGTATTGCATTTGACCGCTATTTTATTTGAGAAAAATATTTTTTTAAATATATTTGATTAATAAAAACCTTTTATTTTAATAATAAATTGATTTTTTCATTTACAATTGAACTTTCCTAGTCGATCACCACTTANATATATATATATATATATATATATGTATATGCATTCCACAAATCCAGCATGTATATGTTCAATAATTTTTGCAACTTCAACAGCATCGTCACATCAAAGAAGACCCAAATCTGGAGTCCTCCTATAAAGGATTTCTCCACTTAAAAAGAAATTGAGAGCCATACGATGTATCGACTTCTTCTGATTGGACGTAGCATCTTCAGATAAGTTCCAGACTCCAAATACTTTTTATATCAAAATATCAGGGCAAACCGTCTGATTCTGCTTCAACATGGGAACAATTGATTGGATTTTCTTTCAAATCTATATTCAGAGGATCAATATAATCTGTATTCGGATGTTTAATCATCAAAGCGATGGTGGAAAGAGCATCGGCCAATTAATTCTGTATTCTGGGAGTATGTCTGAACTCGATATTACGAAATCTTTTGCACAACTTCTACACATACTGTACGTTTGGTATAATCTTTGGGTTCTTCACAGCCCATTCTCATTGAACTTGATGATTCAAAAGGTCTGAATCTCCAATAACCAACAACTCGTAGACATTCATGTCGATGGCCATTTTCAAACCAAGAATACAAGCTTCGTATTCGGCTATGTTGTTCGTGCAATTAAATCGGAGCTTAGCCGCCATGGGATAGTGCTTACAAGATTCTGACACTAAGACCTCTATAATACCTTTACGTTGATGATTTGTCGCTCCATCAAAGAATAATCTCCAACCTGGATATGCTTCAGAATTATCCTCACCCACAAATGACACTTATTCATCGTGAAAATAAGTCTTAAGTGGTTCATACTCTTCATCAACGGGATTTTCTGCAAGATGATCAGTTAAAGCATGTGCCTTTATCGCTTGCTGAGTCACATACGCAATATCAAACTCGCTTAACAACATTTGCCATTAAGATAACTTTCCGGTTGGCATCGCCTTCTGGAAAATATACTTCTATTGATTCATTCTGGAAATGAGATATGTCGTGTATGAAGAAAGATAATGTCTTAACTTCTGGGCAAGCCAATTCAAATCACAACACGTTCTCTCCAACATAGTATAACGAGACTCGTATGGAGTAAACTTCTTGCTTATGTAATAGATAGCCCTTTCTCTCTTTCTTGTCTCGTCGTGTTGACCAAGTATGCATCCGAATACACTATCTGAGACAGACAAATACAGCAACAAAGGACTCTCTTCTCATGGAGGAACCAATACCGTTGGATTTTACAAATGGTTCTTGATAGTATCAAAAGCAGTCTGACACTCTTCAGTCCACTTTGTCGGAGCATCGTTCTTCAACAGCTTGAAGATAGACTCACACACCACAGTTGATTAAGTTATGAATCGACTGATGTAGTTTAACCTCGCTAAGAAACTCATCACCTCTTTTCTCGTCTTCAGCGGAGGTAACTCTTCAGTTTCTTTAATCATAGAAGGGTCGATCTCAATACCCCTTCTGCTGACTATAAATCCCAACAACTTTCTGGCTGGAACTCCAAAAGCGCATTTGGCGAGATTTAGCTTCAAGTTGTAACTACGCAAACGACCAAAGAATTTCCTTAGATGTTTCAAGTGGTCCGAACATTCGCGGGACTTGAATATGACGTCATCCACATACACCTCAACTCCTTATGAATCATGTCAAAAAATATGGTTTTCATAGCCCTCATATAGGTAGTACCAGCATTCTTGAGGCCAAACGGCATCACTCTGTAATATTATACACCCAAGGTGTAATGAAAGCTGTCTTTTCTACATCTTCCTCATCCATCAGAATCTGGTGGTAACCTACCTAACAATCCACAAATGACTGCATTTCATGCTTAGCATAGTTATCAATCAAAATATGAATATTTGGCAACAGAAAATTATCCTTCGGGCTAGCTTTGTTGAGGTCTCTGTAGTTGACACAAATCCTGATTTTCCCGTCTTTCTTGGCAACCGGAACAACATTTGCTAACCAAGTTGGGTATGGTGTCACTTACACCAATAAAGATTCTATTTCCTTGGTAATCTCTTCTTTGATTTTTAAACTCATTCCAAGATTGAACTTCCGATCTTTTTGCTTCACCGGATCTAAATCCGGGTTAATTGGTAGTTTATGAGATACAACATCGGTACTCAGCCCTTGCATGTCACCGACTTCCCAGAAAAACACATCAATATATTCGGCAAGCAAATGAATAAGGCATTTTCTTTGAGTTTCATTTAATTGGATGTTGATCTTAACCTCTTCAACGCACTCTTGGTCTCCCAGATCTACCGTTTCCGTTTCCTCTAGATTTGGCTTATGCTAGTTTTCAAACTGCCAAAATTCCTTGGCGACATACTCTGGTTCCTCACTTTCTTCTTCGTAATCATCAACCTTGTCATCACCTGCCTCATTTTGTTCATTTAGCTCGTGACATGACATGACATTGGTAGGTCTAAAACATTCATTACTGAAACCACAAACAAATAATGTTAGAAAATCAAAGTATAACAAACTACTAAATAAATAAATTTAAAAACAAAGAGGCTTTCATTCAAATTTAAAAACAATGTAAACTTTGGCCATGGCATAGGGCCATGTATCCTTCTTTGAACATCACAATGGAAATTCAAAAATTCAAACAGTTAAGAAATAATGGTGGGTCTCGGGCCTCTTCAAGACTACCACCGATTTTAATGTGCATGAAACGATGCCTTTCTACCAAGGAGTTCGAGGGATTGGTATGGGCGTGGAGGTCCAGTTATGCAGCATCTCTCCTGGCTCAGCATCACGGATACCAGCTAGCTCGACCTCTTTCTCAATAACAGCATTGATCTCCTCGAAGAGGTCACAGATTCCTTCCCCAAGGTCTTCATGCTCGGCATGTTCCCGGACTGGGAAGGATTGATACAGATGTGGGATCGGCTTAGCCAATGCTTGATCATTTTTCTTCTTCGTCTTCATGTCATCATCTGTGGGGATGTACCCCAAACCATATATGGCTCCCTTGATGATGACTGGAATAGGCTCAATAATTCCTTAAGAATTTCTTCCCAATATGAAACTTGGTTCAAAACCATTCTGCACCATCATAGTGGCTATCATCTTGTACATGGTAGGCATGGGAGTCTGTGGGGCCAAGTATGCACCGGTGGCATTTACCAGCTCCACTGAGTAGAAATCTTTACCCAGCGATATCTCATTAATGATCGATGCTTGTCTGCCAGAGTGACTCCCTTCGCCATGAATAACCAGCTCTTCGTTCTTCAAAACGAGCATCATCATCTGATGTAGAGTAGAAGGGACAGATCCATCCATTTAGATGAAAGGCCTTCCGAGAAGAAGGTTATAGCTGGTATCGATATCCAATAATTGAAACAGTGCACTGAATTCTGATGGACCCATTAGGATGATCAGATTCACTGCTCCGAACGTATCTCTCTGAACCCCATCAAAGGCTCTTACCGTTGACTTGGTTTTGTTCCAGCTTCTCAAAGTCAAAGCTTAGCTGCCTCAACCTCGACAAGTGGAAGATATTCAGACCAGATCCATCATCTACTAAGACGTGGTTGACAACTTTTTCGTGGCATACAACAGTGATATGCAATGCCTTGTTGTGTGACCTCCCTTCGAAAGGTAGCTCATCGTCACAAAAGATGATTCGATGCCCTCGAATAACCTGGTGAATCATAGCGGCCACGTTATCACTGCTTGTGCCCGTGGGTACATACGTATCATCGAGAGCCTTCATCAAAGACTGCCTGTGTGATTGAGAACTCATCAGCAGGGCCCATACAAAGATCTGGGCTGGATTCGTCTCCAAATGCTTGACGATAGAATAATCTTTTGACTGTATTCTTCTCAATAATTCCTCCGCTTCTCCTTCGCTTATTGTCCTTTTAGCTTTATCCTTATTTTGACCTCCGAGATCAAGCTCGTCAAGAGTGTAATATCTTCCGGATCTGGTCATGCCTTGAGCATCAGCAGTTTCAATAACGAACTTAGGCTTGATTAGAGTTTTGATGGCACCAAAGCAACAGCCTTTGCAGGTGTCAAAATAACAAACTCTTTCTTCTCTTTGATGCTCAAAGATATACAGCCTTTTCCAAATCAACATGAACGATTGGAGTAATAATTTTCATTCCACACCAATCATCATCTATCTCGATCATATTGAAATTGCTTCCCCCATGATTCGGCAGCGGGTTGGTGTTGACATTTGGTGCCGCTGGTTGGAGAAAGACTACCTCTTGGTCAATCAAATGCTGAATTTTGTGCTTGATGTTGATACAATCCTCAGTATCATGCCCAAACCCTGTTGGAATGATAAGCAGATCTTTGATCATGTCTGTAGAATTTTTAATTAACATCCACTTGTTTGGGCCCCACAAGGTGGATGTATCTGGTCGTAACTAGTCGCTCATACATCTTTGTTCGTCTTTCAGCGAGAGCAATGAATTTCTTTGAAGGTTTCTTCTCGAATCTGGGTTGGGGAGGGTCATGACTACCTTATTGAGGAGGAGACGCCTGTTGATAACTTCTGGTATCTGGACGGGGAGCTTGGCTTCTATAATATGGATTTGTTTGGTAGTTGGCGATGGAGGTTGGTAATTTTAAGGGGAACTTTGGTATAGTGGAGCTTGGGATTAATAAACAGGAATGGGTGCTCTGTAGCTCGACTGCATGTTAGCACAATTGGGAGCAACACCCTGGTATAGAGATGGAATTTAGTAGGGTGGAGGATGATTTGAGTAAATGGGAGATGGATTTTTGTAATTTGGGAGTGGACTTTGGTATAGTGGAGCTTGGACGTTTGGATAAGTGGCGGTAGCATTCTGATAAATTGAAGGATTATTGGGATGACGAGCTTGCGTGTAGCAAGCTTGGTAGGACTTTTGCGAAGGCCGGGAACGACCTTGGGAATATGACAAGCTTCTGGGGGTTTTCCTTCCCTCAAATGAAACAACAACAATTTTTTCTTTTTTCTTTTTCAACAACCCAGAAGATCTAGGTGATGCGGCTAGACGGGCTATCATTCCTAATTTTAAACCATCCTCGATAATCTCACCAATCTTGAATATCTCGGCAAACTTTGCTTCAACGAGCAACGTAATTCTGTCATAATATTCAGGCTCTTGCACGCGCACGAGTACTTCAACAATTTCTTTATCAGACATGGGTGGTATCACCTTTGCCGCTTCTTTTCTCCACCTATAGGCGAACTCCCGATAGCTCTCGGTTGATTTTTGCTTCATCTTTCCAAAGAATATCATTCTGGAGCAATTTCTACGTTGTAAGAAAATCGATCGATAAAATCTTTGACCAATGCATTCCAGCTGGGACATTGCCTTGTTTCATGCGATGTGAACCATCCAAGAGCTTCCCTGCATAGGCTACGGCTGAAGAGCCGCATCAATAGAGCTTCATCCCTACCAACTCCAACGAGCTGGTCGCAAAAGGATCTCAAATGAGCCATAGGGTTTAACAATCCTCAAAAGGTGTCAAACTTAAGGATTTTGAATCCTTTCAGAAGGTTCCAATTTGGATGAATGCATAAGTCTTCATAACTAAGCCCAACGATATCAGGGACGCATTGAATATCTTTCATGGCTTTCTTTATCTCTTCCTTTATGTCGACCTTTACCTCTTCTTTTTCCCTCCACTCCTTTTCCTGTTCCTCGTAATGGTCTAGCTCAAAACCGTGCACATCGTGCTCGGCAGGGACGTGAATTCGGAAAGTGGCTCTTTTTGGTAAGGGTTGAGATACAATGGGACTCTAAGCATTTTGAGCGGTTTGATAATTCTTTGGGTACGTCTGAGGATTGGAATTCTGATTTAAGTGGTGGTGGGGTGTTTGGGAATTGATAGTATTTTGGTTTTGATTTTGTGGTGGTGGAGCGGTTTTGTGGTGGGTATTTTGAGGATAGGTGCCATTTGGGGTGGTTGTTTTGAGGAGGAGGTGGAGTTTGGTAGGTTGTAGAAATATATTTTGGATTTTTGGTAGTCAGATCTGTAACTGACTGATTCTGAGCAGGTGTAGATAGTTGGTTCTGGGCTGGATCCATATTTGAGGAAGGGAAGTAGATTGGAGGCCTCCCATAAGCAGCGTTAGCCGCAAATCCTGGTGGAGGCAGATCTGTTGCATCAACTGCAGAATCAACTCATTCTGGTCTGCTACGGTGGGTTAAGCCACCAAAACATCAGTTTGACTCACTTCTTCGTAATAATATAACTATAACTGTTTTTCCTTTATCTGAGCTTCGTCTAGGGATGGAATCTGTGGGACCTTTTGATCTTTTGAAATAGGGATGATCTGCCAGCTTTTGATTGACACAGATAAGTTTCAAAGTACTTGAGAAGGAAAACAACTCAAAGGCAGACTTGTCAGTGCAGATTCAGAGTACAAAATGCATAATATCACATAGAGAGCAGATAAACACACAAGTTGCTTTGTTTTGGGATAATTCAACCCACGAGTGAGGACGGAAACATATTTTTTAACAAGCAGAAGTTTTCTTGTTTTTGTTTTGGACGCTGTCTCAGAAAGGCTAAATCACGTTGAGCTACGGTCTTCTTGCAGCAGCTCTATGATGTCTGTTGATTTGGTCTTCGTATCTTCTCGTAACATGATGGGGGAATGAAAATTATTAAAGATAGGGATCGGGCCTGGGAAGGCTGCCTACGTATCTCACAAGGAGAATTCAGGCCCAACGTAGTTCAAGTACAGGATAAAACATTTTCATTCATTCGTTCATTACGATTACAAGGAAATTGAAAGACAACAATAGAGCTTTTTAAAGATAAAATAATGACGACACGTTAGTCATTTCCCTTCTTTGTGCATTAGTCTCCTCCTTTCAGACGGCCTAGGAATGGAGGTTTGTAGACGATTTCCTCGTCTTCGTCTTCCTCAGTCGCTTCAGGGTAAACGTTATCGGGACCACTATTGGCTCCTTGCTCATAGACTGGGTACTTTTTGCTCATTTTACGAAGTTTATCAATCATGTTGCTATGGAAGGATTTGTTCTTCTTCCTTAACGCAACCATCCTTTCTCTCATGGAGGCGAATTCTTCCATTTCCACTGTCAGCTTCTTATCAAGTGACATGCTTTTAGCTAACAGAGCGGAAGTCTCTGATTCTCTCCCCGCCTCTCTTGCTTCTCTTTCTTGCACTTTCCACAGAAGCATGTCCAACTTTTCTCGCAAGTCCTCTGTCTCCATCTCAACATTTTTGTTTCTCTTCATCTGTGATGCCATATCCTCATCCAGCGTCACAGTTGTAGCTTCATAAAATGTGGTGGCCATGTCGAATCTGAGCCCTTCCTCCTTGGCTTCTTGAATTTCCCGATTGATCTATAAGTGAGTTCCATCTGGATGTTCCTACCCTTGTCCATACTAGTGATTTTTTGCCTTTCCTGAGATGGTAGAATAGTGTTTTAGGATTTGGAGATGGGATTTTTCTTTTGAATAAGGAACTTAAGACTCAGAAAGTTTTGGTCGTATATTTGTAATAGTGACTTTTGTACATTTGGAAATTTCTGGAAAGGAGTGGATTTTTGATATCCTCATTCATAGAAACCTAAAACATAAGCAGTTAAACACACATATATCGGGTCCTAACGCATACAGAGGGACCCTTTTGTGCCAAGGGTAGGCCTAGCGTATTTGGACGATGTACGTGTGAATTTAAACCAAATAAACAATTCCCCCCGAAATAAATTTTACTAGTTAATAATGTTCACAAAGGGAAAATAGAGGATAAAATATTAAAGACAAACCCACGCAGGGGCCATTTGAAAGTGCAATGGGGCAAAAAACAACGTAAATACATTTAAAACCCCACGCAGAGGCGAAGTCCATTATGCCGCTCAAGATAATCCTGCTCCGTCGCCATCCCCCTGAGTCTTGTATTGCTGGAACATATATCTTAACATAAGCAAGAATCCTTCACCCAGGCGTCCTTTGTCTTCCAAGCTTTCTTATCGCATCCTCTCGATTTTCTCCTTAATCAAGGTATCGAAGTCATCATAACCACGCCTCAGTCTTTCCACCTCTTGATTCACCCTCTTAAGAGTATCTTGGTTCTTGAAAAACTTAGCGTACACCTCTTGGGACTCTTTCTTTACCTCTTGTAGCTCGGCCACTGCTTTAGCTTCTCTGTCTGTTACGCTGCGAAAGCTACACGAGGTTTAAGAGGAGACGTTTTGTATGTCCTTCTTCAGCAATTCTTTGTAACCCTTGTCATATCTAGTATTGAATAAGTTAAGGGCGTTGGTGTCCTTATCCATACGCTTGGCACTTTTCCATTCTCTGAACATTTCAGTCACGTCGTGCACTCTATCATCTCCAATATCATATACATAAGCGCCATATTACGCTTCTTTGGGTACAATTTGTCTTCTCCCGAACTGTCGCAAGACTCGAAAGGGTGCATAAGGGAGATTTCCCGAATACCTGGTAGAGGAAGCACAACCTGTCTATGGCTCTCCACGACGACTTCTTTGGAGATGAAACGGTCGAGCATCCATTGGAGATATTCTTCTCTCAATTCGGAGAAAATTTGAGCCCATCCCCCCTTGTTCTCCGATTGTCCATATTCGCCCAATACAAAATGTCATTCAAATCATTAAGGGTGTTCTTGTTTTCAGTAGTATGCATCTCCCGAGTCCCAGCACCCTTCGCTAAATTGCTGAGGATCTACCACTGAAGGAGCAACTCGCATCCTTGGAAGTATCGATGTCCCTCTTTATTTTTTCTCACGGCTCTATGCATATCGGACAGGATGACCGGAGCTATAGGATAATACTTTGTTGTCCCTTGGTTCTCATACCCTTTAAACAAAGTATGCGCGAGTGTTATAACTCGGGTATTGATGCTCAGACTTAGACCATGTGGGAATACCATTGTTCCCAATAAAGCTACAACAAATGCTAGCGGACGAATTTCATTTCATTCTCTGTAGGAGATCTTGAACTCTCGATTGTAAGTGACGTAGAAGCTTGCATGTACAAATCTGATATAAAGATCCATGACTGCTACATGGGATTCTTGACATCAGTAGGCAAAGTCTTTTCCCAACCAGAACCAGTCCGCAATATTTTCTACCGAACGCTTATTAGGGATAAAGATGTCTTCTTCTTTTCTCGCTATTCTTTCTATCCCAGTGCCTACTGTGTCTATACAGTCTCTTATCTCCTCCAAAGTCGGGGTAATTTCAGCGGTTCCGAATCGAAACACCATTCTTTGGCTATCTCAATATCCCGTAAGGACCTCAACCAGTTCCGATCAACCGTTCATGTTGATTAATTCTGTCAGAGCACCCACGTATTTATTGAGGGTTCTTCTATGATCCATGTCCAGATTATTATATCACATCGTGAGTTGAGGTGGCGCTGATATAACCATGTCGAACTTTAGAAAACGGTTCATATCTACAAAGGAGAAGCTAGTTAGTTTTACCCACCCCCAAATTGATTTTCACACATACATCATTCAAATGTCACATAAAATGATGTGTCGTTAGGTCAAAGACCTTAGACACGGTTTTGGTGGTTTTCTACTAAATGGACTTAATACACCTTGGGTATTAAGCCGTTTCAGGCTAATGCTTAACTTTGGTTTTGGTTTCGCTGGTTTAGGCTTACTAGAATAGTTTTTAAGTTGACAGTTACCCGAGTCGGACAAATATCGGGGTGAAGCTACCAACAACGTCGGATGACTGCATTACAACTATTTGTTTGATACTTCCAAATGAACTTTTGTGTATTTCTGAAGAAAGTCGTGGAAAGCCAAACATAACTTTTGTTTTCCTAATGCATATTACATGCCGTTTCGCAGAAATATGCCATGAAAAATGCAACAGTTATAATAATAAAGTAAAACAAATAAGCAGTTATGGCCAAATAATGTTAGCCTTAAGGTTAGAATCCTCCACATTCCCCAGCAGAGTCGCCATTTCTGTCTTATAAAAAAAAAAATTATAAGATTTTCGACCTTTTAGAAAGTCGCCACTTAATTTTTTAAGAAAAATCATGAAAAATGTGGTTTTCAAAAGATTTAAACAAGAAAAATCATTTGAAAATTTTTAAAGAGGGTTCGAGAATTCCTATTAACGTCTTAGGAAGGTTTTTAAAAGTACCTAGAATATTCCGCTAACTTGTGGTTATCCAACAACTAACTATTTGGCTAAGGCTTACAAAAAAAAATACTCTTTAGAGTTGTTTGAAAAATGAAAGCCTAAAATCATTTAAGATTGTTTTGAAAGTGAAAATTTATTTACCTAAGGGAATTTTAATTTGTAAAATCCTTTTAAGATATTTACTTAACTAGTTTCTGACAACGTGCGTTGCACGTTTATTTTTTACTATTGTTATATAATTTAAAATTGTGCTATCAAATAGAAAATGTTTAAATCAACAATATTAATTTTACCAATTATATTTCATGTATCAACAAAAATAAATAAAAAGGAATTGCGCATTTGACATCAAGCAAAAAGTATGTGAAATTAATTAATATAATATAGTCTCCTTTAACTTTGTATAAGTCTTTTTTATGATCTAAATATCAGTGATAACCTTTCATAGCCATAAATGGATATTAAAAATACATGCACACTTATTAATAAGATTGCCTATTTTATTTTAATGAAAAACGATAGAGTGAAATATTTATATTATTTAAGTAAGGTTCTAAAATTAAAAGACAGTACTATCAAAATTATACAAGATTAAAAGTAATTACATTTAAAATATAAATTGACAGATATATAATTTAAACA